>NC_080581.1:638333-957500 GCF_029962835.1 Magnolia sinica
TTCGATGTCTCGTCGGGAAACTGACGACAAAACGAAGCTTGGACACAAGTCAACGGCGAGATTGTCTGACACTTCTTTTTTTTTTTTCCTTTTTTTGGGAGAGATTCATTTAAAAGATACACGCACAGCAATAACCACAATAACGCAAAAACCGACCTTTTTCTTCTGTTTTTTTTTTGGGCGTCGATAGCGTCAGATTCCGGCGAAAACTTGCGGGGATCTCAACATACGTCAGCAAGGAGCTTGTATCTCCGGCAGCCGATCTTGTTCTTGGCTAGGCTCCTCCACCGATCCAAGGCCTTGCTGTTCTTCTTCAACCCGCCTTTTTCTCCAGTGGAGCTAGCGATTCTCTTCTCCTCTCTCCTGCAAACCCTCTTCTCCTCGTTTCCGGACGGTGATTTCTCAGGAAAGGACTGGGCAATCTCTAGCAGGAATTCAAAGACCCTGCTCTTTCTGCTTGCCTGCTTCTCTTCCTCGTGTAGACACCAGTCACAGCACCAGCTTTTGATGTCGATGTTTGGATATTTTCTACTGCAATACCTGAAATTTTTGTTTTTTGTTTTGTAAACAATCAAGAACATGAAAAGAAGAAAATCACAGATCATAAGAGAGATAGACATATATATATATATATATATATATATATATATATATATATAGAGAGAGAGAGAGAGAGAGAGAGAGAGAGAGAGAGAGAGAGAGAGAGAGAGAGAGAGATCTTACGAGTGTTGGAGCCTAAAACCACATCTCTTGCACGGAAACAAAGCGGTTCGGAAGCCTATATCACCGCACAAACCGCAAACCTCTTCGATTCCACCGTATCCATCTGCTTCTCCTTCCATAGTAGAGAGAGAGAGAGAGAGAGAGAGAGAGAGAGAGATTTTTGTTTCGTCTTAATATTCTGAGATAGCTTTTGTTGGGAATGAGATGAGGGCTTGGAAAAGAAGAAACGAGAGTCACGAATAGAAGTGTAAAAATAGAGAGATTTTTATAGGATGAGATGGAAAGATGGAAGAGCGGTATTTTATATTTTGGCCGGTTTGAGAAGATCGATTATCCAGGGTTTCTGAATCCTCTCCTCTGCCCATTGTCACATCAACCGTTTCCCACTCTTTCCTTGTCGTTTCTGCCCCTTTCCTCTTCCAATGAGTGGTTCCCCTAATACACATAAAAACAGTGGGTCCCATTGCCGTGGAACACATGCATCTATATCTGTACCGTACAAACACTGCCCTCATTACTCACCGCTTCATCCTCTCCACCCATCTTTTTATAATGCCATCAGCCGACAAGTCGTATGATACTCAGAGTATGTCGCTTGATAAGCAGGGATTCAGAATTTAAAAAATGAACTCCAATTTGGTAGTGACCCGGAAATGCTAATATATTTGTTTTTTTTTTTTTTTTCAACACCGTCCATCCATTATGCCAATTGAAGCATACCATATGACAGGAAAGACAAGCGATTGGAGTCCTATGGTTGAAAATTCCATGTAGTCCATTGTAATGTTTATTTGTCATAAGGCCTGAAATAGTTTTCACTGGTAGGCATGAGTATAGTCTGCTTAGATTTGGATCTATCTCTTTTTTAAGCTCATGTTCTGAAATAAAAAACATACATCATGGTCGGTCCACATGGCTATTGGTTGCAGAAGGTCACTACCAAATGAATCCAAGCTCCTCAAAAATTGTATGCATCACATATGTATATGGGAAATGGTTCTATGCGGTGGAGCTCATGGGAACTTGAGGTCAAGCTGTGTGGGCCCCACTGTGATGCATGGTGAACATCCATCCCATCCATCAGATACAACATTCCAAGGTGGGCTCGTGCTTAAAAATCAAATCAATCCATGATTTTTGTGAGTCACAATACATACAAAGGTTGAGAGGGATTATCCTCCCATTAAAACATTTGTAATCATTTGTTGGGCCCACCGAGGTGTGGTTCGCAGATCCAGCCCATCCATAATGTGTGTGTGTGTATAAACTCAATTAAAACTCAATATAATGTGCATATTCGGCTATATTCCACTGGTGGCAAATCCAAATTAGATTGATTGATATCCTAACTTTTCATTCATGGACATTTGTGTACAATATTGAATCTTTTCATTTTTAATTGTCTAATAAATGACTACCAAGCCAATAATCAGATGATCAAGCATGCATTATTTTCATACATTTTACATCAATATTAATTTTCTTTTTTTTCTTTTTTTTTTTTGTTTAGTTTCATTAATTTTATACTACATGTGCAATTTATAAATGCATGTGTATCATTCATCACACTGCCAGATTTCCAAAATTAACAAGATGTTCAATTTTGACAACTAGGGTCCATGCTTCAGTAATCTAAGCCATTGGTATAATATGTCATACTGTAGATGGGCCACCTCATAAAAGACTTCCTAATGAGACAATACAGACCTTTTGATTTGTGACCTACAAATAGATATTTCAGAAGATAGTTAGAGCAATGACCTAATTTCCCAAAAATCTCTCAAACTCGAGATCCTAGCCACTTATTCTGGGCTTTTTTAATTATTATTATTTTTGCACGCCAAAAGTTGGAATGTTAAAGATGGGGTTATCCTCTTTCATGCGCACACTTACTTAATCATCCAAACCATTGGTTCCATCGATTGATATATCATAACCTAATATTCAAAATGAGATGATTATCCTAGCTGCCAAGATGGTATCTAGAAATGAACGGTTAATAAATGAAAATTTAGCATTTCTCCAATTTTCAAACTGAATGGAACTGATCTTCTTAATGTGCTCCATCTGCAGTGAGGCCCAGTATCTGGATAGTTATGATTATTGCACATCACGACCATTTGAATACTGGCAACTGATAGATGAACGGTTCAGATTCAGAATTTTACGACCATCCGTCTTAGTTTGGTTATACAGGTTCCTAATGATGCAAAAAGCTCCAATTTAGGACTGTAAATGGGCCGGGCCTGGGCTTGAAAATCAAATTTTCGAATCCGATCGTTGAAATCACGAATCCAGGCCTAGCCCGTTGTAGATTGGACCACTGGGCCCCACGGCATGGTCAGACTCTCAAAATCAGCAAAGAGCAGATGGGCTGATTCAGGATTGTCTGACTAGTGGCTGGTTTTAAACGATAGACCATCCACGTTACTGACCAAATTAGGTGGATGGCCCACCTTTCCCCTGACACGTGTACGGTGGAGATTAATTTCAAAGTAGAGAAGTTCTCCGAAATGAAGGAAAAATTGGTGGAGCACCCAAATCCCAATCAGTCGCAACGCACACCCATTTTGATGAAACCAAGCGTGTCTAATTAACCTTTCGCAAATCCCAACCGATCATAACGTGGGCCACATCAGAACCCTGAATCAGACCATCCGCTCTTTTGCTGATTTTGAGAGTGTAGACTTCCTGATTAATTAACCTTCCTTATTTTTCGACCATCTTCGTGGTTGGATGTTCTGCACGTCTAACACCTGACCGGAAACATAGATCATTGTGTATAAACTGTTATTGACCGCTTCTTCCGGTTTCTACTGAGAGTGGGGGCCAGAGCACAGCATCCCATTCATTGATGGACGCGGATTTACAAAGCCTTTTACAACAAGTTCCTCCGCTGGGAAGCTAGGTGAGTCCCACTGTGATGTTTTTGAGAAATCCCCTCCGTTCAACCCTTTTTTCAGCCCATTTTAGTGTATGTTATGGAAAATGATGATCCAAAAAACTCTCAAGTGTGCTACACGAGAGGAAAAAGTGGGGATTGAACGACCACCGTTGAAAGATTCATATTTCCACAAAACTTTGTGTATCAGGCTAAGATATCTATGTTTTCAGTTCATCCCAGTGGGAAGGACCTTGTAAACAGATTGGATGATATATAAACATCCAAGCGGAGCCCATGAAGGTTTCAATGGTACGCGTCGTTTGAAGACGAGCGCTGACGCTCCTCGAGCTCCAAGTTGTACGAACGGTCGTAATCCTCGAGCTCCGAGCTGTACTAACGGTCCAAAGGAGATCAACGTAACATGCGCCCAACGATGATGTATTTATTATATCCATACCGTTCATCATTTTCCAAGCTTTTAGAGAACTAACCAAAAAAATTGATTCATTTCTAAGCTCAAGTGTACCACCCCACAAATAAAAATGGGACAATGATTCTAACTGTTAAAACATTCGTAGGGCACAAGGTAACGTTTATTTCCCATCCAATCTGTTCATAAGGTCACCCGAACCTGGATGAGGAGGGAAAAAATTATATCAAATTGATCCAAAACTTATGTGGCTACTAAAAAGTTTCAATGGTAGACTTTCAATCCCTCACTTTATTTTAAAGTATGGTCCACTTGATATTTTTATCTGTCTTATCTCAAGACTTACAACGAGCTCTCCAAATGGGCAGACGGTTTGGATATAAAACATACTTCGTGATGAGACCCACAGAACTTGGTGACGTCAACACACACCAGCCGGTCTGTTCCCCCATCGACAACTTGGGGTGCCGTACGATGACGGCTAAGTGGGAAGCTGTCACTTTCATGTGACGGAAATATCTGGGCGAACGTGCAAACGCATGCGAGCAACGGGTAGAGAGATGGAGAGAGACGGGTTGAGCGGGTGACGTGTCAGTAGCATCACCCACTCTCCATATCGTGGGCGCGGATTCAGTCAGGTGTTCGGTCTGGTCGTGATGGGGTTTAGGGTTTCAATTTATCACCACTCGTTGTAGCGGATCATCTTTCACCCTCACAGCATGACACGTTTGTAAAAAAGAAAAAAAAAAAAAAAAAAAAAAAAAACTGTACCGTTGGAGCCATAGAACTAACTAAGAACATCTCCTGGATATAAAATCAGGACGGTCGGCTCATTAGGTGGGACAAACTGTTAGAATAGACGGGCATTAAACTTGGACCAAGGACGGGTTCGAGCTAGTTGAAATCTCTAGTCTCGGTGGGTTCTCACAAGGCACAGCTAGGGCCATTGACGAATGGCCCAAGCCTCTAGTGGTTGACCGTTATACAATAAGACTGGATGGATTAAAAACACTAGTCAGCTATTCCCATGATGTATATGTACAAGGGTGAAACAAGGGTGAAATGCGTGTGTGGGGGCATACCATAGTGTTTTTATAACATCTTGATCCGTATAAACGTTCACGTGGGGTATTCCATTTTCATAATTACATTGACTTGATTTTTTGGGCATTCCATTTTTACGGTGGGATAACTTTTCTAGGGAGGCAAGATGTCATACAAACATCATAATAGGGCCCACATACCAAGTCATTGCGTGAAAATAAAAATAAAAATTCTTTAACTGGAGAATTTCAACTTTAATCGTTTAAATCTTTTTTGGGACTGGAGCTGGGGGTAGGGGCTTTTTGAGGCTGATTGGTTTCAATAAGAGTAACATTGTGGTTGAAGACCAAATCTCTCCATTTTTTATTTTTATTTTCATTTTTGGGTTTCTCATTGAGTAAGTTGCGTCTACAGTCTCTATACAGACGTTTCTTTACAAGTTTCCTATTCTCCTACGTCCGCGCATGCGTGTGACATTCAAACACGCGACTGCACTTGTCCATTTCACACCTCAATATATTGTGATGAACATGAACGGCCCCCGCCTTCATGCTCCTATATGTCCTTGAGCCTCTCTCACTCCCTACATGTTGCATCTGGTTCGCAGTTTAGTGATATGATGGTCCACTTCCATGTGAGCCATCTCAGATTGGTGCATCACCTGCCACCTGTGGTCTGTTCCTCTTTTAACCGTCTTATGTATTTTACTCTCCAAGGACTGTTTAGGCACTGACTGAAAGGCCATGAGATTTCCAAATATCCCCTTGTACAATGAGGCCCTTCAGATCATCAGATCTTCACCTCCATATAGAGAACACAGAAACAATGGAACCCAACATTGCAATCCTAATCTTCATCTAAGCCTTATTCCAACTAATCATTGTGATTTTCGTTTCATCTGGCCCATGGCGAGTTCATTGTTCCCAACCTGATGAATGGCTTGGATCTCTAACACGTGTTATGTATCCTCATATCTCTAACATGCGTCCCACCTCCTCAAAAGAGTAAACCCATACGGGCCAGGTACCTCGTGCCCCTAATCATCACCATGATACTGTAGGCCCCACCATGAATCTCACCTGGCATCTGACCCAATATGCAGGATTGGCCCACTAGTGAATGGATAAGCCTAATTTACACAAGTGGCATGTTGTCTGGAAAGATGGTATAATGCCCGAAAATCCCAATATCTCTGTCTTTATGTGATCAGTTCTCATTCTAATTCGATTGCTCTCCAAAGCTTTAAAAAGTTACAAGCGCAAAGCTCGTGTCATCAAAAAGCTGGAGAGCTTTAAAAAGTTACAAGCCCAAAGCTCGTGTCATCAAAAAGCTAGCAAATGAGAATCCATCAGTTCATTCATGCCTTTCTGGTTCAAATTTTCAAATGATATTTACAAGACCTAAATATTCGGGAATGCAATGCACTACTCAAAACTAAATATCATAGAACTATACAGTTGGATTCCAGATCCTGAACAAACTCTGAAAAGAAATGAATGAAATAATGTTCAGGAGCAGCAATTCAGTCACTGCACTGAATTTTTAACAGGCTCATCTGTCACTATTTCTGTTTTGCCTTCTAGCCTGATCCGCTTCTGATCTGCCTGCGGCTCGGATTCACTATCAGGATCGGTGGCTTTATGCTTTGATGGGAGAGATGAGCTGGAGTCCACCTTGGATTCAACTTTCTGTAGCAATGCATTAGTCGCTGAAGATCCAACCTGAGACTCAGAATTTGGCTGAAGGCCGGATGACGACTCTGGGTTTTGACCCGCAATTAATCTATGGCCAGCTTTCTGTTGTTCTTCCAAGATCTTCTGCAAGTGCCTTGCATGTTCCTCAATGCGTAACTGAAGGGCCCTTTGCACCTGCCGGGAAAATAAATAAATAAATTATACAATTAAATTCATGCCACTTGAAAGGGTGATAATCATGAGATTTTTGTGATAATAGGGGAAAAGATTGTTGTTTGCACTGCTACAGACGCATCATCTTGCTTATAAGTTTAACACAACGCAGAGAGAACTGAAGGAGCCTGAATTGAAAATCAGGTGAATAAGTGTGTTTGGACAGGAAAGTTATCATACTTATACGTTTATGTAATTGGAAAATTACTTCTTAATTTAGCAATGTCGCCTTTTGTTTTCAGAATTATTTCGAGTGTTTGACCTACCTACCATCGATCACAATTTACATAGTTTCCCTAGTTGTCTGTTTGGACTGCATAACCACAAAGTACAATTCAGCAGTGATGAGAAATGCACATTGCATGACTAGAGAAAGTGACACGAGTTCCAATGAGATGGCTAGAATATATTTACATGTACGGTATAGGGGCCTTTCATCTATCATTGTTACACTTTGGTTGTTAATTATCAATAAATCAGACAGGTGATCAATCCAACTGTTGGTTGACATCTGAATGTTGATCATCCATTATAACTAGATCCTGACATTGGTTGTCCAATCCCACTAGACCCAAGAACTGATAATTTATTATCACAAGATATGACAAGTGATCTCCCATTGTCACTAATCTAACCTTCCCTTCTTTTTTTTTTCTTGAAAGGCAGCTATTAACCATGTTGATCATTCATAATCACTAGATTGATCTTTCATTATTGCTAGATCGGACCATTGATCTTCAATCATTGCTAGATCGCCACTGATCCAGCCTTGATTACCCATCATCATTGTTGCTTTACCATTTCTCACCATTGACCTCTATCTGGACCCTTTGCTAATTGTTCCATGATGGACAAATCCTTGATTATTGATCCTTGCCAACTCTCTCTCTCTTGGCCCACTTGATCATCTTTACACTATTTTATGTCATATTAGGCAATTTGGGATGTTGGATCTCACTTTGAGACGTTGGATGCCGGGATGAGCAATGTAGAGCATTGGATCATATTTTGAGTACAGAATGTTGCCTTTGACAAGATGGCACCTAAAATTTGGATGATTTAATTTGTGTTCCATGTACTGTCCTTGTATGGTCCTGTACTTGACACTTCATAAATCATAATTAGAGAACATTTTACCTTTTTTTGTCAAACTCACTTCTGGATTTTGGGAGGGAATTTTCAATTTAACAGAACTTACCCACAAAGACCGTTTACCTTATATTTAACATAAAACTATAAACATATCAATATTACAAAATGCTTAAATTGCTTAAATTGAAATTTCATTTTGCACAAATGGACACTCAGTTGAAAGAGAATAAAATAGATTCAGATGTGATTGCAAATATTAGAAAATACATAGATTGCAATTTCCATGATTTGACTGTGATGCCTTGGAGCCTTTGGTACATTTATACAAAGCCTCTTTTTCAGCTTCTCCATGCAGACACATATTTTCAGGGAAGCGAATCAGGTGGCTGACGCTCTAGAAATTTTCGCTTGCTCATCCTTTTCAAATTATTTGCTGATTTCCCACAGTTGCTCGTAATGTTTATAGTGGGAGTGCCTTCCCCCTAGATTAAATGATGTATTCTCTGGGGTTAAGGCCAAATGTCACCCCCTAGTATCTTTTACCTGAATCAATAAAATTATAGGTGGTGTGCTCCCACCTTTTGAGAGAAAATAAAATAGTGGAAGGATGAATGACCAACATTAGAAAGTTTTAAGATAATAACATGTAAGCATCATACAGGCAAAGAATGCAGCTAGGAGACTTGTCAACGTAAAACTATGTGATCTAAACAAGAACAGAGAACCCCCTAGTATCTTTTACCTGAATCAATAAAATTATAGGTGGTGTGCTCCCACCTTTTGAGAGAAAATAAAATAGTGGAAGGATGAATGACCAACATTAGAAAGTTTTAAGATAATAACATGTAAGCATCATACAGGCAAAGAATGCAGCTAGGAGACTTGTCAACGTAAAACTATGTGATCTAAACAAGAACAGAGAACCCCATAAGTTAATTGACTAAAAGATATACAATCTTCTACAATTTCGAAGATCAAAATAATATTGCATTAGTATGCTCCTATTAGAATGAAATGTAGAGAAGACATCTTTTTACAGGAATACATAAACGAATCCAATTTTAAACAATACCAATGAGAAGGCAAAAAAATATATGATGAACAAAGGATTTGTTTGGGTAACCATGTCAATGTGTCTAACACCATCCTGCCAGTGTATCCAACATAGTCATTTCTTTGAAAGTGGATGGCCTAGTAAATTGCTGTTTAACATTTTCATATCAACTGAAACACCATTCTATGCAGATAGTATATGCTAGAGTGCACACCTCAAGCTGTTCATGAAGCTGTTTCTGGACTTCTATTTGCATGCGTAGAGCCTCTGCAACTTCCATGCCCCTGTAACAAAAATTGACAAATAAGAGAGCAAAAATATATAATAATAATAATAATTTAAAAGAATACTAAATAATGAAGAGTTACTTGACAAATTTGTGGGTAAAAGAACAAAAGAGAAGAAAGAAAAAAAGATAGGATGAAGGCTTACCTTTGGATGCATGGATCGGATTTAGTACCAACAGAAGCTCCCTTCATGTCTTCAGATGAGGACTTTTTCTCTATACAGCATGTAGTCAAAACCAAAAATCATAAAGAAATCTAAGTTCCACTACTACATAAGGACCTTCCTATGAAAAGTACTCTTCTGTGGGGTTATGAATTTCTCTACAAATATTTGATTATTTTTTTTCAGTGCCATTTCAAGGCTCCAAGAGCCCACAACATAGATGCTTCCAGTTGAGAGAAGGTGATGGTGGAAAAATCATGCTTGCAACAGCAAGAAATGAGGTGCTCTCCCAAATACAAACAATTACCCAAGAATAAAATGAGAAAATACATAACTAAAGACAAGACTGTCAAAAGTAAAGAGACAATTACAAGTATGCCTCTAAGGGAGATGTATAGAATTTGCAGACATGTCTACTTAATTAAGATGAGCTCATTATTCTACCAGAACATTTGGAGAAGTCATCTTTCCTCCCGACTTAATCAATTAGGAGCACAGATTGGAAATCACTATACATGCCATTAACAAATATATAGTTTTTAACTCGAGATGACTGACTGGTGGTTAACATATCATGTTACTAGATTACATAGTAAGCACTTCATTACTCAGCATAAGAACAAGTCCACATGTGTTATCATATATTACCTTCTTTTGCCTCCGGAAGATACTTGGCAAGTCGGTATTTCTGTAAGTTACGACCACATACAAAACTATTAGGTATCAAATGGCATAGGAACTGATTCAATATTAAAGATCTAGGTAATTCTTGAGAAGCTGAATACATAAAGTAATCGAGTGTGATAGCAGCTGAATGAATTGTTAAGATAACGATAATAATTCATGGAAAAAAAAAACTGAAAATACCTGTAGGTGGCTTTTTACATGATAGATTGTCAAACCCTGAACATTCATTACCTTCAATATACCCTTTGGAGTTGCCTCTGCATTTCATACTGACCTGTGTGAGATGAAAAATGCCTTGTATGTGTGTGCATCACTTGAAGTTGTGCACTCGCAAATACCCTCGACAACCGAGCAAGATGACAGTGGTTAAACCCTCATAAGAGGTATCATCAGTCATGAGACCAAATACTGTAGTTTATATCGTGCTGGATCCGGTCCAGAGAACTGACCTTACTTGACAAAAAAGGAAAAAAGGAAATAGAAGAAATTATATGCTCACTCTCGGCCCCATCAAGCTTGTTAACAGCTTCCAAAAACTGCTCATGGAGCTCTGGCGTCCATCTCAACCGTGGCTTGTTTAGAGCTGCAGCCACAGAAGTTGAGGGGCTTGAAGGGATTTGAACTGCTGGAGAGACCAGATGCTGATGGGTATCATTGCCTTTAGATCCAACTACTGGGACAGGTGGAACTTGAGGCATTTCATAAATTTCCTGCATAAAGTAAGCAACAATGTGAAAAGCAAGACACTGCCACAAACTTATTAAATAAAAGACATGTTGAAAGAACATGTTCCTGTTAGCACCTCATTCAGGGGAGAAAAAAAAAAGGCATATGGTAAATGTACTCACATCCAGCCCAGGATTTTCCCCATTGCCTGTGATGGCTATGTCGAGCTCCTCTGACAAAATCTGCAAGTCCAGTTGTTCTGTAAATGCTAAACTTTTGCTGGTGTAAGTCTCATCATCAAAGCTGCCGTTAGAAGCAACCCCAGGGAAATTAAGAAAGTCTTTCATCAGATCCTCTGAGCAGTCACCCTCATCCCATTGATCACCTAGAACCTCACCCAAATGCAATGTAGACTTTGTATATACAGGCTGGTCCCACTTCGGAGGATGAGGAAGGAAGGGTAGGTTGCCAAGCTGCCGATGGGTCTCTGAGCTTGTTGAAGATGATAAGTACAGATTGGTACAGAAAGAAGAAGATTGAGAACAAAGCTGTTTGGGGTCTTGGGGATGAGAACTATAAGAAATAGGACTGCTTGGATTAGAGTGCAGGCTTAACATCTTAGGATGGAATTCAGGTCCTTGCTGTGGTCTGGATGAACCAAGTGACTCTGTTTGTACATTCAAGGATGGATGAGTGGATGAAAAGCTCTTATCCAGCACTTTTTGGCCATTTGATTCAGCATTGAATAGATTACGAATTGAGGAGGGGGCATTACAAGAAGACAGTGATACTCCTTTATGAGACTCACTTTGTTTCAAAGTAATGATACTATCGCTACTCATGATCTTTGACAATGGCTCAGTCACTTACTGGGGTTTTAAACTGAGAAAATGCAATCTTCCAGTCCTCTTACAAATCTTACCTCCTTACAATACCCACTGAAACAGTGAACTTTCTAATGGATGGCTTTGAAATGAATTGAAGATAATAATAGACGACAAGTAATTGCATACAATCGAAGTTTCATAATCAGATCATACATGGTCCACCAGAAGAGTAGAGAATATCTGCATATTTACACAATAATCCAGAAACTAAGAACATATACTTGATTTTCTCTTAAGAGAGTTAAAAATGCATGTCTGACAGTCATTCAATAATTTGTACCCCTCGATAGGAGCTTCTGTCCAATTCAACAGCGGAGAAGGGAAAAACAGAGCCACATACTAATCTGATAGCCTAATTGCTTTATAGTTTGAATGATTATAATGTGTCACAAACATTAGACATTGGAAATAATAATAATTATCCATTAGCCAACCTTCAAAAATCAGTAATGAATTTACACTAGAACCACCCAATCTCGTGCTATTTATGTCCCCAGCTTTAAATTCATGGTCCAAGGAAGAAAGGGCTTCAAATCTATGCCGAGTGAATATGTTGCCACAAGCAGAAGCATTAACAGCATACTCTTTCTGATCATGAACTGTAACACAAGCCAGCAGCCAAATGATCAGTGCCATCAGATTCACAAGTAGCTTGGGAGTTAATGTGGCCTGTTAGCACTTAAATGAAAGACAAAAATGCTAAGTAGGATACATTATTCAGCCGAATCATATCTCCACTAGTCATAAACAGGTATTTAGACCACCATATTGAAATGAGGTTGCCAGATGTGGAAAATTAGGGAAAATTGACATCCAAGGAGTTGCCTTTCCTTAGACCTTAAGCGTTAAACAATCTGTATTAAGAGATTGAGAAGGTCAAGGGTTTCTGCAAAGGCATCAGGTACCTTCCAAGGGATGACAATCCTCTTGCCGGCCCCAAAAGAACACCATTGAGGGTGTATCCCTTGATGATTGAACCATAACCCTGTGAGACAGAAAGGTGCATCTCAAACACATCTAAAGTGACTTGGACTAAGCCACTGTAATCATTTCCTCAGGGGTGCCTATGTGAAGAAGTAAAACCAGCCAACAAGAATGGCATTAAACACTCTCATAACCGATGGATCCTGGGTTGTTTTTGCTGGAAAAAAATCAACCTTATAAGTAGGAAACAACATTTAAAAAAAAAAACAAAAAAACAAAAAAACAAAAAAACAAAACAAGAAAAAGGCCCATGCAATAGCAATGTGTCTCCACAAAAGTGTAACTAATCTTTCTCCAACTTTTTGTAGCCAAAGTATATATCTTAGGGAAGTAAGGAAGCGAGCAGGCTAGTAGTTCTATTGTTCACCTCCCATCTTTGTACAGCTAACAAGGTAAAGTTCACAAGCATATGCCACATCAAAGAAATGATCAGGTTTCTATTTAGCAACAAGCACAAAGAATGGTGAATGAACATAGATCATAGTAGACATTTATCATATTGTTTGATGTTTGATTTAGACATTTCAAAATCCAAAAATATAATCTGAACCTGCCACTCCAGCACACAGATTACCACAATTGATTCTTTCTGCAACTAGAAAGCAGGAAGTACTTCAATGCAAAATTCAAATTACCCAAACAAATAGGCTGAAGGATCTGGTCCCAGAAACTTCAGGAATCCTAAAGACAGTGCATAAAGTACATGCGTACAATGAATTTCTTAAACGAACATCATCAATCTTTCGCTCGACAGGTCTGCATGTATTGAGGAAGAGCTACGAAAACCCACAAAGGAATTTGTCCTCCCAACTTCTCACTACTAGATAAAATGCACAGAATGATATCTGCTATAACAAAGATATGCCAAAGGACTAGAAGGATCCAGAGCAGCCACGTCTTTCTTGGATCAAGAAAAATGAAATCTTGCTAAAACCATGACCAAACCATCAAACACAAATTGAAAATTTCTCAAAAAAAAAAAAATATAAATAAATAAAATCAAACACAAATTTCTCAAGCACTAACCTGGTAAGCAAATATGACCAGATTATTTATTTATTTATTTATTTGGAAGGGCAGGAACTTTTTTCGAAAAGGATCAAGAATAAATCAAGAGGGGCAAAATAAGTTCCAAAGAGCAAGAGAAGGGACAGCTGCCCCTCTAGCCAAACCATCAGCTAACAAATTCGCCTCTTTGCCAATGTGAGAAATCTATGTGTTAGCCTTGATGCTCAAAAATGAATTTCATCTAATACAAACAAGTGCCTCCATGGCTCAGCATGATTGAATTAAGAGATCGCCTTCCATGACAATCAAGCCCTTGTGCTCCTCACCAAGAAGCCTCGAAACCTTCATGAAGGACAAAAACTTCCATCTTTGATGCATAAATTATGCCATTAGGACAACGGTGCATAAAAATATAATATTGCCCTCATTGTCGAGAAGAACTCCCATAGCATAGGTCCAGGATTGCCACAAAAAGAACTATAGGAATTAAGCTTCCACCATGTTGGGATGTTCACAAGCAACAAATCATATGATTGAAATATTCATATTTGAGTTTAATTAGCCTAAGGATCCCTGTTTAGATATCATCAAATTTCTAGAAGCAAAAACCATAAATCCTATGACTATGATTATCTTCATCAAAGCCGTAAAAGAAAAGAACATTGATACCAATCATCCGAGCCAAAAGATCTCTCCCGATCTATCCCAAATGAAGGAGAAGGATGAGAGAGCCACAAGTTAGCACAAGAGTAGGACCAGGGTGACGCACGTGAGCTATCCGGATGTCGACCCCACACATGGAAAGAGGGAGAGAGAATGAAATCTCTCTAACTTCCCTCTCTTTTCTCTCTCTCACGAGGTGACACCTGAGAGGGCTTGGGACGTTCAAGGCTCTCTCTTAATCCTCTCCCTCTGAAATTGGATCTATTTATAAGGGAGGAATTCGAGTTGCGGGCAGAAACACTAGTTATGGTGCTCCACCACCCAACAGACTTTGGCATTGCCATACTACATCAAAGGTTTGTGATCCTGTTTTAACCATGCAACCAAATTGACCAAATCCCTCCACTCATCATAGCCACCATCCTTAGCCAATAACCCATGCAAGCCTAAGGTATTGATCACCATATCTTAACCATTGGATGTTCATCAAGCTCAGTTTGAAAAATTAATGGTTGAAAAACCTAAATTAACCAATCAAAATCCATTGATGCGCTAGACAGCCTTTAAAACACTTGATGAACGGCCCAAACCATAAGATTAATTCATTGGTAGTGTCCTAGGTAACCAAGTGGACCCCTTGTTGAATCATGTGAGTCTCAACTAGAAATTTATGTATGCACCCAGCTACACCCCTTTTGTTGGCCATAAGAAGACCTTGTAAATTGAGTCAACATGTCATCAAAACCTTGAATTCCTCACACGTCCTCAGGTTTAGGGATTGGTCAAAGCTAGTACATCCACAAGTCAATCTAGTCCAAGTATGATAAGCCCCCCAGTTTGGAGAGTTGAAATGATCTACTAATTTAAGTGTCCAACAAATCTAATACCAAGGGCATGTATCCATGGCACACTCACACTTCTACATGGGATAGGGCAAAGGCGCTCATCATAGTGCCCAACAATGGAGACCTTCCATCATGACTCGTTATCGGTCCCCTCACACAGGATAACCAAAACAAGAATAACCGCAAGTCTACAAGTTTCCAAGTAGTGATGGTCAAATAGTAACTGAGATCCATGGCCCACAACTCTCCATTTGGGAATGGCTCGTGTCCAATTTCGAGTTCCCAAGGACAACCAAAGGAATCCTTCTCTTTTACCAATTCACGAAGTATGATTACAATGTTCCACACAAATTAATGAGGCTAATGAATGAATGTCTCATACTATCATTAATAAGCGATGTCTTAAGAGTGTGAACATTGGTTTTCTAGGATGTGACCCCAACACACCACCCCCCACCCCCAAAGAGGACAACTCCAACGTGGCACAACATTGGGAGAGGGAGTTTTACAATCATAAACTACAAATATAGACATGGGGAGCTTCATTATCGTTAACTCCAGTGACCAAACAAATATCATGAATAACATTATCCAAAAATCCCCGAGGCTGGATCCGATACAAAGCTTTGTTGGCACATGTGAAGTGGCCAATAGCCCTCCCTTGAATAAGTCAAAAAATTTCCTGCTATCTTCTCTTTACAGGCTCATTGTTAAGTTGTTGGGAAAACTGTCACCTCCCATAGAGGGCCCTTTTCTACAGCTTTATATGGGAAAATCTAAGGGGTTGTGAGGAGCCCACTACAAATCAAAGATTCCGAGGTCATGAAAAGACAAGAAAAATACAACATACAATTAACACACTTAACTGTTCAAGCATATCCCATCCAAATCTGTGATCAACAGCCTTGCAACATTTCCTTCATAGGAAGCGACTAGTTTCTGTTGTCGTTCTGATATGCTTCACCTACACAAGTGCTTCTAAGTGAATCTGTATAAAATTTGTAAGTGCATCTAAGTTCATCCAAAAACTATTTGTAAGTTCATCTAGATGCAATGTACTTAAACGCATTTAAGTGCACTTAGATGCAACTAGACAAATGATGTATGTTATGCTTAATGTACAAAGCTTTGTCTTGAATATGGGCTCTAATGGCCACAATATGGAACATTGATTGCTGATACCTCAATAAAAAATTGCTCTAACTGCCCATGGGGGAAAAAAGAAAAGAAAAGAAAACAATTTCTCAAAAATACTGTTCATTAGAGAAATAAATAGCAATTCTACTAAAAGTTCTTGTCTTTCTTTCTATGAACAGCATTTAAGATTCAAAAACGACAACAATGATGACACAAAATACAAATAATTATGAATTTGAATGGAAACAATTCATCATTATCATCATCATCTAAGCCTTATCCCCAATTAATTGGAGTCACTACATGAATCCTATTCCACCATTTCACTCTATCAAAGACCAGACCGTCAGTTAGACCATAGGTCATGGGTCTTTTCTTGCTACCTCCACCCACATCCTTTTGGGCCTTTCCTTGCCCTTTTAGAGCCTTAAACTGGTACCAACTCACTCCTCCTAACCAGTACAGTTCTCTGTCTCCATTGCACATGATTAAACCATGTAAGTCTACTTTCCCTCATCTTATTACCTATTCATTTCTAATTCTATCCTTCCTCGTCTTGCCACTTATCCATCTCAACATCCTCACTTCAGCTACACTCATCCTATGGTTATGAGCATGTTGTTCCTTAACTGGCCAACATTCTGCTCCATAAAGCATGGGTGATGTTATATCTATCATATAAAATTTCCTTTTCAGTTTGAGGGGTACACGATGATCACATAAAGAAAGCAATTGCTAGGAAAATAAAAAATAAATAAATAAATAGAAAATATGAACTAATGTTCAATAGAGGCCAAACAATTAATTAGCTAAAAAAAATATCTAAAATAAAATATAGCTTCCCTTTCTACTCCCTCTCTGGAGAAGCAAATCAACGACGCTCCACTTCTGGTGCATACACCCCCATTTTTTGTTGAGTTTGGTACTAGATTGGACTTTGCGGTACTATATTCTAGTACCCAAAAGTACAAAATAGGGGCGCATGCAGCAAAAAAAAAAAAAAAAAAAGAGGTGTAGAATGTAAATGTCATTTAACTAACCAATTTTCTTAAATAAAAATTTTTAAAAAAAATTGAGAAAAATACGACAAGAGCAGCTTCTGATAAGAATAATAATCTTCAAATGAAAATAAGAACAAATCCCAAATATTATTTGAGGGAAAAGAAAAGAAAATTTCAGATTTCAAAAATTAAGAAAACTTGCATGAATTCACTTTACGAAAAAGAAAGGAAGAAGAAATGCTTAAAAAGACCTAACATCATAAAAATTAAAAATAATTCAAACGAAAAGGTATGACTTGATCCAAAAGAGAGATGGAACGAACGCATAGCATCTCAGCTCAGTAGCAAAACAGAGATAGAGATAGAAACAAAAAGAAAAGGCGTAAGGAAATTTTCTGACCTTTTAGAGAGAGAGAACCAAAGTAGAGAGCATATGGGAAAAGGAAAAACGAGAAAGGAGTCCCAGAAATTTGGGATTATATTCGTTGGTGCTTTCTTCTTTGTTTGGAAGGCGTCTCGTTTATCTTTTGCGTCTCTAATCGCTATTATTCTTAATTACAACTCCTTGTAATTCCCAACATACCTTGGATTCCTTACTCTGCATTCCTTCGGCCAGCTTTGTCTCTTCGCCCTCGTGTAAGGACAGGTACAAATGGAAACGACATAATTATAAGGAAATTTTACAGTTATCTACTTAATTATTACACAATTTACATTTCGATACTTTTTTAAAAATGATTTTACTAAACTAATCGTTACATTTCTCAAGGCAAGTAGGGTCAGCCGTTAAAGCAAAGAGGTGTGGATTGGGTGGGGTTAAAACCCACTTGAACGGGTGCTTCACCTCATGATGTGCCCATAGCCTGTAAATCAACCGCATCAATGATTCAGGTCGAATATATGATTGAAAATAATGGACAAGGTAACACTCACTCTCTAATTATTTCCTTAATAAGATGTTTCTTTTTTCATTAACATAGGTAAATAAATAATTATTATTTACTTAAGTAATTACCGCATCGTTCTTGAGGTTGATGTTGACAGCGAGTTTGTTTAATTACTATTTGGGTGAATTTAATTTGAACCAATAAATTTGCTGCAGTACAATTCCTTTGTGCATGCGCATGGAGAATTACGTCCGCCAGAGTATCTAATAACTCCTCCATACAAAGTTGTAGGTATCTCCCATGCGGGCGAACGACGGGTGAGATTATAGGCTTTCAGCTATAAAATGAGCTAGAAAAATAGATGGATGTTTCATTTGACATATGGATGTGAATCATTTACTGGTCATGTTGTAAAATGAGCTGGAAAATTGGACGAACAGCATGGATGAAACAAATACACCATGAGAGGCTCACAGAACACTTTCAGCCAATGAGGCTTGGCACACGGGCACTTTCAAATTATACACGTGCCATACATGGCCCAACCGCTGATGTTTGTGAGAAATTCATCCATCAATTGGTTTTGTCATTTCATTTTTATCATTTGAGAACTTGCACTAAAAAATTATGTAGATCGAAAACTCAAGGAAACCTATTAGTGAGCTGTATTTATGTGCTTTCATCTCATCCTAATAGGAATGAACGGTTTGGATAGCATATGAGCATCATGGCGGACAAAGGAAGATTTCAACGGTAGTAATTTTCCCACGCACTTTTCCCGAGTGTGACGTACTTGAGTTTTGATCTGATTTATTTTTTGGCCGAGATTTTAAAATGATATGAAAAAAATGTATGATGATATAGATTCCTCACAAAACTTCCGTGGACAGGAACTATAGTGCGTCGCAGGAGGAAACGGATTGGCTACTCCCCTGCCACCAGCCTAGTGGCTGGTAACCGGTACTACGTGGGCCTTACCATGATGTATATGTTTCATCCATTCCGTCCATCCATTATTAAAGATCACTTTAGGACTTGATCCCAAAAATGAGATGGATATAAATATTATTTACTTATCTATACACACTCATTTTTAAGATTTAAAAATGAAGGAAACTTGGGTTTTCACATCTGTAAATTGATTTATCTCTTGTACTTTTATTTTTATAGTAAAATACTTGTCACTTTGTGTCATAGTTTTTTCCTATAAGAGTTTTTACACGTAAAATAATATATTTTTTATTGTTTTTGTATTGTTTTGTTTATGTTTATCTTTCGTTTGTGTCATTCAAATTTGTGGTTTGCTTTCCCGATTCCCAACAAGTGATATCAAAGAAATACATTGGGATTCGAGTTTAATTTTGAAATATAATAATGAAAGGATCTAACATGAAGTATGAGATAAATGTTCAATAGAAAATATACCTTCGAATTATGGAATGTGAAGATAAGAGATTTTCTAGTTCAGTGAGGATTGCAACAGGTACTCCTTGACATAGCGAAGCGTCCTGTGACTATGAGCAATGAAGAGTAAGAAAAACTTAATCAGATGGCAATTATCTCAATCCAATTATATTTGGAAGATGGCGTCATTTATAATGTCCTTAATCAGAAGACCACTTCGAGATTTTGGACGAAGTTAGAAAGCTTATATACATGACAAAATCTCTCTCAAATCGTATGTATCTAAGAAAACAATTCTATAATCTAAAGATAACGAAAGGATTGAATCTTATTGAACATATTGACACGTTCAGTCAACTACTCTGCAAGTTGACAAGTGTAGATATGAAAATTAATGAAGAAGACTAAGCATTTATCCTATTGAATTATTTTCTAAAATCGTATGAGAGTCTCGTAGACACTATTTATCAAGGTAGAGAGACCATTGTTGTCAAAATTGTTATCTTAACCATTCAATCGAAGCAATTAAAAAAGAATGACAGTGGCAACGATTTCTCTACGAATGTGTTAGTTGTTAGGGAAGATGTTCTGAGTGGAATAATAAAAATTCGTGATTTAGGTCCAAATATAATGGCAAAGGAAAGATGAAATCCTAGAACTGTGGAAGGTTGGGGCATATGAAGAATGATAGTCAATATCTTATAGTTCAAAAATGCGGAGAAATCAGATGAATCACTAAAGGAGGTCAACACAACAAAATTCAATGAGAAGGCGGGTGGTTATGACCTATTGACTGCATTCAAATCCGCATATCTCAACAACGAATGGATTTTTTATTCAGGGGTTTCATACCACTAAATCTCTCATCGGAATTAGTTCACCAGTTACAATGAGTATAATGGTGGATAAGTGTTTATGCGTAATGACTTTGCCTGTGAGGTTATCAGTATCAGATTGGTACGCATCAAAATGTTTAATGGAATTGAGCATATCCTAACAAATGTAAGACACATTTCTAACCTAGGGAAAAATCTAGTATCTTTAGGGCTCTCGAGGAACTTTTGTAGATCGCTCGATACTTAGATTGATAGAGTGCAATTTTGCGTAATTGTGCGATTTGGTTCCTTTTTTGGGTGTAATATTATATATATGAGTGTAATGCGAGATTAGGATAGAATAGGGCGAGCTAAATCATTTCTACGATTTTAAAGGAAGGAAAATTGGATTTTCAATTCTGTACGTTGATATATTTATTGTACATTCATTTTCTTGTGCCTATTTTTTTTTTATGTGATTCGAATTTGGAATTTTCTTCCATGGCTCTCAACATAGACCAAGTGGACTATAATTGGCCAATTGGGCCCTAGTCTTATTAGATCGGTTCCCATCAGGTTTAAGTGTTGACATTAGATTGAAATTCTTTAAATTTCAGTGAAAACTATGACCACAATATTGCATTTTTACTATTTTACCTTTTAAAATGGTAAGAAAATCATTGAGACAAAAGGAGAAAAAAAACACACAAGTTAACAAGGTTTTAATCAGCTGCCTTGGTCTGATTGGATCCTTTCTTATCAAATCTATAGTTGTACAGGCCTTCACTAGCCCGGACTTTTCAGGTTCCATATATAGCGATGAGTGTTATGCGTGCCAATCATCGTATTATTAGAGTATAAGTGCAAGATTATCCAACAGTGATGGGTCCAACGGTGCACTCAAAAATTTTGTACTGCACTTAAGTGAAACTAAACTGTCCATATCATGAGCTGTGATTTATAAATGTTTTCTTAGCCGGCACATTGTTGAAGATAAAATTGATGGTTCATTAGATGTTCCGGTCTTAAAATGGGACATATCGTATCTAAAGTGAGTACCACAATTTAAGCGGTCTAGTTTAAGTTAATGTTAGAGAAATGTAGTAATGAAGGCGTAGGGACCATGACACTCTACCAGAGTATCAAGTACCTCGCCTCTCATTCTCATCCATGTGGAAGCTGATCACTAAGGGCAAAGGCTTAAACCTCTACCAATGTCATTAGGTAAATTGTGAAATACAATTAAAGCTTTTTAGAAGGTGGGAAAAAGTAAAGAAAAGAAAATCATAAGGGTTTGTTTTATTTTCCAATTACAATGATAAATAGTTGTAAATGTGTAAGATTATTTACTCTTGTAATTGTGCAGTGACATCATGTACATTTGATTGTAATGATAATTTTTCTAATAACAAATTACTTTAAAAATAATAATTTTATAATGTAAAAATATGAAAATTACAATTTATTTTACCTACTTTCTTCGTAAGTGCATTTGACTCTCAATTTATGAGCCATAACTCCTAATTCCACTTTAGCAAGGTTTCCAACCGATAGTGTCCCATAAGTACCACCATGATATATATGTTTTATTTCCAACCTATAGTGTCCTATAAGTATCCTAAAATAATCTACCTTTGTAGATCATTTTAGGATACAAGATCAAAAGTGAGTTAGATATATATCACAAGAAAACAGTAGCAATTGAATGCCCACCATTAGAAACTTCCTAAGGTCCACTATAATGTTCATTTGCCATCCAATCTATTAATTAGATCATGCAGACCTAGATGTGAGGGAAAACAAAAATATCGGCTTCATTTAAAACTTGTGTGCCCCTAAGAAGTTTTTAATGGTGATTGTTAAAACACTACTGTTTCCTTTGGTGTGGTCCACATGGGATTTAAATATGTCTATTGTTGGGGTTGTGTCCTAAACTCAGATCCCAAAATGAATGGAAGACGGGGATGAAACACATATATCACGGTGTGCGTCACAGAGCACCAGTAGACAATCAGGGTCGGTCCCTTGAGGCATCCAATGATAATTTCTGAAAAATTTTCATTGACAATAGATTCCATTTGGTAGTCTATTAAGACAACAAGTGAAGTTGAAGCAAACATCGATACAAAAATCACCTTAGGTTATTGTGTAATCCAACGTTTCCTTCTAAAGAAATTACATATTTTCATTTCTTTTTCTGCTTTCCAAAAGGCATGCAGTTTGAGTTTTCCATCTAAACAAGTGGGCTGTGTCCAATGACACTGACCATGGCCTGTTGGGTCCCACCTTATATTGTCCATGCCCACTACTCAATTGGAGAAAAGACCCCATCTTACAAGCACCATGGGGGACATCAGTCCCATGATCAGGATCTGAAACTTGAGCCGTACTTTTAAGAAACTTGAGACGCGGAGCATACAGTGCCCGTCCATCGCTTCAAGAGCAACGATAACATCACATCAGTAGTCTCAGTCTTTTAACTTTTGTTTTTAGGTAGACAAATGGCCCTTTAACCTATCGTTTGAGTTGTCTTCTTTACAAAAAAGGCACATCCAAACTCAAATCATTTTTCTTTTTTATTTTGTTTTTTTTTGGGCCTTAAGAAAATGGTAATAATAATATGAGGCTGAGAATGAATACAAGCATGCAGGACCACCGAAGTGGGGTAACATGCCACGTGAATAGCAGTCCTTAGTCCTTACCATCAATGAGATAGTCCAAAAAATCTACTGGTGGACCACTTTAAGTACCAACCATTCCATATTAGTTTGCAAATAGCTCACAAATCGAGACATTTCAAAACAAAAAGACCAACCGTCCACATTCTATAGGCAAACGTTCCCTGATTGGATGTTAGTTAGAATTGTCTCATTTGTGATATTTTTTAGCTGTTGGCCTACCCATGGTGAGAATGACATGATGAATGGTCTGGATCACCGTTCCCATTCTTCATTTGTTACTTGTTACAAGTTACTCCTTACAGCTGGAATATTTTTTTCAAAAAATGACGATTTTAACAAAGAATAATTCAAATATAGTATTTTTATTGAAGAGTGATTACAGCAAATGCTATAGTAAGCGTGATACATGTCTTGGCATGGTACACATAGGTTTTCAGTTCTGACAAGTCGCCTCAGAGTTCAGCAATCCAGACCATTGGTCTATTGCAATAGGACACTAGCATCTTCCATATAAGAAGATCCGAACCACCCATTTAGGACCTTTTTCATTTGAATGTGAACCACTGTCGTATTATCCTTTTGGCATGATCTATTCCAAGGCGGACTCTAGCCACCAGTAGTGTATGTTTCAAAGCCATGGACTGATCAACTTGTAAGACTGACAAGGGTGCATACGGATCTTCTGACAACTGGCGAATGAACGGATGAATGGTTTGGATCTTGCATATGGCCACTTCACCCCCATCGTATTTATTTCTAACACTTTTTGTTTTTTTTTTTTTTTTTTCTTTTTTTTTATAAACACGCGCACACACCGCACACACTCACGCTAGTGGAATTTCATCACCTATGGATAATCGAACCCTTGACAGGGTGTTGAAACTCCTGAGAGTCTACCACCCAAGCAAGAGTAAGAATCCTTATTTCTAACACTCTATTGGAACACCTGTGATTAATTTGGCCTCAAAAATCTCCACATTAAGATATTGAAATCGGAACAAAACTGCAACTGCAGAATTTTTGGGCCTAGAAGTTCCTGCGTAAGGATGATGGGTGGGGCCACCAAAATGTTTGTGAGAAATCCACCCCGTCTATCAGTTTTGCGAGCTCATTTTAGGACCTACGCATCAAAAGTGAGGTGGATCTAAAACTCAAGTGGGCCACACGAGAGGAAACAGTGGATATTCAATGAACTCCATTGAAACATTCTTATGGCCATAAAAGTTTTGTATTAGGCCAAATTTTTTTGTTGTTTTCACTTTATCCCAATGGGAATGACCTTATAAAGGGTTTGGATGGCATATAAACAACAAGGTGGAGTCTAGGAAAGTTTCAGCGGTAGGCATCAATTTTCTCAATTTTTTCTCTCGTGTGACCCACTTGAGTTTTGGATCTAACTCATTTTTGGTCAAATGTCGTAAAATGAGCTCGCAAAATGGATGGATGGAATGAATTTTTCACAAACATATCTGTAGAGCGCACCCAGCATCCTTGTGTAGGAACGTAAAAGGGCTTTTTCAAGATATCTGATATGTATATGTGGTTATGAGAAAAAAACGAGGCAGATTCAAAAATCAAGTGAACCACACGATAGAAAATAGGAGGAATTGAATATATATTTGAAAATTAAAATGAGCCTAGGGCACACAAATTGTGTACTGTCATCCAACCTGTTCATAATGTCACACGGCATGAATGAAAAGAAAACACATATCAATGTGATTCATAACTTTTATAGCCACAATGAAGAATTGAACAATAAGTGTTCCTATCTCCCTATTTCTTGTGATGTGGTCCACTGAAGATTTGGACTTGCCTCATTTTTAAGCTATTGCCTTAAAATGAGTGAGAAAAATGGATGAACAGCACTAATAAGCTAGATACATAACAACGGGCCTCACAGATTTTAGTGGAAAAAATCTTCTCTCCTCAGATCCAGCGGACAAGCTTTCCAAACAAGCTTCAGTCAACATCATCTTCAAGTCCACATCAAATGGCTGCATGTAATAATTACCCATTTACGATTATTTATATTGTGAATTGGAACTCTAGAGTTAATATTAGTATATGAATTAAAAGTTGGTAAAACAAAAATAAAAATCTTGCACAGGAATTGATATAAAATTCTTATTCTAATCTCAACAAAGAAAAATAAATAAAAAATAAGAAGATGACGACAAAGAATTAATAATAAAAATAACCAATGATTTGCAATGTAAAATTGACCCATTTTTAAAGCTACCTTTGAAGGTCCAAAATGAAATTTTCATAAAATAAAAATATACAGAGGGCACCTTTCACACCTAAAGTAATATGCACCTATGCAATTATTGATAAGCAATTGATTCTGTTGTGGGGCCCAGTGTCTGACAAGACTTCTCCATCGATGGTAACAAGTTGGACATTTGAGCCACCATCTCTCCACATAATAAGAGAAATGTCTACCTCACGCCCATCTCAACCGCATAACACAATCAACACCACACCTGCAAAAGAAGTGGACGGCTAAGAAACAGGCATACCCTCCATTAATGAGTGGGTAGAGTACATTACATTTGGAGTTATTTCAAATCGATTGGATGGCCCATTTACACAGTTGTGACTGTTGAATCTGGGGGTGGAAACACAAAATTCTGCCGTCAGCTAAAATAAAACACACAATATATAGGAAGATATGTCTATTCATTTATGCTATCTAATAATGATGGTGGTTTGCAAAATGTACCTGCCACCTTGATTTATTTCTTCTCTTCACTTCTACACAATAGGAAGATGTGTCTGTTCACTTATATCAGACAGTGCAAACTAACCTCCCTCCCTCTCTCTTTCTATCCCTTATACGTTATCTCACATGCGCCCATAAGGAGTTGCTACGTGAATGTTCAACATCTCTCACTCAATGAGAAACATACTTTTATAGGGCTGCTTGACAACATTAATCAAGATTGCATATAAAGAGCAATAATAAGGAAAGTGGGACTATCCTAGATTTCAATGTTTCTATTTATACATAGGTGTTTGTATACTAAATGATTAACATGCTAGTGCACAGCCTTTCATGTCAGCATATGCACTATTCATTTTATTTGGTTTAAATTATAAATTTCTTATGGTCATTTTTAAATTTTAATAAAATAAATTATTTCTATATATAAGTTTAAAAAATAAGTTACAAATTATCATCCTACAAAACTCGCTAATACCCCTGAAGATAAGTTTGTATAATCATGGTCTTAAGAAGTTGGAGTCGTTACAGCGGTTTTCCCAATTAAATATACAATTCTAAATTGACTAAGTTAATTTCCTAATGGTATATTCCTGATTGAATCAATCATGATTATCATACTGTATGCCAAAGTAGCGATATTCAATCTCATCATTCTATACACAAAGGTGGTGTTGGTCTCAAATTCAGACATACAGAACACGTGTGTGGAATGTGGGCGTTCCATAACCAATTGGATCTTATTCAAACCGTGATCACTGACTCTTGGCATTGAGATAGAGCAAGGCTCGGTTGTGTACTGTACTGTTTGTCTCTTCAACCAACTGTTACACACTCGTTACTCAGGCGATTGGTGGAGGTTGGGGGTCTTCCTTCAATGAGCATTTTTTTGTCTTGAAAATTCAATAACTTTCATAGGTACAACAGTTGTATAGTTAAAACTGGAAAAGAATTGAGAGAAATGGATGCAGGAAAAGGCATGTGACTTACCACTATAGTGGGATCACCGGCCTAGCTAAGAGCAGCAAAGTATTTCTAAAAGCAGTGTGTTGATGAGCGAGGCAAGGGCAATACTTGATATTATAAACAACGAAAGGCCCAAAGTATGAGCATAGGTGGACGAATTCTTATGCTAACGTCCTCCTTTAGATCCGGTACATAGGCACAAATGAAAGAAAATTACAGTTACTTGACTACAACTAAGAGTTGGTCAGGTGTGTGCGCAGGGACTATCTAGGACTAAATCTATACTATGAGTCTGTTGATGCTAAGCAGGGAAGAACTAAGCCTAGATAAATATCTTTGCGCTAGATTTGTAGTTGTGTTTTGGATTCAGAGATGGACCATTAAGAGACATATGTCTACCTAAAGCGCATGAGTACTAACTCATTAATTCTAACCTTATTAAATACAGGTCATGTTTAAAGTGTGCTGGTGTTAATACAACTCAATACTTCCACCGTTACTATAACTATGAATGTCATTCCACTCTAAGAGTCTCATCACTAGTCACCAAAGCTATTTAGAATGTGGTGGCATATTTCAATAAGTACTAAAAGGCATAAAATAAAAAGTTATATGAACATGCTCAACACATTAGGAATCCAATAATATATACATATACATATACGTAGTTGTGACTGGAGACCGACGTGGCTTATCTTCTGTTTCCTCATCTTCCATGTTGCGATAAAAGGTAACGGTACCTTCCTCATCCTAAAAATGTCTTCGACAGGCACACCAAGGATGGCCAATTCTCATATGAATGAAGAAGACTGGCTTACCAATGAAAAATGAATAAAAGACCAACAATGATTACATGGCTCTCAACCAAGACATAGTAAAAATTGATTGCATCATAAATATTTAATTAATGTATCATTTAAAAATTTTATTTTATAAATAAAAAAATTGAATACAAAACATTTCACATATGCAAGTCTACATCATGTACTCTCAAGAGTATATAAACTCTATGACATCTCACTTCACCAACTCTCAAAAATTATACCGTGTGATCTCTATCACTATAATCAATGGAGAAAATAACAAAAAAAATAGTCTCTCCTCTCTCCTATTTCTCCCATGGTGCACCACTGCATGTGCCTCTCTCTATGAGGGAGATAAAAGGGAAGAGGATTGGAGGTGGTTTTGCCAACCTCCCTCTCTCCTTTTATCTCTTACACGTACCACATTCACCCACCAGGGTTGCCACATGGACACACGTGTCCAACACTGGCTCCAATAACCCCGGGCGCCGATTAGCTACTGACAGGTTGATTAGCCAGACTATGATGTATGTATGTATTATATCAACACTGTCCATCCATTTTGAGATAACATTTCAGGGCATGAGCCAAATAACCATGCAGATAAAAAGATGTAGTGGACCCCACCACAGAAAACAGTGGGGAGAGTGATTCTCACCGTTGAAACTATCATAAGGCCCACCATAATGTTTATTTGAGATCCAACCTGTTCAAAAGTTTTTTAAAAAAAAGACACGAAAGAAGGAAAAACACAAATATCAGCTAGATCTAAAACTTTTGTGGCCTTTAGAAGTTTTGAACGGTGGGTCACTGTCCTCGCTTTCTGTGCTGGGTCCACCGGAGCTTTGGATTTAACTCATTCTTTGGATCTTGCCCTAAAATGATCTCTCCAAATGTACGGATGGCGTGGATACAAAACATACATCATGGTGGGCCCCACAGAACTTGGTGACGTCACTTCAGTAGCAGCGAGTCTCGCTACTCTAACCTGTCAGTAGCTAATCCGCACCCAATAACCCCACACGCATGCCACATTAGCACCACTGGTAGGCTGTCAATGGGCCAGCTCAGGCCTGCCAAAATCAAAATTTTGAATATACCTGGCCCAACGGCCTGGCCTAACCGTTCAAAATCTCAGTCGAAGCCAACTCCAGGCTTGGCCCGTTGCACAAGTGGACCATTAGGAAACGAGAATGCAAGTTGGCCGACCTCTCCCATCGGTATTACAAGTCTCTCTCTCTCTCTATTTTTTTTTTTTTTTTAAGGGTTGTCTAATCCATCCCACCCGTGCTTGTCTGAACAGCTCTGTTCGTTGATAGGATTAGTATAGACGGTTGCCATCTTCACTGACATGGACAGGAACGGACTTCAGGCTTTCCTGTTACCATACACTCCGTAGAAAATATCAACTGTATGATTAACTCGTTGATCTGAACCACTAAACCATTTGTGAATTGCTATCATTACAAGGCCATGCTCCATCCACAGCTGACCCTATCATTTTAGTGGACAGGATTGAGTTATACATGTTGCGTGCTGGTATATATATAAGTGAGCATCCTTTAAAAGTTGGCTGCTCACGTGAAAGCCGAACCCTTTCGGTCCACCACAGCCATAAATAGGTCCGTGCCACATAAGCCAAATTTTGTATAGTGACAGAATCATCAGGATATCTCTTAGCAGCCTTTTGTAATTAGACATGGCGGGATTAGATTAACCACGTGTGCTATCTTTTGAATCTGGTCATACAAAGCACGTTTGAAAGTTGTTAGGTTTAATATAATCCAATTTTATATCTTACACACGAGAAGCGTATTGTATATTACCTTAGTTTGGACAATAAGTCATCCGTCTAAATTTGTGTGGGGACCAATGTGATTTATTTGTTTATCCACACCATTCATTCTTTTTCTCAGATCATGTTCAGGCATGAACCCTAAAATGAGGCATATCCAATGTTGTAGTGAATCACACCAGAGATGATTCTTGTATTTAATGATTTGTACATTTAATGCAACCCAAGCTCACTATTTGGTGTGTTCCAATTGAGAATTGGATCTACTTCATTTTTGGTCCATGCCTTAACACGATCTGAAAAAAGGGGGGTATGAACGGCGTGGATAAACATATGCATTACAGTGGACCCCATATAGATCTGCTTGGATGGCTTACTGTCGGAGCCAGGTCGGACACAATCAGCTTCCCTCTGAAATCAACATGTGGCCAAATCAAATCTCACCATATCTGGTCACCAGGAAATCCACATCCCCCATGCCTGTACGGGCTCTGTGGAATTGTGGATGGGCCCACGCCATATGAAACAATGAGCAGACACCCCTAAACCTTCCAAGTCACGTGGTTACTCACGTGACTGTTGATTTTTTAAAACATCCGAATTTTAAGGGTGGAACGTAGATACCAAGAAAACATCAAGGTGAGCCCACGATGCAACAGTTGTAGAATAATAAGATTATCTTACATCCGTCGTTGGGCCTCCGTATGACTCTAATTCCTTACCAGAGTATCTCCACCACCATTGTACGCAGGCGCTTGCATGTTTACACGTGGTATATGTATCAGACTCGTATTAGAAGGTCCAAAAAATAGTTGTGGACCGTCAAATCACCAAACTCACTGTAGGTGGTACACACAAATCTAATAATAATATTAACTGGATGATTTAAAACTCTCCAGATTATCAAAGTTCTCTCTCAAAATTTGCAAACCAGCAACTATTTTCCTTTTTCTTTAAAGTGGCTGGCTAGCAATTGTATTCCTTAGGCCATGATTATGGATAATCGGATCCGTTGAAGAGGTAGGCCACACCAACATGAGGTAATTGGAATTTGGATTGGATGGGTTTCCATGGATGAACATAGATATCAATAATAAAATGTTAAATATTTAGTTGGACACATATTTTGTGGTGACCCCAACACATTATGACTCATCAGTAATGTGGGGGATATGAATAGAATTTTCTTGGACCAGGTGCTGCTGTTAAATATGTAAAGCATGTTCAAAAGTTGTATGTATGAGTGCCTATCTCGGATAGCGCTGCATGGCCCAATCAAACTGTCACGTCTTATTAAAAAGAATATTGATATGTGCTGTTGGAACACCATGCAATCTACATCCAACTTTAAGGAATCTATCAAATATGTTCAACTAGTGCTATGATCTCTTCCATTTTTATTTTTCACTTGTAGAAGAAAATTCAATTATATTTATTTTTCTAAAGGGTCCTGTGGATATTGTTGTTGTTATTTCAATCTCGGTCATGTGATTAGTGCATATGCATGGAAGAATTAAATGTGTGGCTCAAATTTTAAACTAAACAACTACGATTCCAAGTTCCAAAATAGGTAGATATATTGAAAATTTAGGGTCTGTTTGGATTCGCGTATAGGATTGTATTGCATTGTTATACAATACGGCAGATGTACAACAACGGATGTACACTGTATCTAGTGCCCTTTTCGTTTACGAACAGATTGTTTGGTAATGACCAGCTTTGGACATGTAATCAGTGGATGTATGCATATTCACTATTTGTTGAAGGATCAATCTGAAATGGAAAGTTAAGCAGACCACATACAATACGAGGTCCAGACCTCGTCTTCACCACATACATCCACGCTCAGGACCTCGTATGGATCTCGATGGACAGCGGGTGCTAAAGGACCTCCCATCTTCGCAGACGCCATCCTTTCTCTTCTCTCTCCCTCGCCTTCTCCCTCTCTTTTTCTCTCTCTGTCTTTCTCTCTCTTCTTATACCTCTATCTTTCCATCAATCCTCCAAAAACCAAACCTTCCAAATCACGATTCCCTCAATTCACGATCCAATGCTTCGGAATTCAATGGCCTAGGGTTTTAAATAACCGGCAAAAGATCGTCAGATTCTGAAAACATCGGCAAAAGGGTAGGAATGAAAACTAAGGATCAGCACAGATCTGAGACGACGGGAGAACGGAATTCTAATCAGCGTACCTGATATTATAAGGTCCAAAAAAATCGATAGTTGTACCTCTTCTTGTTTTGATTTTCCGTCATTTCTGTAAAACTAAGGAAATGTGGTGTTCTCGTTAAAAAACGAGGGGGTTGTTTTCTTCTTGTTTTTCTTGATGGAAGAAAGCTCTTTTAAGTTCATATCGCTGCTATCCATTTCATATTTATACTCCGCCAAAGTGTAATGGAAGAAAGCTCTTTTAAGCACGTAGTCAAAGGAAAGAGTTATCTGGTGGAAGAGGCGGTGCAGTGCAATGACTTCGCTGCACTTCCCGATGTCTTTTAAATGAACGTCCGAACCGCGTGTCCACGTTGTTCTGGTTCCGCGTTGTATTCGCATGTCACGTACAGATGCGGATTTCAAATCTAATTCAAACGGCGTATATTGTATTTATTACTCATAAAATAATGCGGTACGTCAGGATCCGGCGATCCAAACACTCCCTAACCGTATAAGATCGATCGCCTATTCAACCACTTGCACAGCGTTGCTTAAAATGATTAGGTGATAGTTAGAAGATGGGGTTAGGCCACGCCTTTACCTTCTATATGAAAGGATTTTTTTTTTCTCTTCAGTCAATGATTTAACATGCTACCTCTTGGACCATTTATATGATCTATTCAGGATTTACCCGCTAAGGTTCAACTATTGGCGATGGATCAGGAGCTACTCAATGATCTATCCCTCATGGAACAGTGGATTTCTGAAAAAATGCTGAAAAGACTACCCTCCTGATATATCCTGATTCTGAACTTCGGGAAAAAAATTCATGACCTCCCGCATTGGTCGCCTGAACTCGACATACAGTGAAGCATTCCTCTCATCTTAGGTCAGGATGGGAAGTGAATTCTACTATTTGGGAGGTATCGATGGCGGCTGAACCACGTTACCAACAGAACTTCCTTCGACATTATATTGTGTTATCGTACAAGGTCTTTCGATGATGATGGCTATCAATCAGTGCATGGCCTCGGTTTAGTTAACCATCCATCTGTTTACAGTCTCAATTTGAACACGAAATTGCTTGGCTTGTATGTATACAAACTCTACCTGAGCTCTTTCATATTCTCAAATGTATTAAATACTCATTTGCACATCCTGAAGTCCGACCGTTATCGCTTTAAGAGATGTCTGAGAAGTTGATGCCCCTCCTGGTTCACGAGACTGAGTGTCAAACTATTATTCAGATTCAATAATTCGAGAGCCACTTGAATCGGCACATCCTCTATCGGAGGTGATGTGGTTGGTGTAGAGGGTTCAGCCTCAGCAATTCAATTTCTTCTTTCATTCATATCAATTAGCAATGTCGCATAGGCAAGCATGCCAAGAATGTTATTGTTATTTCAATCTCAATCATGTGATTAGTGAGTGTGATGTAGAGCAGGTCGCAGACAGTTTCATGGCCAAGATGGATCAGAAAAGGCCCGGTCGACGACAGAAGTGATCCGGACCGTCGGATCTTAGATTGGGCGTATCTCACAATCCGGAATGAGTTATCTAACGTAAAATATATGATTTTGGGGTAGAACGAGCTACTTTAGCCAACCAACCCTGCTACGCCGGGTTACGCAGCCCGGAATTGCGAAAAACCCCTGGATCGAAGGTCGTTTCTCTGTTTTAATTTCGTTTTTACTATAAATAGTAAGTTTTAGTTTGATTATAACTCTTTATCCGTCGGGCTTTAGGAGTTGCGCCCAACGTGAAAAGAGCTTAGAATAATTAGGAGAAGGGTTTGGTGAAGCCAAATAGGACACTTACTATTTTTGGCCGACAACCTTGCGCACTAGTAGACATCACGACCGTCTATAAATAGTAAGTTTACTATTTATAGTAAGTCACAGATTCTAGGAGTTTGAGTTGTAGTTTGATTCTGATTTTTTTCCCATTACTTGGTACCCCTATTTAAAGGGTTGTGAACTCGTTTTTATTAATCAATTAATCAATTTCGAATTTATTAGAATTTATTTCTATTTTCTGCTTTCTTTCCTCGTGGATTTGAAAAGTCTCTGTGAGGAGTCCAGAGAAGCTCCGTGGATTCGGAGTAGTTATCCCCATCACGTTCATCCTTGCGTCAGAGTGCATGTTAGAATCGAATGTGCGGCTCAATTCAAACCGAACAGCTACGACCACAAGTGCCAAGATATGCAGATACGTTGAAAATTGACCATATAATAAGATCGGTCGCCTATTCAGTCACTTACACAGTCTTGCTTAAGATAATCAAGTAATAGTCAGAGGGTAGGATTCATACTCTAAAAACGGATCACACATTTGCCTTCCGTACGAAATGACTTTTTTTCTTTAGTACGGACAAAATAAAAAGAAAATTCTTACAATTAGCTACAAAGAATAATTGCAGAATGCTTTTTTAGATGGAAAACTTCACTTGATACTCTAACTGAATCCAACGTATGAGCGTGGACTCGAATTATAATTAAAGTTAACAAGTACTTGATTACTGTCGTGGATTACAATAAGGAATGTAAATGTTTGATAAATATAAGGATTACACTAAAGAATGTAAATGACGGATAATCGAAAGATAAATTTGACTTGGTTTAGTTTAATATGAGAAGTTTTTTTTATTGATTTCTTTCATTATTTATAGCATTATATTAAACATCTGAATTCTTTCCACATTCTGACGGTTGTTATAACCATTTCAACACTATTTACTTTTGTTACTTCTAAGTCACCTACCATATTTATTGATAACTGCTTCAACAAGACTACTTTTCGGTCGATTACTTTCTCTTAGGAGATGACGTAGTACTTGTCAAACACTAGTTATTTTACCATAAAACCCTCTTCGAATATCTCTAAAATTCTTTTAACTCCCTCCTGATTAACTTTTTCTACGTACTACAACATATAAGTAACTTATTTGAAATTAGTAAATTTTGTTTAAGATCAATTATAAGTAACTTTTTTACTTAAAAGTTAATCACTTCAAGACAATAAGTAGAAGCCAAAATGAGCATAAGTAGCTTATGTTAACTTACCATCCAAAGGCCCGTAAACATCCAAAAGGACAATGGAAGAGCAGGAAAGGTCATTCACATAATTATTGGATATGCTATAATTGAACTTGCTAATTAAGATTCTTTTTATGCAAAGAGAGAAAGTTCAACAGGGTTGGACCAAAAGTTATGATTAATTGAGCCGATAACTTCCAAGCTATTAAGTGAATGCAACACTTAACCTTTCTAATAGGTTCGGCCCACCAAGAGGATCTCCTAGTGCAAAAATCACCCCATCTACTCATCCTATGGATCACATCAAAGAAAGGCAATGTCTAGACATTGATAAATTGAAAAATACAAGAGTAGCCAGCTTAGTTAGTAGATGAGACTAATGTTTGCTTAAGGAAATCCACATGATGAGGCCAACCAGCTGAACGGATTGGATGTTAAAAGCACTGGAAAAGTTGGAAGTTATCCGATGGGTGGACTGTAACGTGTGGTTCAACCCATCGGACTTGAGAGACGTCACAAAATCACGCACTTTAAAAAAAAAAGGCAAATAATTCCATCTGAAGACCTGAGAAAAAGACGAGAGAGATCCCCAAGAGTCTACGGAAAATGCACCTCTCTTTCTCCCAACTCCTCATATTCATAAAAAGTCATATTCATAAAAAGTCAAAAAAGACAGCGCATGACGCTTGATAAGAAGCCCTTAGAAAATGTACACGTGGCATAAGGCAAATTAAAATGGATAAATTGTCCAAAAATTAGATTGGTTGAACGAAACTGATTCATGGACGTCTGTTGAAACAAATCCATTGAACAATTTTCAATTTTAATCATCCACGTATCTGATAGGAAGATGATCGAACGATTTAATTTGAATGCGACGCATGCAATTTCTAAGGAATTCTTAGGTTCCCTACGTCACACTAAAGACAGGGAATCGAAGTTTTTTTTCTCTAAAAAGAAGTCTCCAGAGGGATGATGAATCAAAGTAGAAAGAGAGAGAGATGATGTAACACATTCACTGGAGAATATTAGTGGTGTTGTTTTTGGGAATTGGGAACAGACCCCACTATCAATTTTTCTTCTTCTTTTTATTATTTTAATCTCCACATCATGGAAAAATAGTTAGTGGTAAGGATACCAATCATGGGATTTCATGGCCCACCTCCCTCTCTGATATAAGGATCCTCGTTGCCAAGAACTGCATTCGTAATTGGATAGCAGGCTTGGCATACCTTGGCTAGCCTGATCCAGTTGCATTCCTACCATTCCGACAGGTCAGCTTACTATATTGCAATCATCTGGATCTAACCATCGATCATCTTATGTGCATAATTCAGCATCTGCATGCAAGCAGCAATTCAATCTTAATTAAAACTATCAATCAGGTACGCCTGTCCTTGGTTGGACTGTCCACCAAGGGCGCCTTGGATTCCTCATCTGTTCAGGTTATTAGCGTCACAAAACGATTCCCACGTGCTCATGTAGATGGCATGCAAATGAGAATTGAGTAATCGTATCCGTATTTTCAAAGCTCGGTTAAACAAATCCCATTCTTCTTCCTAAATCTTCACAATATAGAAAGAAAAAAACAATGCTCCAGTGCTCTCAGAGCTCCTAGTTGCATCTCCGGCCGCTTGGACAGTCGAAGTCGAATTGATTGACCTCAGCTGTCCATTTAGTGCAGAAATGCAAAACTCACACCGATCAGATGGGCCAATCCATCCTTCACTTGCCCTTAATTTCATTAGGATGGCTAGGATTACCTAACAAAGACTTTTTAAAATCATAAGCAATCTATAACAGACCCTAACAAATATATTGGTCAAAATTGTTGACCGGACTTTTTTTTGGTTATAAATGATCTCAACCATCCATATTAAATACAAACAATCAGATTGTCACAATGTTCAGATCAGTGTGATTTTTGCATGGTATCCCATGAAATGTTTCTGGACTTAATAGACAGTCTGGATCGATCAATTGGATTGTCCAAATGACCAGATACAGCTATGAGGACTATAACTCACTCTGATGGCACTAGAGCATTCGCCACAACATATGTTTAATTTGAGCGTTTTATGATTCACTCACAGACTTCAGAATACGATTTCATCCAACTACATATCAATTTCTGGCCGTGATGTTCGAAATAGGAAATTGACTCTCTCTCTCTCTCTCTCTCTCTCTCTCTCTCAACCAACCCACTCTTGGTGAACTGAGTGGGTCCTCTTCAACATCAATCCAACTCCATAGAAGCACACCCAAATACCAAAGAAAAAGTTGTTTCATAACACAGTCTAGGATTAATCCAAGTCCTAACGTTAAAGGAGAAAAGATTTCCTATTACATAAATACCATTATAGCCCTCCAAAAAATTTTAAGGCGCTCTCAGGATTCCTCCTTTCAAATCTAAGGTAAATGACAACTAGATTCAACAGATAATATCATGGCATGAAATGAGTGCAGAATAGCTACACTTATGGAACTGAAAAAGAACCATAATAAAGCTTCTTCCATCCCCACTACCTATCTTTAAGCTCCTGTTCAAATTGAACAAGTTTTTCACGGATGGGCTGCAGAAAAAGCCTAATGTCCTTGCTGATCCGCTGTTTATCTGCCTCAATGATATCCTTCTCCTCGCTGAGCCTCACTTCCATCTGCCAGCCAATCAGGGTAAAAAGCAATCAGATTTTGGTATATAGAACCACAATCATCAGCATCATCAGCTTTGGATATCCTGATTTGCTAATCATATTCGAAACATCAATCTCATGTTTCAAGGAACAAATTATATCAAACTGGATTTCAAATTGATTAGGGTTGTTCATCGGCAATTGCCGAAAGCATGGTATATGGATGATTTGCAATTTAGTGCCTGAACAGATTTGCCTGTCTAGCATGTATTTTAGGTTTGCAACAGTGAAACAAAATCAGCTTGGACCTCAAGAGTTCAAGCTATTTTATTAATCAGCTTAACCAGGATCAAAGCATTACAATCCCTAGCACTTCATGATTCTTGGTCTTTTGTAGAACTTGGCTGAGATTATGATTAAACAACTACTATTCTCACTACCTCAGGCAGGCATGCCAAAAACAAAAACCATAATCTATATCCAATTATGTCTGGATTCTTCAATTTCTGAGATTATTTAAAGAGTCCTTTCATATACCTTCCACAAATCACTTAAAATTCCCACTTAGGGCTTTAGTGTCAATGGGAAAAGCACACTCCAATGTCCACATCTTGGTGTTGTTTTGCCAGACTCATCCCTAAAAAATGGGAGGATTTAGATAATTCACTCAAAATGGCAAAGATTCAACGTGGATTTCAGTGTGGCGAGCAATCGTACCCCTTATTAGGGTATGTTACTACCACAATAAAATCTTGCACCACAGAACCAAACAAGCGTTATTGGTCCAACAAAACAAACATAAGGCCTTCACAGATGATCAATTCCCCAGTCCACCCTGACCCTGATAGCCTACTCTCAACTCCACTCTCTGCTGATGTGCTTCTTTCTATCATCTCTCCCATTTTTTACCCACCCTTATTCAGATGATTCTTCCACTGTTTGTTGTTTTCTCACAATTTACCATTTATTCACTGAGTCACCAAGTTCACCCAACTCAAATCAAAATCCTAAAGTCCTGCATAGTCAGATTCAACCTTTTAAATATTGATATGTATCCCACATTATTTATTTATTCCCTCACATTTATAGATCAACATGGGGTCCAGAAATCAACCAAGCCATCGTGTTGCATGTTTGTCTATGAAAATTTTCTCTTTTGCTGCTGTGTTTAAGCATTCAGAGATTTTACCGTCTGTACCTGCAAATCATCTAGTTCACCAAATGAGAACTCCAGAATATCTATGTGGCCCTTGATCTTCTCTGTCTCCTCTTTAATTAACCATTCCCCTGTTTCCATCATACACATAGTTCTTTAAGTATCCGCAAGTACCTGTTGGATTTAGAATATAAAGAAGTGAAAAAAATGGGTAAATAGTAAAATTTATAGGCAATTATAACTTGCCCTTGAATTTCAGTGTTAATTCGTATGTGTATCCAACACGCTTCTTGTTTCGTACAGTCACCATGAATGCCTGCTCAAAGTTCCAGGGTTAAACATCAGTCAAATATCCACTCTAAAAGCAAAAGGCGCCCACGTTTATTACTTTAGTGCCAGAAGCAGCAGTGAGTGAGTAGAAAATAAGCTATTCAGGACACAGCATTCAGAAATCTTGAGATTTAAAGTGGGATGTACCCTAAGAAGGTCCATGCAACCAATGTTGTCAAAATCGTTATCGCATTACAGATCGTAACAGAGATTGAACTGTGTTGAATCACAAATGGTAACGTAAATCATAAGAAATCTTTATGATTTTCTTATTAAAAAAAAAAAAACTGAAAAATATAAATAAATCAGCAAAAAAAAATCATTAACCATTCTTTGCAATCAATATGCATCAAGTACCACCAAGTAATACCGTACCACGATAGTGTTGAAGAATTCTTATGTTTCCTTTATTTTCCTGTCTTTCAAGAAATTTCCGTTAAAATCATACAATTATCCTTTAATAATTTGTGTTGTTTTTACCTTTGTTGAACATAGAATCAAGTTGAAAAAATGGCATTTGATTATGTAGAGTGACAATAAAAGATATTATGATTTCTAATCATCTTCCCACAATACATATAGGTAAACATGATCGTAATCATCCATAAAAACATTCCAGATAAGTTATACATCAATTTGGTGTTTTGACCAATTAAGAAGTAAGAAATCATTATAAAAAAATAAAAAAATAAAAAAACTCCATGATTGAACATTAGAGAATATATATCATTTAATCTCTTATAAAGAACAAAATAAATAAATATTACCTCTTCTAAACGATTCTTCAAGCCTTCACCAATTTAAAAACATGGAATGAAAGCCAGGTTTAAAATAGACGAGAGCAAGTATAATATGAATGTAAATCATAGGATTTGAAACGTAGAATCATAGGATTCATATAAAAAGGGATTCAGGGTGGGATCCAAATCGTTTTTCGTAAGATTCAACTCAAGTCATAAATCATAGGATTTTGACAACTATGCATGCAACCAAATACCAATGTAATCACCTCTTTCTAAAGAATAGGCCATTCATCAATGTACCACTTGATGTTTACAGAAAACTCACTTCCCAAAATCAGAAGGAAAAGCACATGCCCTTTCAGGACAGCTCATTTTGCAACAATCAAGGTATAAAGCACTCTTCAAATCATTTTTCTTGGACGTCAAATTGCCTAGAAGATCAATTGATGTAAATGCAACTAACGAATTAAGCATGCATTCCTAGACTAGCAGAACATGAATAGGAGACAGGAAACTTCAATGACCAGAATAATATATTTGAGCATCCCCATTCAAAATGTAACCTCATGCGCCTTCAAAATTAATCAATGAATTAGGAATGTCTCCCATGCCCTCGAACTGAACAGGAAGGTTTTTTTTCCTCTAGAAGATGATGACACAAAAAGGCCCTTAGAGGGAGGGAGGGACGGAGAAGAAAAACTCACATCACCAGAACATCTAGATACTTCTGCAATATCTGCTTTTCCGCAAGAAAACTCCAAGGAGCCCATGGCGCCAAGCAACTCCTGAAATTCATGAGAATCAATGAAAAAAAAAATTTAATATATTAATTTAATTTATTATTTATAATATTAAAATTTTAAAAAAAAAAAAACACAAAAATACTAAAACGGATTGAATTTAAGCAGAACTACCTACTAAACCAACATCCTTGAAACAAATCCTTCATGACCTAGTGTTACTAGAGAGTTTGCATTGGTACTAACCTTTATCCTATTGCTTGCCCATGTATTAAGGTTCTTCTCCTCCCACGTACCAGCCTACATAGTAATACAACAGTTGTTATATGGTACAGGAAACCAAAATCCAGACAAAGGAGAAAAGTAAACTGATAGCACTAAGAGTGATATCAAACTTGGATTATGCCCTTTTGAGTAACCATTCAATTATTAACTTGGAAAATTTCCTATATGGTTGCTGGAGTTGGTCTGAAATAAAGTAACTGTTGGTGATACAGTACGAAGGTCATTTATGGGTTTTCAGTACCTTTTAGAGTTTTCTGAACTAGATAGTTTTTTACAATTTTTTATCATTAGAGTTTTAAGCCTATAAACATAGTATATGGTGCTCTACAGGACATGGATGCACCTAAGTAGATTAACCTCATCAGAATGACAAGTGTCTTTCCTGTAGTCACCAGCCACAGAAAGCCAAGTCGCAAAACCAATCACCTGGAAACTTTGGGTGAACCTTGCAAACACGAGTCTCTTTAATGGCAATGTTAGCTCACCCGTAGAGAGAGTCCATGTTCTATAAATCTCAGTATTGGAACAGCCATAAGAGTACACTGCTGCTTCAGAGTTCTATCTGGAAAGTTGAGCTCCTTCATCAAATGATGGTGATAGGTTGTGTGTGTGCATGCGTGCATGCATTCTGTACCTCTCTACTCTACTTTATTAGAAGAAACATAACTTCAACCCCGCATAATCTGCTCTTCATTTTTCCCCATTGCATTCTTCAATTTTTAAAAAGTTGCCTTGATAATAAATTCTACTTTTCCTTTCAAAAAAAGAGAGATTCTACTCTTCTTCTTTTTTCAGAGAGCCTTTGTTACTATAGTTAAACATGTTTTGGGCTTCTCTTTGTGTTCACTACATTCTTCAAAAGGCCACATTCCAATTCATACTACCATTTGCTTACCAGCTCTTTCTAATAATATTGCATCGAGGAATGCTAGCATGCTACCAAGACTCGCATGCATCATGGAGTTCCATGATGTGGGTTGATGCAGTGCAAAGCAAAAACTGAACATGAAAGTGAATTAGATTGTGCATGCTAGATTCTAGAGAAGGAATTCGACTTCAATGATGTGGAAATGTATCACGCGCACATAAATAGGGACTATTAAGAGAGGACTCAACAACCTGATAACGGAAAAACCACTACAAAAAGCTATAAAACTAGCACTAAAGAAAACTTCCCTTGGGCCACATTTATAACACCTAAACAACTCCACAAACCCCAATTTACAAGGCCTAAAACACTACTAATTCAACTTAGGGCCTGTTTATTAAATCTGAAGTCTGAAGCCTGAATCTGAAATCTGAATCTGAATCTGAAGTATGAATTTGAAGTCCGAAAACCTGTTTGGTAACTATTTGAAAGAAGTGCCAAAGTCTGAAAATTAAGTACGGAATATGAAACAACCCGTTCGTTAACAAACATCTAAGATGTATGAAATTTGTTAATTTGACACATTTGCCCCCTCCCCATTGCCCTAAGAAAAGCCCACTCCTTCACAAATTTTAACCTTTAATGAGGCCACCACTTTCCAAAGAGAGGAGGCTCTATACAGTGAGGATGTCTTTGTCCACCTAGCATTTTCTTGAACACCATACTTTCTACCAACAACTTCTCTCCAGAGACTACCCTCCTCGACCCCGAATCTCCACGCCCATTTCCCCAAAAGAGCCAAGTCTATAACCTCTAAAACTCGAAGCCCTACCCCCCTTTGTTCTGTAGGTTTGCACACTTTCTCCCATTTCATAAGATGAAAGTTGCATTTATCTTCTGCCCCCCTCCAAAGAAATCATGCTTATGCTTATCTACCACTGCTTTCGGACATTTGAACAGTGACATGTAGTAAACCAGTAAGTTTGACATTACCGCTTTAATCATTGTTAATCGCCCCCAATGACACGTGACTATTCTTCCAAACATATAGTCTACTAAAAAATCTTTCGATAACTTTATCCCATAGATGCTTGGGTGACTTTCCCATGCATAAAGGAAGCCCAAGATATGTTGTCGGAAAAACCTTCTCTACGGCCAAAAGTCTTGGCAAAGAAACCCACCTCTTCCTTAAACAAGCCAACTCACAGGATATCAGTTTTACCGAAATTTGCTGTCAAACCGGATACCACCTCAAAACACATATGGTCATCTTATGGTGCATTTAGTGGGAGAGAATTGAAAGATGCTTCAGGGACACTTGCCACTCCTCGACTTTCTTAGTCAATAAGGTGTTTTCTATCTGAAGGGAGTGGAATACTTGACCTTCGGGTTGGGGTGTTGTATTTTACTTTATGTCCTTGTTTTTCTGCTTTGTCCTTTGGCAGTTGAATAATATTCATCCTTCCAAAAAAAAAAAAACCTCAAAAGAAAATAATAATAACTGGATCTCAATTGATACATACATATATTGCTACTCCAATAAATTCAATAGCTTTTAATTTTATTACATTAGTAGAAAATGGATCATTGGCTCAAAGCAGAGCAACAGTTCACTTTCAATGATCAAAGTTGTCCAACCAGTACCATTGTTGACTTATTGGCCCCACCCATGCTGTGGCCCATCGAATCAACATTCCTGATCACCATATATGTTTACCACATGTATCTTGAGAGTAGCAACTCATTGCTGCACTTTAGCCTAACCATTGCGCATTGCTCTAAAAGGGGACTTTGCAATCAGCATGCAATAACAACAAGTTTGCTAAGAAGAATTTTATGTGTGTGTACACACACACACACACACACACACACATGCACAAGGAAAAGCCTGTGTGTGTCCAGATGGTGTCAATGTACCAGCCGGTTTCCAATCTAGGGAAAGGAGGGAGGTCAATGTAACATGAGCAGCCGATCATCAAACTATTGTCAAGAAAATATGCAAATTCCTGTTTTGACTCCAAAAAGCTGGGACAAGGCTACAAGGATTTTTTTTATTTTTTATTTTTTATTTTTTTGAAGATTAAGGCTACAACAATGATAATCTACCAAATTTATCCATTCTCAAAGAGATAGAGTAACCTCTCCATCTTTCCAATTAATACCAATGGCAACAAGAACATGATGATGGAGATAATTATGTTATTGAAATTCACATTCTAAGGGTGTGCATATAAAATTAGGACAATTGGGTTTCGTGAATTGTTGGAATGTGTCAAGCAAAGGAGCTATGGCAATGTAGTTGTTAACGGATGCAAGGTATTGGGCATAAATTACTATCGCCATTCCTTGCTTTCAATTGCTCTAGCTAGGAAAGAATAAAAACATGCATCTCCATTGCAAATCTCTTTTCATCTTCTGTTTTCTTGGTGATTGTCATTGATAAACTCCCGAAAAAAATAGTCACAGCGATCAACACATATAATTGGAAACGGTAACAAAAAGAAATAACATAGGAAAAAAAGAAAAAAGGGGGGATTTTTTTTATATATAATTTTGGGTTACCTGATTCCAGACAGATCCGAGAGTGGCGGGTTGGGACTGCTTTGATATGTCATCAGCTGAAAGCTTGCGAGGGGGCGGAATGGGAGCCGCGTCTTCCTTTGCTTCTCTAACCCAATACGTATAAGAAGCCTGCTTCTCTGCAACCTCACTCTCCATCTACAAACCCAATCCTAGAGAGAGATCCCACTCCAAATAACCCTAAAATCTCCAAACACTGCCTCGATCCGCAGATCTCTCTCGTTTCACGGCTAGAAATCGACGGATCTGGATTGGATGCCGTGCCTGCTGAGAGAGAGAGAGAGAGAGAGAGAGAGAGAGATTCTCCGATGGATTTGGGAAAAGTTCGGTTTTATATTTTTGGTGGGAGTGTTTGTCTTGATCTTTGACCCAACTAATGTCCTTGGAACCGCGACGCTTCGCGAAGCTTCGCCAGTTTTCCACGAACGCGGATTCCGTCCGGAAACGGATTGGCTAGTGGTCGGTGCTCTGTGGGCCCCACCATGATGTATTTATTTCATCCATGCCGTCAATATATTGTTCTAGATCATTTTAAGATATGATACAAAAAATGAGATATATTTCAATCTCAAGTGGACCACATTAATAAACTTCGACCATTAAAAACTTTTTCAGGGTAATAAAAGTTTTGGATCAAGCTGATCTTTGTTTTTCCTTCATCTGGGTATTTATGACCTAATTAACAGATTTGATCTCAAATAAACATTACAGTGGTCCTTAGGAGGATTTAAATGGTGGGTATCCAATCACTATTATTTTCTTTTGGTGTGGTCCACCTGAGATTTTTAACCTTCTAAATTTTTGAATATGCCCTAAAATGATCTTTAAAAATGGATGAACGGAGTGGATGAAATAAATACATCATGATATGGCCCACAGACCACCGATCACCAGCCACGGGGCTGGTGGCAGGGGGAGTAGCCAATCCGTTTCCGATTGCGTCCTGCCCCCTGTACCGAATCGGTACTGAGTTACTCATTACGCTCTTATCTTACTAAAAAATCTTTTTTGGGCCCACTGTGAATTCATGTGGATTATCCATGCCGTCCATCCGTTTTTCCAGATCATTTTAGGGGTTGAGACGAAAATTTAATTTTATCAAAATCCCAAGTATAACATACCAAAGGAAACAGTGGAAATATTGATTTCCACCGTTGAAACCTTTCTAAGGCCTCAATGATGTTTATTTATCATCCAACCTGTTCATAAGATCAAAAACACATGGATGAAGAGAAAAAACAAGTATCATCTTGATCTAAAATTTCTGTGGGCCCCCAAGAACTTTTCAACGGTAGAGTTTAATTCACACTGTTTCAGGTCGTGTGGTTCACTTGAGCTTTGGATATGAATAATTTTTTATTTAAAGCATTAAAATTATATGATAATATGGATGGACGGAGTTGATACAATGTATGAATGAATGTGAGCCCCACATAGCGTACTCAGTTGATCTGTACGCAATCCGCTTCCGCCTGGACGGATTACGGACGCGATTTCCTGCGAAAGCCTTTTGTGCTGCGATGATCATGAGAAAGTCACTCCGTCCATCCATTTTTTGACCTCATTTCCCGTATGTATGTGATAAAAAAAAGGGTGTATTCAAAAACTTAAATAGGCCACGTGAGAGGAAACAGTGGGGATTTAGTGGCCAGCGTTGAAACATTAATATGAAAACAAAAGTTTTGTATCCAGGTTAAGCTCCCAGTGTTCTCACTTCGTACAGTGAAAATGACATTATAAACAATTTAGATGAAATATAAATATCAAGATAAAGCCTAGGAACGTTTCAACGGTGGGAATTCATTTCCCACTGTTGCATCTCGTATGGCCCACTTGAGTTTTAAGTCCTCATTTTATGTCACATGTCCTGAAATGATCTCAAAAAACGGAAAAATGAGTTGGATTTCTCACAAACATTACATTCGGCCCTACCCAAAATCATTGCCCCGGAACTTCCTTCTAAAGGCTTCAGCAGGAAATCTGCTTCCACGGATTTACCGTCCAGCAGATCCATGGAGTGGCCCACCGTGATTTATCCGTTTATCCACTCTATCCATCCATTTTCTCTGATTATCTAAGTGCCCAACATATCTTACATTACATTACCCCCACTTATGGTCTACGTCTATGAATGGTTACATCATACTCATCACTTATTAGAGGATTAAATGTGGGGTTATCTTGATTTCCCAAGTACTGGAATAGATTAACAAGAGACTCGTTAATTTAGGGATGAGCATTGATAGATCAGCATCACACATTTCCTCCGTACCCATCTGGTGTAAGTATGATCTTTAGGGCCTATTTGGCCATTTGCATTAGGTGGGATTAAGATGAATGGAATTATAAAAGTTACAATAAATGCATATGTAAGGTATTGCTACTGATTGAATGTATCTCATGTTTTCTAATATTATTTTTTGAATGTATATATTAAAAAATAAATCTCAGGATTTACTTTCAAATTGCATTTGCATTGAACCTGGATGAAGTAAAAATTCATTATTCAGGAAATTATTAATCTCATCTCACACTTTCCAACACAAGGCTCATTTTCTAAAGCCTACAAAGTTAATTTTAACCTCATCTCACACTCTTCCAAACATGCCATTCTAAATTTCAAAGTGGGATTAGTAATGCAATCCCATTTAATACAACTTAATAACACTGTCGAAACAGGCCTTACCCTTTATATATTATTACATTTTATAAATTAAATGTTATTGCAAACAAAGATTCTTCAAATGGGTTGTATGATCAAATTATATTATATTCTATTCTATTGCATTTGTATGCCATGGACCTAACAAGTATCACGATGAATACACCAAGTCATCTACGCAAATGCGCAAAAAACACCCTCATATATGCCTTTAAATTGTATTTTTATTTTTTATTTTTTATTATTATTTTTTTGTGGCTGACTTTTAAGCCATTCATTATAGGAGGCCTCACGATGAAATTACCTTAACTAAAATTGAATCCATTCTATTATTCAAGTGAGTCACTCATGTTGAGAAATGAAAGGGAGAAAGTATGGCTTGGTGATTTATGGGATCACCTAATTAGTGGAGTGTGTCATTTGGGTCTATAAGTTAATATAATTGTTGGCCCAAATTTGGCACCAAGTATAGTGACTATAATCTTAAGTTTCAGGATGTGAATTAAAATTTGAGCATATATTACTTGAAATTTCACCGCACACGTTGTATATTTAAACTAAACCCAAATAAATTTTATTAAATTATACTTTAATTCAAAGTTAATTTTAAAATTTAAAATTTAAAACTAATTAATATACTTTTACTAAATTCTCTACTAAATGAAAACTTCACTAATGTCTTATTGTATTGAATTCAATGAAAAAAATAATTCAACCTAGTTTACGGAGGATGCTTTTATAGAAGTAACCATCAAGGTATTTTGCTTCACCCGTGTCTTATTCTTCCTAAAAAATTTTATGTGTTATTTAATTGGGTGAGCTAGAAGTCCAGTGAAATCATATTCATCTCAATTGAATTCTAAGGAAGACGAACAATTTGATAAAAGCGGAAGCTAAACAAAACAATAATAGGATAGAGACACACTAATGTTTACACTAAGATACAATGCACGACTACATGGTTCTAATGATATGAATGTATGATATGTTAAGCTAATTGTTTTATCTTGAATAATTAAGCAAAACTGTTTTTTTACGAACTCGCATAGCGTAGACATTGAGAATCTTTTACAATCCTAGTATACTCATATAATCGATTTACGAAGGCATGTACTTATATACAAGATCTTACACATCACTAATATTAGGGACCTTTTGCAATCTTTACATGCTTACCTAATCGATCCAACATTACAACAAATTCGGACATGCATGCAAATAGACAATCCTGAGATGTCCAAAGATCAGAGCACTTGAATCTCATATGACACTGACATTAGAAACCTTTCATAATTCTAACATGCTCACCTAATTAGTCTAATGAAGCGGCAATACCAGCATGCATGTAAATAATCAATCTTGATATGCTCATTGATCTGTCGCCCAAAAAGAAAAAATAAATCCAATTTTAAATTACATTAATTCGTTTCAGTTATTTCATGATCATGCACCTAATTCACTCGTGAAGTAATCGTAATGCGAGTCATAACACGTTTTCAAACACACGATACTCATGATGTATGTAATGTTCACGAATGGACAACTCTAATGATTATACAAGGTGAGATCAATTTAAGATGTACATCCTAACATAGATCGAGAGTATTAACTAAGACGCTGCCTCATAAACATTGGGCAATCTTAAGATCTTCTTACCCCTCGAAGGTTAGTTATATATGGTTGCTAAAAAAGAGCAAGGAAAGGAATGAGGTTTTTTCCAAGGAGGGAAAAACATTATGAGGTTCAGAGATTGAGCTTGAGATGCATCCTGTTTTGAGTAAACAAAATTCTATACATGTGCATGATGTAGAGTTCTCTAATTTGATCTAAGAATGATGAAAATTTAAAAATAGGCAAAAATAAAGAAAAATAAAACAACTTAGAAGAAGTTTTTTAATAAATGGGATTGGAACCAACATGAGTGAGTCACTCATCCAGTTTATGATGTTTCTCACCCCAAACACAACTTAAACCATATCCGAGTTGACTCAGTGAGTCAACTTAGTGGGTTAACTCAAACAAAGATTTTTCTCCTTTAATTTCCTTTCTTTATCTTTCATTCTTTTTCTCATTCTCTCCTTCTACTTTCTGATCCATCCAACGAAGTTTTTGGGCAAGTCAGAACCTGACTCAGTATAGTTTGAACCGAGTTGACTCGCTTTCTCTCTTTCAAAATTTTCTCTTAAATCTCCATTCTCTCTCATTGTTACTCTCAATTCGTAATTCACTCCAGTGTGGTTATTGTTGTTTTGTTCATTGTAACCAAGGAATTTTATAGGTTTTTTAGAGTTTAGAGATATTCCTTACACTTGGTTTTGATGGGTGCGGATGGTCTACATGTGCATTTCACGTGATTGTTGGGTTCAGATCTTTTTTCCTATTGCCAACATTGTTTTAATTCCAGGAATTGAATGGTGTCGGAGTGGCCAACTTAATGGTCATATCCAATCTCGCAATCGTTCTTTAATAAGATTGAACGATCACGGTACCATTAATGGTAGATTTGCAATCGGGTTTTGTTTATTCACAACATTTGCATTGGACAGTCCCGATAGATCCTACGATCTTTCAAGATTGAACTACGTCTTTCAATTTCTTGTGTGGAAAATTTCAAGGATGAACAGTTTGGATTGATTGGGAATGTTCCTCTCCAATCCTTGTTGGATTTGTTCATAAACATTGTAACACGATCAAATAGCTTGTTTGATTTTTTTAGCTTATTTCCAGTTTGACGTTGCTAATGAAAGCTTGGAAGATGGTGGGCCAAGATTGGTTTAATGGATGGTTTACATCTATTGGAGAACTCCACCTCGAATCCAAGATGGAGTTTCCATTCGTTTAGGTGCAGGAAACATGCAGTTCTCATTTTTGAATAACCAATTGATGCATTGGTTGTAATGTGATCTAGCATATGTGCACACGTGTGTTCATGCGCGTGAGAACAACCATGTTATAACATTTTTAGGGTTTGCATAGGTATATATAAATATAAGGGAGACAGATCATTCAATGGAAATGATGCGAAATGTGATGGTAGGTGGGTTTTGCAGGTTAGGTCTTGAAATTGAAGATGTATTGTCCAATCAAGTTGGTTAAGTGTTATCTAAAATTTTATTGCAATGGATTCTCCGAGGGTAAGTTTCCCAAAATATACAGTGTAGTATATACATATACACCATAGAGATCTTAAATAAATTTATATTGAGTTTATAGCTGTTGAAATTGAACTTACATGTGAAACACTCTTTCATACACTAGGATAAAGATGAGGGTTTCAATGTATTGATAATCGGGTGTAAACATCTTAATTGTGTTCTTAATCGATTTTACGATGATGTGATGGTCCAAAATCAAATTAAAGTTGGATAGTTTAATTTGTTCATGAAGAGTATCTTTATCTAATGTATTTTGGGTTAATCAAATAATTTGTAATATACAGTTTGTGATGTATATTGATGTGTGTATGTATATGTACAATAAAATCCGATGGTAGGTGGGTTTTTGCACGTTTGGTCTTGAAATTGAAGATGTATTGTCCAATCAAGTTGATTTAGTGTTATCTAAATTTTTATTGCAATTGGATGATCCGACGATAGGTTTCCTAAAAGATAAAGCATGGTATATACATGTGAACCGTAGAGATCTTAAATAAATTTATATTGAGTTTATAGATTTTGAAATTGAACTTCTGCGTGAAACACTGTTTTATACACTAGGATAAAAATGAGGGTTTCATTTTTATAATGATGTGATGGTCCAAAATCAAATCAATGGTTGGATGGTTTAATCTTCTCACAAAGAGTATTTTTATAGAATGAATGTTGGGTTAATCAAGTAATTTGTAATATATAGTTTGTGATGTATATTGACCTGTGTGTATATGTATGTACGGTAAGATCGAAAGTTAAACTTACATGTGAATATGCACCCATGTACTTACATGTGCACCAAATCTAAGGCAAGTCATGTTGGTCTTATAATGATTCTTGATTTTTGTCAGCCAACATCAACGACCTTTGATAATTTGGCTCTTTTGCTTTGAAAATGAAAGGTTACCACAAACTTTATATAATCTAAGGAATAAAATATTCAATCAGATCTAATCAAATCTAAGAAGTGCCCTACCAAATAAATAATTTGGGTCATTCGAAACAAAAATAAAAAATAAATAAATCAAGTCTATAGGGTAAAGTGCCGATGTGTCATATTGCAGTATGCCGCATGTATTCGAGCAAACATATGAGAGAGGCTACCCCAATGAGAGAATGGTTGGGTGCGGCCTTCACAAGGTTGGAAGCTATGTGCACAAAAGGAGGGGACGCGGATTGGGTGCTGGCCCAACCAGAACTTAGCTAGAGATGGCGGTTATGTGGGGCCCATTGTGATTTATCTTTTTATCCGTGCCGTCTGTCTATTTTAAAAGATCATTTTAGGTGGTGAGAACAAAAAGAAGGCAAATTAAAGGCTCAAGTAGACCACACCAGTAGTTGGGAATAAACACATACCGTTGAAATCTTCTTATGGCCACCGACCTTTTGGATTAAGATGATATTTTTGTTTTCTAGTCATCTAGGTCTATGTAATCTTATTAACAGTTTGGATGGCAAATAAATATCATGGTGGACATCATTGTCACCATTGGTCCACTTGAGTGTTTGAATTAGATCTTTATTAGGCTAATGCCATATATATATTCAAAACTTTATCCGTCCCTTTCCCTTTTACCCTTTTAGGGATAGTTCACCGTCCATCTTTAAAGTGATAGTGACTTATCCACCTCACAGATGTATAATTTGAACGGCTTAAATTCATCCAAATATAAAAAAGAATTATAATATCCTGACTAGTTTAATTTTTTGTGGAGTCAATAGTTCAACTATCTAAATCGTTGATCGAAGGCCTTGTAATAGGACGCGGATTACCTGTCAAACCTCTTCCCATGAACTTGTTGTAAGGTTCAAAACTGGCTCGAACTCACTCGATTGTTGATCGGGCCGAGTTCGGACTGGACATGTTGGCCCGGTGACTGCGCCGGGCCGAGTTCGGGCTGAGTTTGGCTGGTGACTAGGCCGGGCCAGGTTGAGCCCAATTCGACTCGGATCGACTCGTGTACACCCCTACCTATAATGATCTGTCAAAATGAGTGGACTGTGTGAATAAAACACATAAATAACGGCAGGCCACACCGAGCCCCTGCCAGGACCGTCCATCTCTAACTAGGTCCTCATGGGGTAGAAGTAATACTGAGTAAACTTTGTGGCACTCAACATAGATGTATATGTCTTATCCACGCAGTACATCTGTTTTTAGATATAATTTTAGGAAATAATACCAAAATTCAATCATATCCAAAGCTCAAGTGGACCACACCACAGTAAACAATGGTAATACAAATGTCCACCGTTTGAAACCTTCCTAGGACCAATAGTGATATTTAATTGTCACCTAACCTGTTCATTATGTCACACAGATATGGATAAAGGGAAAACAAAAATATTAGCTTGATCAAAAACTTATGAGACCCTCAATGAGTTTTCAACGGTAGGTGTTCAGTTCACACGGTTTCCTGTGGTGTGGTCCACTTGAGCTTTGAATATGCTATAATTTTTGGTTCATTGACTAAAATGACCTGATAAAACGGATGGACGGAGTGGATAAAATAGATAAATCATGGTAGGCCTACAGAGTTTACTCAGTACGCTTAAGGGTATTGAATTAGTCCGCAATCAGCTCCCGTCAAAAGGAGGTTGGTCCACCTGAGATCTGGATTTGCATATTTTTGGGATCATACACTAGAATAATCGGTAAAAACGGATGAACGGCGTGGATGTATAATACATACATGGCGCCTACGGCAAGGGCCGCACCTTCTTCGTTGAAGCCGGGGCTGCACCTAAAATCCGCTCCCCTTAGCAGAACTGCAGAAGCCGACTCGCGAAATCTCACGGGGGACCGTAAAACCGTCATTCCAACCTCCACTCCATTGACGAAAGTTCTTCCGTGAGTCCTGAATATTAGATGGCGTGCGCGTGGTGACGAGTTCAGTTGGATGAGATCCACCCCTTGTATCAGGCGAGCTACCGGCGTCGATCCCCAACATCAAACTGATCCAAACCACTGAGAAGCGTCACCATAGGAAACAGTACAAAATCTGCCTAACACTCCCAAATTCAGGTGGTGTGGTCCACCTGAGCTTGAGAATATGGTGATTTCTGGATAGTCACATGAATGGATTGGATGCCATACATAAAACCAGGTGGACCCCATGGTATACACATCTAACGGCAGGTGTCGTCCCACTCCAACTCCGTGGCCTACCTGAGATTTTTGACGGACTCAATTTTTTTGAAGCATGATGCAGCGAACCTGATGGACGGCGTGGATCTCATGCATCCGTACGAGTACGTTTGGCTTCCATCGATGGCTTTTAGTGGCTTATCGCGACCTACGAATTCGGGATTCTCTGTCTGTGCGACTCTCCAATCCTCAAGCCTCCATTTTACATTTTTACCCTCGAAATTTCATTCAATTCTGGCGGCATTTTCCGCTGACGTTATCCGTTTATGCGTCTGGATATTCATTTTCTGTCTCTGTTTCCTTTTCAATTTTCATCCTTCTTGTTGATTCCTTGGCAGAGTACATACAAGTATGGTATTTGATCATCGCCTCGCTATCTTCATTTCTCCTATGTTGGAACAACTCGAAAATTTTGTTGATTTGGTGTTAGAATTTTAATTATTTTGGTATTATTTATGTATTGTGTGGAATTTCATTCGTTATGGTTAGAATTTGTCTCCACGATCTGCTTTTTTCCATAGATGCCATCTTTTTGTTTCGATGATCAATCATAACATGTGATCTCATTTTTCTCTATCGTGGCTAACTTGCATTGTGGGAATCTTATGCGCTTCGACTTTCAGAGTATCCGTCCCTCTCCCTGGCTTAGTGAATTTGTTTGTTTGTTTGTTTTATTTATTTATTTATTTATAATTTTAATTTTTAGTTCAGGCCTCTCTCTCTCTCTCTCAATATAGCATTATCAGATTGTCATTGAATCCTTATTACAACTAATTGGGGTCGGCGCACACATATTTACGTTTTAAGAGTGCTTAAATATAAATATGCAACTAGTTTAACTAAATTTCTCATGTGTATATGACAGCGAATCCATCAAAATCTCATATAAGGAAATGCTGTATGAAGGTCAAAAGAACTAGTATCGCTTGCAAGTAGTTGTATTTGATCATCTCTCTCTCTCTATTGTGTATATATTTATGTGTGCGCGCGCGAGCTGCTCACACTTCAACAGCAAAATACAACCATATGATACTGTAGCTTATTCTATCATGTAACCTAAAGTAGAAAGGATGGGTGTATTTAGCTGTGAAAGTGGGTGAAAATAGTAGCTGTTATATTGTTATATAACTAAACACTTTGTGGTTGTTTCCAATGTAATAGCTGTTATCATTTTAAATTGTTGGCAAGATAAATTGAGGGATACAATTAAGCAAATGAATATCATGTTATAACAGTGAATTTCTATAATATACCCAATCTTTGTGTAATTAAAAAGATTTCAAGGGAGAAATATTATAACATTACAAATTAGGCCAAACACAATAACTCAAAGAGAAGGTAATCTTGTAAGTCCTAGAGTTTTGAGCGAACCCAGTATTATGGGAGCCATGTTGATTTTCTTCCCTCAATGAATGGGTTAAAATAATTGACCTAAAAAGAATCTACCCATTCCTTAGCTAGTTCGTTCATGAAAATTTCTTGTTGTGGCAAGCAAAGAGAATGAACAGAGATGAAATGTAGTCGGACTAGAATGAACATACTACAAACAACATTAGAAGGAAGGAATCCTGCCAAGATCAAGACACTAGAGAGCCACCCAAAAAAGGATCGAGTTATTTTGGTAAATACAGTCAGCCAACTCCAACACCTTTACCAATAAAATCTTAGAAGATTTCTCAAAACCTTTATCACTTAGTTTTTTTACTATTTCAGGAATATATTGGTTGATGATTTAGTAGCTGTTGTTCTTGTTGCTTTAGTACCTTCAGTAGTCCTTGTACCTATCTTGTTCCTTGGATTATTCACAACGAGGATTGAAGCTCTTATTTTTGCAACTTCAGCCGCGGATTATATATGTGAATCTATGGGGATCATCATTGACTAGCTTCTAAAATAAGCTGGTCTTTTTCTTCTTCTTCTTTTTTTTTCATGGTTCTGAAATGAGAGGATAGTTTAGTGCGCATTTTGGCTTTCACTGCACTAGCCTTGAATTGTGATTGAGATAAAAATGGGACGGTGAACCTCATGTGTTCGTTCTAGATTTTAGCTTTTATGTCTCTTGTCTTGAGTCTACTCTTTTTATGCCTTTTCATGTGCTGCTCTCTGCTGATCTATTTCCTTCATGATCTTCTAGCAGGAGGATTTGAACTAACCGTAACTTTTTGAAGAAATACTTGAGGTATTAAAAAAGGAAGAAGGAATGATTTCTGCCCATCATGTAGGAGGAACCGGAGATAGTGGTTTTGGAAAAGCCTTGTGCTCCTTTTAGGAATTTCGCCAATACAATTGAAATTTAAGTTATATAGACTCCACAGAGCAAAAGGTATTTTGAACTCCCACAGTGCAGATAATATTGGCTCTATTCAATGATAATGTTCATGGACTATTTGTTGTCATTCATGCTATTTTATCAAGGAAATCCATTTTTTTCATTTTTGAATGAAGATAGAAGATGGTGATGGGAAGCAGCTTTCGAGGAAGAAGTACAATCTTTTAGATGTAATGTAACTAAAAAATCAAAATACAAAATGATAAAAGAAGGAACATTAGGAGTAAATAAGATGTATAGAAGCATTTTTCCAGCCAGTCCATGCCATTAGGTCTTGGATGTGGCTCAGGAACGGCAATTCCACTTATAAATAAAACATTGATCATGGGTGGGCCATTGTTCAAGATTTTCAGAACCAAAATTAAAATTTTAGAAAGCAGGAAGAGGAGCAAATAGTTTAAATTATCCAATTCATACAACAGTTTTTTTAAAGATTCCAATTCCTACAACACCAGATAATGAAAATCAATTGCCAATCACATACCACTATGGATAAATTGTTTGATGACAGAATATCAATGCAATGAACAACTTAATCTGAGCTTCTGTTTGATTTGCTCTCAGGCCATTAACATGAACATGAAATATGCATGAAAAGGGACACCACTACACAAAAAACGAAGCACTAGATATGATCCGTCCATCACATAGCATATATGACTCACTGACTAGAATCAATTTCCAATAGCTGTAAATCTGAAGTACTTTTGCAGATAATATAGGGTAAGCTGGTAGAGACTGCAGCATGTGTGAGTGATCCAGGGTTCAATCCCCAGTAGTGTTACCTTCCAAAAAAAATTCTGCACACTAGTCTATTCCAAAATGATGAGATTAAAACCTCTTCTTTTATTCTATGATCACCCTCCACCATACACAGTCTCATAGTTTTGGTGGTGTCATTTTGTACATAATCTCATAGTTTTGGTGGTGTCATTTTGTACATAATCTCATAGTTTTGGTGGTGTCAGTATGGACTGGAGGGTAAAACATAAAAATATGGACTCCAGTATCAATTACTGGAAAGGGGAGGCTGGAGACCGTCTAAAGGAAGCTTATGCTTCAGTGCTTTAAGCAGACATTTCAGATTTGGAACTTGTGATCTTTCATGTTTCTTTGATTTTGCAGATGGAAGACTCGGGAGCATCTACATATACTGTGGATGAAGCACTTATAGTCTCATAGTTTTGGATTTGCAGATGGAAGATGGGAGCTGTACATATACCGTGGATGAAACACTTATAGTATCATAGTTTTGGATTTGCAGATGGAAGACGGGAGCTCTACATTTACTGTGGATGAAGCACTTATAGCCTTGGGGTTTGGGAACTACCAGAGCCTCGTGCTTGCATATGCTGGGATGGCTTGGGTGGCTGAAGCAATGGAGATGATGCTTCTTTCTTTTGTCGGACCAGCAGTTCTAGTCGAGTGGGAGCTTTCTTCTCATGAAGAGAGCCTGATTACTAGTGCGGTATTTGCCGGCATGCTAGTGGGAGCATATTCATGGGGCATAGTTTCAGATAACTATGGGCGAAGGTAACCACTGCTCTATATTTCCAAATATCTTGCAAGCATACAGATGTCTATGTATGGTCTTTAACACTATTTTAGACTTGAACCTAAAATTTCTCGCTCCCTGTTAAACTGTATTTGTCATATATATATATATATATATATATATATATATATATATATATATATATATATTACAATTTGAACAGATTAAGACCTTCCACTAGTATTAAAAAGTAACATTTTACCATTCCTATCTTATTGTTTTTTGGATGCCTCAACAATTCATGCTAAACCTTTTCTAGTCATTTTTGGAGAAGCACATGAAGATTTAGCTTTCAATTCTGAGTTTGTATGTTTTCTGTAAATGTGGTCTTTGTTGCATTTACTTCTATCAATCTACTTCTTGCAATCAATCCGATATTAGGCACATTTAGAAAAAAAAAATCAGAAAGGATTAACACAACAACAGGACATGCTTTGGCGGGAAATATTTGATTAGCGGCTGAAGTCATGACGAGTATATAAAGGATTTAAGTAGCAGTTCTTGAGTGCGACTCACCAGGGAACCGAAACTGGTGTGACTCACCTCAACTAGGTCCGTCTAGTCAGTTTCAGTCCCCTCTCGGTCCCATATCTTTATGCTGACTTGTTTAGTTGCAGAATGAAACTAAGAACTGAGATGATGCAAGCTGTATCGGACGATACCCAAAACCCCTATATATCATAACGTAGAAATTATTCTTATATCCATTATCATGATAGAATTTTGATTTTTGTTTCTTGATAAAATTTTTGTTACTAATACATAAATAAATAAAACACACGATGGTATGCCGAGTTAGATTAGTAGGAGGCATAACATTCTCAATTTCACTAACTAAATTGGTGCTCTTGCAAGTTGCGTCCTTAGTGTGATTAGAGAGATCTGTTGGGACATTATGGTGTCATTTCTATTCCTGTAAAAATTTCGATATATTTCTTGGTGGATGAACGTGGATGGATCCAATATCAGTACGTCCCATTTAATGGACATGGATGGGCCGAAGTTCTGGGCATGTCAAAGGTCCAGGTTTTAGGGTCAGTCAGGCAAGGTCCAAGTCCATGGTGAGCCAAGTTTCTAGTCCCGAGCCCAACCTGATTTGAAAGTGTTGAGCCTGAGCCTCGCTCAGCCTGCTGTACAGTTTATATCTGTACATAACCGACATTTGATACACACATACATGCATGCAGATATATAAACAAATACACACACATGACTAATGTATTTTATGGTTATATGGCTCAAACCTGACCCAACTGGCCCTACCAACAGACCAATGACCTCAACCGGGCACAGCAGATTACTAATTAGGCTTGAAGTTTTTAGATCCAACTTGACCCCCCAGGAGTCTAGGACCTAGAGAATACCATGGCAGCCTAGCTGTGTAGATCAATAACTGGTCCACACCCTTCCAAATTTTGTTTCTGTTCCTGTTCCATTATATGCAGGTGGTGTTTAGTTGTGACGTATGATCTATTTATGCGTGTGTTTGGGCTTGGTTCAATATACATTTAGGTGTATGCATGCTGGTTGATCCAGTTCTGGTGTATGTTTCAGTTGTTGTGCTATATATCCAAGCACTTGGAATGTATGAATTTATGAGATCATAGAAAATTTCAATGTCCATTACATGATATTAACCTAGAAGTTTAACTCTAGCATTGTTTCAAATGACTTGTGAAAATACACCAAATTGAGGCATGTATACAGTTCAGTACCTAGTTCAGATAACAAAGATGTGCCGAAGTAAATACCTAAGGTCATTGTTCGATAACCAGTGAAGTTGCGTGTTTGATATGGCAATCAAGGATATGTGATCATTGAGCCCCTATTCTTTGGTTTGTTGTCAACAACGAGGATAGCACCAACTTTTAGAAAAATAAATACAAGAGTGTCCCTTTCGAACATGAGGATGGTGGTGTCTTGTGTAAAATGGTTCTAGCTGTGGTAGGTGCTCGACTGACACGGTTTGCATGCATAAGTCACATGTGCCCCAAGTGCCAATGTCCTTCTTCAAGCATCCCAAATGTGCCGCGTTCAACCTGTGCCCAATATTTGCTACCTGCCAATGTGCCCACGTGTACTCGCCACACATACCACCATACATCTTCTAGTGCCCCACGTGTCACATGCATCTTCATGTGCTCCACATCTGCCACTATCAACCCTGCATGCCCAATGTGCCGATGTGCCAATATGGTATTTGAAAAACAGCGACCAGGACAATAGAATAGCCTATACATGACAGATGTGTCCATATAGGCCTGTTCTAGACAGTTTGCCTCCGGACTAGAAACAACAAGATACAGGTAATGAAAGATGCCTTTTAAGTGGGAGTTTGCATTTGGTAGAGTCCTTGCACACTATAAAATTTTACCATGTTTAGATTGTAAAATGAAATTTTGTTAGCTATTATTGTTTGATATGTGGATTGCACAAAACTCACCCTAGTTGAGACTGACAATATGATTACTTATGACTAAATTACCAGTGATCTTTTCTGGTATTCTTATTTGTAGAAAACATGCTAGTTGCAACTTGGTCCATTTAATACCTTTTGTAGTCGTGGATACATTTATTTTTGGTGTTAGTATGATTATGACAATGCTGGTTGTCTTTTAGCTTGATTGACTTCATCTCATTTTTCAGGAAGGGGTTCCTCATTACAGCACTAATCACTGGGGGAGCTGGTCTGCTAAGTGCTTTTGCTCCAAATTATATTTCACTAGTTATACTCCGCTGTTTGGTTGGTATTGGGTTAGGAGGTGGCCATGTGCTTTTATCATGGTTTTTAGAGTTTGTTCCTGCTCCAAACAGAGGTTATTGGATGGTTGTTTTTTCGGCGTTCTGGACTATCGGCACAGTTTTGGAGGCGTTATTGGCATGGGTATTGCCCTATACTGTACCATAATCTCAATCTTCTCACATGTTCTTCCATTAGATATTAATTTGATTTGTTGATCTCTTTTCTTTTCTCAATTGCTTATGCTATGTTGAACTGAGGAATTAAAGAACGTCAATATTTCTTATTTTGAATTTCTTTTACATCCTAAACTTTAAGCAGTATTCTCTTTTGCCTATGGAAATAAGAATAGCCTCTTTGTTATCTTGGGACTAACTTTTCCTACTGCTTAGGCCAGAGGTATACCTGAGGACTTGCATTAATATGCTTACTTATAACTATTTCATCAACATTAATGTTTATGTATTTTCCATTTGCCACAACTGATACAGCTCCTAAAAGCAGAAAATGAGACTAGAAGCTTCATTAGTTCTACCTTTTTCTGCTCTAATGAAAAGATAGAAGTCCCTTCAAAATAATTGTCATGTTCCATATTGCATTTATAAATTTAGCGACATTAAAGAGAAGAACAAAGGACACCCTCCATAACTTGGGAATAGGCAAACTGTTACTCTTGCGGAATTCAGTAATAATAATTTCAAAATTATGTGAGTGTGTTCTTAAGCTTTTATCTATAAAAGCCAGATCCCACAAGGGGATACATCTCTGTGGCCCAAGCAATCATTTTTGCTAGAATCAGTTTGCACCATTAACAACCCAGCCATCCAATTAGCAAAGATTTCCGCCCCTGTTTTAATAGCCAACAACTTGGCTCTGTTTGAGGAACCGTTACCTTGGCTTAAAGGAAGGAAGAAAAGAATTTAAAGGGTGGAGTTTTATGCCCATCGTCAGCAGATATCAAAGTTTATTAACAGTGTTATAGATTTTAGAACTTCACCAGTAGGCAATGGCTCAATTTCACCATAGAGCATTCGAGAAATAAAAACTATGTTAGTGGTGCTTAAGAAAATGTTTTTTGACATGATACACGCTAAGAAAGGAGTAGATTGGCCTGGTATTAGTACCACTCGTCTTATCCATTTCCTTGGTGGATTTTGTACTCACTTGTGCTATTGAATAGAACTCTAGTTATCTGTAAAGGACTTGTGTTATCGTTTTGATGGCTCAAACCCATGTTATTAGTTGTTTTCAAGCTGGGGAAAACTTGTGCATCAGTTTGAAGAATCATTTACTTCATTATTACTCTGCAGGCTGTTATGCCTACATTTGGCTGGAGATGGTTGCTTGCACTATCTGCTCTACCATCTTCAATTTTGCTTCTGTTTTATGGTATTGCACCTGAGTCTCCCAGGTACCTCTGCATGAAGGGTAGAACAGCTGCTGCACATCATGTTTTGGATCAAATAGCAAGAATGAACAAAGCGAACCTCCCTCCTGGCATGCTTGTCTCCAGTCACAACATAGAACTAGACGAAAACTGTATTCCAGTGGAAGATACTACTCATTTACTACCTGCAGAAAGACCTGAACCCACCATTTCCAAGAATGTTGAATTTCAAAAGGGAGGATCTACTTTGCTGTTTATGCTTTTTTCACCAAAATTAGTCAAATCAACCCTCCTCCTATGGATGGTATTCTTTGGGAACGCATTTGCGTATTATGGTCTCGTCTTGCTGACTTCTGTGTTAAGTAGTGGAAGTGGTAAATGTAAATCAAATTCCTTGGATTTGGAGAACCACAAGGATGACAGCCTCTACAAAAATGTTCTCATAACCAGTTTTGCAGGTAGGTACTTGTTAATATGTCCATTATTTGGTAGTCAGCTCTGACCAATTTGCCATGCCCATGTGGGATCAGTTTGCTTTTCTTAAGAAGGCTAAGTACTGTTTCTCTTGATCTTTTTCTTCTACCAGAATTTCCTGGGATTCTGTTATCAGCAGCAATTGTGGACAGGATTGGCCGCAAGCTCTCAATGTCAGCTATGTTTTTTCTAGGTTGCATTTTCCTTCTCCCACTGCTATTCAATCAGACTGAGGTTGTAACAACATGTCTTTTGTTTGGAGCCCGCATATGCATTACGGGAACCTTCACAGTTGTATATATTTACGCTCCGGAGGTTAGTTTTCAATCATTAGACTTCTTTTACTGTGACTTTCATTCTTCTTGTATGTACATATGCATGCGTACACATTTATGTATATACATACCTATGTATACATTTGCATATATATGTGTGTGTTTCTCTCTCTTTATATATATATATATATATATACACTCTCTCTCTCTCTCTCTCTCTCTCTCTCTCTCTCTCTCTCTCTCTCTCTCTCTCTCTCTCTCTCTCTCTCTCTGTAGTGTGTGTGTGTGCGTGTGTGTGTAATTCTTCAGTCTTTAAAATCCGCTCATTGACAAGGATTATGGTCACTTGAATGTGAGTGGATGTTGTGATGTGGATTGGTCAGGCTCGTGTGACAACAGGTCTACCCGTGACTACTACACATTTGTTGGAGGAAATCCATTAACATAGAAAAGTAGAAACAAAATGTGGTTCGATCGTCTATTGAAGTTGGATACAGAATAATAGCTAACACTTCCTGTGAGCTAATATGGCTGAAATCTCTTCAGGAGATGGAATTTGATGCTAGTACTCTGGTTCCCCTTCATTGTGACGATCAAGCTGTCATTCATATGGATAACAATTATTCCACAAAAGAACCAAATACATGGAGGCAGATTGTTACTTTGTTTTGCAAAAGGTAATGAAGAAGTTTGTCACCATACCATTTGTTCGATCCAACAGTCAATCAGCTAATATAATTACAAAGGCAACCAGCTGCAATCGAATTAGGGACATCTTAAGCAAGAAGTTGCTCACCATGCCATTCGCTTAATCTAACAGTCGATTGGCTAATATATTTACAAAAGGTAATCAGCTGCCGTCGAATTAGGGGCGTCTTAGGCAAACTGCACATGCGTGACATCTGTAGTTAAGCTTAAGGTGGAATGCTGCAAGTGTGATATATAGATGAGCTCTCTGCATAGATACATAGATGGGCTCTCCACACTCTCACACATGTGCGTGTTCACATGGTATTGGCACCATCACTATTAGTGGTAGTACCGAGCTAGGCCATAGGACCAATAATCAGCCTGATTCTAAACTCAGGGGGGCCTGACACATATCATGATGGGGCCCACAGTGATCATTACCACCATAATTGCGGTCGTAATGTTACCATGTGATAATTCCCCATACATATATGTGCACACATGCATAGGTGTACGTGTGGGAGTGTGCATGCGTGCGTGTGAGGGAGACATCGGACATGGCATGGTATCTTCATATCGCTAGGAATGTCATTGCATATGCTTGTACCTAATATGATGTTTCTATGAATTTTATCGTTGCATGTACTATGTTTGCATTTTCCTACGGAAAGTCGTGTGCTTGTTTTTATGTTCATCTTTACACTACCTAACGGGTCATGTTCTATACTCTAAAATCTGCATACCTAGAATGAGCTTCAGCAGGTTGGCATTGCTAATTTTGGCTTTTTGGAAATCACCCCCAGGTAGCTCTCTCAGTCGGTGCAAATAAGAGATTTACTTCATAAATTGTCACACGACTAAGTAAAAATGCTGAAAATTCATCTCTATTTAAATATGGGAGAACACATCCAAAGATTCAAAACAAAGATCAATATAGGAGACCATAGTACCAAGATTTTTTATTTTCAAAACAAAGAAATATCCTTATCAAGAATCTAACTTTATTGAGAACTGAATTCTGAATAATAACAGTTAACCGGACCGGGCCTATCAAGACTCTGCTGCTCTCAAACATAGCATTTGAACGTTACCTTTATCCAGCTTTCAAAAATGGCCAAAATTCCATTGATATTTTGATGATAAGTGCATACATGTTCTTCAATGTGTTCCCTTTTTTATCTGGCAAGGGATGCAAATGCCAATGCTATTGATTCATATTTTGTGGGGACATAGTACTCAAATATTGTCAGTGAACGGGTATGCTTCTTCCAGAAAATGACCATACCTTATCCTTTGCCATTGTAATAATGGACATTCTGCAGATCAAGGTATTCAAAATCAGTTACATAATGATAACGGTCGTAACCATTATGTGTTACGGGGCTGAAACGGCCACAACAGCCCTGTAACGGTCCATTAATGGTCCATAACAGCCTGTTATAGCCCCTTAATGGACCGAACGGCCTGTAACAGTCCCAAAAAAAAAAAAAAAACAACAACAACAACAACAATCTTTCAAAGAGAGAGAGAGAGAGAGAGAGAGGTTGTAATGGCTGTTATGGTCCATATCATCATGGTAATGGCAGTGGCTGTTACGGCCACCATTACCGTTACGGAACACCTTGCTACAGATAATTCATACAAACAAAAGGTACCATGTACTACTGTTTTGGATTTTTGAACTAGCATGAACAATGCATGTGCCAAATTTGCGTCATTCCAGTGTTATGAAGCTTCCCAGTACTCATAACTGTTGCCTGTGCACACTAAGTTTTTTTTTTTACTTCCATAGCAGCTTCTTGATTTCGTTCTGTTGTTTTTCTTCTGTAGATATACCCAACCTCAGTCAGGTCAACTGGTGTTGGAGTTTCAAGTGCTGTGGGAAGAATTGGTGGGATGATATGTCCTCTTGTGGCAGTCGCTTTGATACATAGCTGTCATCAAACCTTGGCTATTGTTCTGTTCGAATTTGTAATATTTCTTTCTGGGGTCGCAGTTACTCTCTTCCCACTAGAAACCAATGGCCTTGATTTGAGGGACACTCTCTCTACTTCAAGATAAAATAATTCAATCAACATTTTATCTCTTCCTCACATCGATGCCTTCTTAGGGACTGTTCTACTTCTGGTTGAGCTTCCTTCGGTTTCTGCTAGCTATGCAGGTTCAAACCCTTGTTGTAGCCACCTTTCGTGGTCTTCAGTATCAGTCCTATCAAATCTAGTCGAGCTAGGGAAGTTTGAGATCTTTCTGCAGAAAGATTTGTTCAATGACGTCGACTACTTGCATGCCACCATGTTTGCATCAGTAGGTGACATGAGACTATATATGTACACATATATACAGCATGCCCATGTGTGGGTTTTGTATATGTACATGTTTGTTGTCTATACACCAACACGAACTTATGTGCTTCTTACAGGAGGATGTGCTTCTTACACAGAACATACGTTTACGTCGACATTGACATGTGCACTTCTCTATGATACACATGCAACATCATTAAATTTATACGTGCCAAAGGTCATACATGAAAATGTAGCATGTAGTTGGTCAATGTATATGTTTATAATAGAATTGGATGATAGTTTCACTTATAATGTAATTGTAAGGTTCCCATTTCATAATTTTCTTTTTCAATGTAATAGGGAGTAGCTGTTTCTTTCATGCCACCAAGAATGCTGCTATTTTTCCTGAATGGTCAAACAGCAATTCTGCTAAGTTTTTGTTTTCTCAGGCTCTCTTTTTTGTTGTCTTTTAGATCATAGAAAAAGGCTTTACTTTCATCACATCGCAACTCCGGCATCCTCTCTACAGCATTTTCATCTGTGGGAACAACTCCAAGGTCCAAACACTTCTTTCCCAGACGTACCTAACAGGTAGGGGGAAAGAAAAAGAAAAAGGTCAAAAAACGGTACAGATGCCTCCTTTTTTTACAGAAAGATTGGTAAATTTCCCGTCCTAGCCAAAATACTGTGGACTATATAGTGTACCAAAGCTCAGCAGGCAGAATATGTGGAGGCTGTAACATGGTTTGCGTCAAGCCAAATTGCTGAATTTCCAAGTTTCAGGCCCAAATATCAACTCAACTAGACTTCTACAGTTGGGCAGCCAAGAAGATGTAAAACTGTGAAAGTCTCTTAATTTGTAGTGGTTTTGATTTTAGCAATTTTTTAAAAACATGCACTCACACCCGTTGGATTTCACCACAATGGGTACTCCAACCTATGGCCCTGGGTTGAAACTCTTGTGAGTCTAAAGGCATGAGCAAGGACCCTAGCATTCGAAAATCAATTTGCGAGTGTGGAGGTGAAGGCTTTATAGTCAAGATTTCCGAAGTCCTAAACTGTTAGGCCCAAGGTACAACATCCTGCCAAGCTCGCTGGTACAACATCCTGCCAAGCTCGCTGGCTTCATGCATTGATGCAGGATTTTCCAATCCATGAGAGACCATGAGTGATCCAATTGAAGATCAGGTCAAGGGTCCCAATTACTATCCATCAAATCTAACTGTGCGGATCAAAGAGGGTCATTAACTATCCAAATCGAAGATTCAGACCACCTCATGAAAGGAGACATGAAAGAAGATAGTGTTTAATGTAAGAGTGTTTGTTGTACCCTATTTCTGACCCATATTGAGATAACCGACTGCAAAAGGACGTGTCATTGCAAGGGAAGGGTATAACATACATAAGATCTCTAGAGATACTAAAGAGTGTTTTTTATGAATTTATTGCTGGTGCTGATCTGGATAAGAACGTGATTGAATGGAAAGAATGGTTAGAAGAACGTGTCAAGAAAAAAGGATCTGGAAGACCAGGGTGTGGTGACAGATTAGCTGCCATAACCATCCAATGAAGAGAGAAATGTCTGGGACATTATTTCCTGTGGTGTGGTCCACTTGAGCTTTGGATCTTACCTCATTTTCGGGATGATGCGCTAAAATGAGATGGAAAAACGGATGGACGGTGTGGATAAAACAAATACATCATGGTGGGGCCTACAAAGCTTCGACCAGTACCAAACTTGGTACCGAGAGGGGTCAGAATGGAACCAGGGTCCTTTGGGGAACACTTGGATACGACGCAACATGTGCTTGGGACCCTAGAACACCGCAGTAGGTGAGACCGGGGAAGAAAATCAGGGTGGCCCCTTTATTAAATCAAACCATCCAAATTGTGGGCCCCTCTGTATATTCATCATAGCCCTGCAATTTTGCAGAATTTATGATCTACACTGGCGGATTATTGGACATCTAATGAACAGTTTAAATTGGGAAATTCCAAACTGTCACAATTCAGCAAACAGAGGTTTATTAATCAGAAATCAGGGATATGATGCCCGATATACAGTGGATCTGCTATTTAGGACGATCCAGATGCGTTGGCGTGCATGTAGTGACGAGTTCAGGTGGATGAGATCCACCCCGTCCATCAGGCGTGCCACTCCATTTTAAGTCTTGATCCCGAACATCAAACTGATCCAAACCACTGGTAGGCCTCTCCATGGGAAACAGTTTAATAACTGCGTAAAAATCCTAGACCACCCGAGCTTTAGAATAGCTTGATTCAAAGTCCTGATTAGCATTTATGCAAGATAAATTGCTATAGGGTCTCCACAAGGCCAACCAGAAATAGGAAATACAGCTTTTGTACAAAACATATGGTTTATTGTCTAAGGCAAGGCTGTCAACAGGGTTTCAGATCTTGTGTATCCATAACCGCGCTGAAGGGGCTGTCGGTTCAAGGTACGCGATTTGGCTTTGGATCCAGGCATCATTTGAGGTACCAGATCCCAATTGGGTCTATGGGTCCAGGCATCATTTGAGGTACCAGAACCCAATTGGGTCCATGTACCCATATTAAAGGCGGAACCCAAGATTCGTATAGGGGTTGAGTGCTATTCCTAGCTTTGGTCAAGCTGGAACAAAGGTTTTGTTATTGCTGGTTTCCACTGGGTTTCATTTGGAAAAGAAGAGAAGAAATATAATAGTTAATAATCAGGCCCTCAGGAATTGAATTGGTTGATAATATAAGCAACATCAATTGGTTCATAATTTAAAAAAAAAAAAAAACCATTTAACCAGTGGTGTACAAATGGATAAAGATCAATGCAGGTAATGCTATTAGACCTGGGCAATTTTTTGTTGGCATCCAATCAGAGAGAATACTACTAGATGCAACTGTTCCGGTTCTCATCCAAATGTTACTGAACTTGCCAATGAAATTCTTGACGCCGGTGAATCTGTACAATTCACAACACATCTTCCTCCCCCAAGGGGAAGAAAGGACCGATTTACAATTAGATAGACCATGAGTTGGTCATGAAAAATCTCACAATGCTGGTGATACTACAGTCCGACCCAATAAGAACGACCGTTGGGGTTGTGTATCGGCGATGCACAAGGTGATGTGATGCACCATTCATACCAAACCTGCACAGCAAGGAAGATCCACATAAAATGGCAATCACCCACAGCTAAGGTGACTAAGGCTATAAGCGAAACCAATGGTGGGCGGTTTAATTTTCCCCATAAATCACTACTAATCATGAACTCAAATGTAATAAAATCTAATGTTTCCAGTTTTTGCACCACTGTTGGTTTAGGAAATCAATACTATAAATATCATAATTTTGTTATAAATCTAAGATGATTTCTGCAATTAAACCATAGTAGAATGATTACCTTGCTTGAACCACAGCACCGCCAGAAGTGAACTTCTAAAGGTGAATCCGGATGTACGCAAATAGGCGCACGCAGCGGGAAAAAGATTGGAAACCTAGCAGAGAAGTAAGAAATTAAAAGACAATCATACAATGCAATGTGATTGCTGAGACAAAATCAAGAGGCATACCAGCTGAACATATTTGGCGTCGCAGTAGTTGGTTCAATACCAAGATGAACATCTTTGTATAATGTTGCATCAAAATAGCCAGCAAATCCTGTCAATCAGATTGTCAAGAAGTGCCAGTAATGAGATCCTCAGGTTCCAAATATACTTAATCCTGGGATATAATATCACTACCTTTTTCATCAAGTGATAACAATGTGTCATTCCTAGGTATGAATACAAAGTTCCGTGGTGGTTAGCTATACACCATTTGAAGACAGTAAAAACTTGGCCAAGACAATGCAACTCAGCTAACTAGACAGTTCTAGAAATCATATTCAAAGGGGGACTGTTGATCTCAACTCTTGGCCATGCCACACAGGCGACTTGAGATTAGTAAAAAAAATGATAATTGGGCTTTCACAATTCCGTTTTTTCCAATGGATTATGAGTAAAGGGGATTTTGTACCTCGAGACATACCAAACTTAAAAAAAGTGATGACAGTGGCCCATCTCAACTGATTGAAGCCACCGCTCAAAATCAGTGATATCGGCAATATGTCAATACCACAAAAAATAATAATAATAATTAATAAATAAAATAAATACATAATAACAATAATAATAATAATAATAATAATAATAATAATTTTATAAAAAAAAAATTTTGAAGTGAAACACTACTATTATTGTCCACTATTACAGTATAAATACTTACATGTGTTGAGGATACTGGCAATATTATTGCCGACACAGGGATACACTCCAGAAAAGATGCATAAATAGAGGAAAATGAAGAAAAAAAACTGATTGACAGGATTTCAACCAGTCATTTCACCTTTTCAATTTCAAGCGTGGATTTTGGGGTGATTCAACACCCGAGAGTGAAAGTAGGGCAGAACTTCGAATGTGAGAAAATTTTGAAAATATAATTTTTTTTCTTAAAATCTTAGCATGAATTTCAACTCAAATCCATGTCTATGCATCATTCTCATACATCAAAATGGATTTGACTTGAAAATTTCAACATTTGGGAGGTGGAAATAGGAAGAATTTGGAAAATTCCTATCTTCCTCCATTTTCTCCCCTACAATTGGTAATTAAGGAGTGAAATATGTTGATGACAGTTGGCAAATCTATCAATTCAACCAAACTTTTCAATTTTTCGAAAATAATAATAATAAATAAATAAATCAAATTATTTAAATTTATGAAAATGAAATTAAAAAACCAAAAAAAAAAAAAAACTGTTTTATTTGAAACAAATGTTGTTTCATGAAATACTTATTACTCTTTTCTTTTATTAAGGTATGGATGTTGATGAGTGATTAAAAAAACTGTTTACATTTGAAAAATATTTGTTTTTTCTTTTTTCCAGTTTTATTTGGAACAAATGTTGTTTCATGAAATACTTATTACTTCTTTTTTTTGTTTTATTCAGGGATGGATGTCGATGAGCGATTAAAAAAACTGTTTACTATTGAAAAATAATCGTCATTTCATAATTATATTTTAATTATCAATGGATGTATAATGTATGTATGTGAAGATGGGCGCATTGATGGATGCATGGATGGATGAATGTAATGTATGTGTGCATGAATGGATGGATTAATATAAGTGTGTGTGTGTGTGTGTGGTATTTGAATGATATAAACTCATTTCGCTTATGTTTTATTACTTGTATTTTATGGGATTTGAATAATATGATCTCATTTTGGTTGCTATTCCACCAGTTCTTTATGACAGCATATGGCTTAGGTCCATATTAATGGAAACTTATTAGCACGGTTGTTTTTTGCAATATTTTGATCCCTAAATATGTAAACACGTCTTTTAACTTCTCATGAAGTTTCGCTAGAAAATCCACCTTTTCTCCATATTTCTGCAATGTTTCCCTCGATCAGCTGTATTTACTGTATATCAGAGATATCTTTACATATTTCCATATCCCCAGTCATCAATACACATAATGAAACCGATACTCCGAACACTGATTGAAGCAGACAATTGACTCAATTTTCACTTTTACGGTGTAGACTCCATGTCTCTGTCCTTTTGCCGTAAAACACAAACACGAATGACTGAAATGTAAACTTAAATCTCATGTTCAATGTCGCTTCAGAGGCTGCTTATTAGCAGAGGCGGCTACTGCAAGGATGGTTCTGACGGTGGACATTTTGGTGACTGGGCTAAATATTGATTAACAGTCCATTAGATTTCCACTCCATCTTTTAGACCCAACCAAGTGATTATGTATTGACTCAGCTGCTTTATGATTACCGTTTTTATGCTTTTTGCTGTGCTTTTGTTTTTCATTGTTTTAATGTACATGATCTTGACTTAACTAGGATTGAAGTGGCATGTGAATGTGCATTTCGGGCAACTTCTGCATGTTTCCTAATTTTTACCAATAATTTATTTACATTTCTTGCTAACAGTATAAATAGATAGTGTTTTTCAGTAATGTACATACACCATGTTTTGTAAAGAAAAATATGAACTTCACGTTTCTTTCCAAACTCCGTATGTGTGTGTGTGTATTGAGTTTATGGCTTTTTAATTTTCTTCACTAAATTAACAATAAATAAATACATTTTTAACTTTCCTTCTCTAAACTAACAATAATTTTTTTATAAAAAAAAAACCATAAATACCATCCTCCACAGCTTTGGGAGTTTCAAGCACCCAATAATGAATTTGTATCCTTGATTTATAGCATGTCTAGACAAAAATAGTAAAAGGACTTCGGTAGCATACCGTGAACCATGGTGGATCCAGTGTCACTAGGTACCTCAAACCGCAACTTCGTATACCGTTGATTGCTTTTCTTAGTTGAGAAGTTCGGATGCATAAATGTGAATACCTGAGCAAGACAAAAAATGTAAAAAGGTAAATCCACAAAAAGAAATCTGCTCATGAATTGAAAATGTGGAACAAAGAGACCCAAAAAGAAATAACAATTAGTCCTAGTTAAACTTGTAGGAAAACAAATTGCCTAGTTTTTCAAGTGAACTGCAAAACCCAATGATTAAAATCCCTATTATGTATTTAAACAAAATCAAAATTTAGAATATCAGTTGAATGTAGCATATATGCAACTGGCTGTTATGTTATATTCAAATTTATTCACAACAAGTATGCTGATATGATTATTTGTCTTATTAAGAATGTCTGAAAATTGAGAAGATAAGCAAAACTATTTAGCCATAAAATCATAGATTGAATACAAAAATCAACAGTAGGCAGAAACCAGATCTGACCGCTTTTTAGTAACAGTAAGAATTGTGGCTGAAGACCTGGTGAAGCTGCAAAGGTATAGGCAATTCACACACACGCACGATTCAATATGGGAAAGTGATGAGAAGCAAACTCTCAATAACTGTTGAGTTCTGATTCGCATGATTGCAAGGTAGACAGTATTTCCTACCAATGACAAAAAAGTGACAAGGTAGCCTTCTCAGCTGAAGGGAAAGGGCAAATGGTTTTAGTCTTTTAGAGGAACTACAATTTGAAGGATTAAAGTATTCTCCTTTAAATAATAATAATAATAACTTTTTTAAAAGAAAAAAGAACAGTAAAAGATGGGTTATTGATAATTTCAATACATAACGATAAATGTGGGTAATATGCAAGGGAATCAATAATATCGTTATCTATTGATAGGCAACCACACACCAAAACAAAAATAAATAAATAAATCTGGTTGATGTTATGATGGGAACATCACGCGCGCACGCGCATGCATGCCTCCCCCTACGCACGTACGCACGAAGGAGGGCACCAACGTCGATCTGGATCGATGACAACGTCCAGAGAGGGCCCCCTAGTTAGAAGACGGAGTTTTGGTTCCTTGGAGTGGGCCCGATAATCAAGTAAAGTCCATCGTGGGATCTCATGATCGGGGCTCACTAGTCGAATTGATTTCATATTTTAAGTTTTGCTTATTGTTATTATTTAGAACATCATGAACGCTTTAGATTTCTTTGTTTGATTTTTATTTTAGTTTACTTCATCGCCAAGTAATACGTTGTGCACATGGCGTGAGTTTTGGGGCATAGAGTTTTCTTATAAATGGCACCCCTTGTTGTTCTTTTGATTTCATTGAAGATAAATAATAAAAAAATTCTGCGTTTTCCTAATCTCTGAGTTGTGAAGCCTAATTGGGTGTGAAGCCCTCCCTTCATCGAAGGGTTAACTACCGTGGTGCGAATCCACATCTATCCCGATTCGCCCCCATCTATCGCCATCTCCACTGCCCATCTTCTATCATCCATTCTTCTCATCTCACCCCATCATCTACACTTTGAATCAATGTCTATTGCAGCAATTCTCCTCCCCACAGCAAAATTTCAAAATCTGGCCCTACAGGAGGGCTGAAACTTCGGCGAAACACCACGCACAAACCGTATATCGGATCGAGCTGAGATTTGGGGGTTTTGGAGTCCATCCCTGGCCGACCAGGGCCAAGGTGGCCTTTTTCTGAATAGTGGGTCCCACACATGTGTGGCCAGGATCACACGCACATGCATCTGGGCCATTATTGTTGTCCACGCGTGCGGTACTTCTCTGATTCGTCTCTCCTCTCTTTCACTCCGTTTTCACCCAAAATCCCTAAACCTAACCCTAACTTACTCAAATCTCAAATTTTATGCCCCCTTTCTTACCCTAGGGTTTTTCGAATTTTGAATTTTTGAATCCCTTGGATTAGGGACTAATTACTATGCATGTATGGATGATTATTTCTTATCTTTGAGTATCGTTTGGTTCATAATTTTTATTCATCCAGCCCTATCATGTGTAGACCTCGACCCGCATAGATTCCCCTTAATTGAATGTTTGGACTTTCATGTGGGATATGGAATTTGTGTAATTGTTTATGAACTAACGTGATCTTAATCCTAAAATCTCGCATATCATATTTAATTTCCATGTCCTGCATCATGTTAGAAAATTATGAGAAAAGGAAACATGGAATGCACACTTAAATCAACAACTTTGATACTACTAAATCTAGCTCCATCTGACACACGCACAAGAGAGAGAGAGAGAATCTCAGATTGTGCCGGAAAATCTCACAGGTTGTGAAGGAGCGAGTCTTGCTACACTGTGTAATTTGACAACATAAGCAGTTTCGAAGTGCACAACATCTTTATGCGACTTCACCTGCAACAGACATCTCAGCAACTGAAATGTTTTGTTAAAAAAAAAAAGCAGCAACAATATATCCAAGGATAAAAACAAAAGGCTTACATCATTATATAGTTTTGATGTTGTTACTGGCTGGATAAAACTCGTGTACCTGGATCAGCCATTGATTAACAAAAGAAGTCATATAAAGAATGATATGCATAAAAAAAAAAAAAGGGATCATCGTAACCGCAAGTCTTGGTGTCAAATATGCAAGAGTCACGCACTACTCATACAGTTAAATCATAACATTTGAAAGGAATGTTGATTCATATGAATATTGGGAGCCCCCCTTTTTTACTTTGCCATTCTAGCCAAAGCTCTCAGCAGAATGTTGGAGAAAGCTAGTAAGGAGGGATTATTCAATGGCTTCAAGGTGGAGTCTCGCATCTTCAGTTTTCAGTTTGCAGTTGATACATGCTGGCAATGTCCAAGGGCCTGTTTGGACGCACCCTCCAAAAGGCTGTTTGAGGGGAAAAACCCCTTTGGAGCCAAACCAGCATTTTTAATGTGCATTCGGATGCACTTTGCATACTCCGCATTCCACCATCTGCTTGACAACATAGATGCTAAATGGCCAACACTGAAAATCAAACAGATCGGTTTTCTGATTGGTTTTCATAATGTCAGCCGAAAAAGCAGGCTTGAAACCCCCTGCCGTGGGGACCCCCTTTTTCGCAAGAGCATCAAAATGGGCCCTAAGTTGATAATTTGAGAAAGGTCGTGCAATGTTCTGAGGCAGTTTCAGGGAAAGTGATCAATCTTCTAAAAGCAAGCCACCAGGGATCAAAATGGAGAGGGAGGAAATATCTTGTCTTATAGGTGGTTTGGTTGCAAACTAGGCAAAGCTTCAGACATCTAACTTGGGCCTTCCTCCTAAGTGTTGGGGAACCATAAAATATTTGATGGGATGTGGTCCCAAAAAGAGTACAGAAAGAACTTTTGGGATGGAAGAGCAGAAAGAGTGGCGAAAAATAAATAAATAACCTTCCATGATAGAAGAGCAGGTATCATTCCCCAGCAAGGTGTTCCAAAACAGTTTAGTAACGGTACCGGTGGTAACCGTTACGCGTCACAGAGTCGTAACAGCCATTACAGGAAAATATCCCGCAATGGCTTGTAACAGCCAATAACATCAGCTTTAAAAAAAAAAAAAAACCCATAATGCCCGTTAGGCCGTTACGGCCACCGTTACCGTTATGGAATACCTTGTTCCCTAGGGCAGCAAAGAGAAGTGTCATTTCTGGGAGGTGTGCAGTGTTTGCAAATGTCATTGGTTGGGTTGAGGGGAATTACGGAGCAAAATCCCCTCCCTCCCTCTCCACACAGCCTCACCTAGAGGTGCATCTCCACTTCATCAACTCAACGCTAGTCCTATTATAAACATCCTCCTCTTCCTCTCCATCAATTTGAATGATAAGAGAAAAATATAAATTTGATAAATATGTTTTGGCAAGAGAGGTTGCTGAGCCCACATGCACGTGGAGCGCTGTCTATCCACATGCAAGCACACATGACAATATAGCACGTGTGTGGGATTCAAGCCTCCATCAGGTGGACCACACTATTTCAATCTTTTGGCCTAAAAATCAGGCAGTTTCACTCGGGTGAACCACACTGTACAAAACAAACAGGCAGCTCAAACATTTCTTCCTAGCCATTCAATCTAAACATTGCGCATGTGTGCTTACATGCAAGACAGGCAGGGCTCCTTAGCAACACTCTATAAAAGAACTACATATAACAAAATACAACTAAACACAGATTCAACAGAAGTTCACAAATTTGAAAACTCCCTCATCTTCTACTACCATCCAATCTAAACATTGTGCATGTGTGCTTACATGTAAGACAAGCAGGGCTCCACACATGCATGTGGGCTTAGCAACACTCTATAAAAGAACTACATATAACAAAATACAACTAAACACAGATTCAACAGAAGTTCACAAATTCGAAAACTCCCTCATCTTCTACTACCACTTGAAACTTGTTCACTTGTATAAAATTCAAAATTGAAAATAGTATGTAAATAATACCAGAAAAGAAAACCAAAAAGATAAAGGTTTTCTCTAATGTATCACTGCAAGTCTGAACCAATAAACCCTACAAATGTAAATAAATAAATAAATAGGAGGAAGAACATACGATGATGGAATCGAAATCCCATCTGGTTTCAAAAATCTTTGTGCTCCATCAAGGCACTCAGGAGACAGCTCATTATCACCGAAAGACCCAAGCAGCTCACTCACCTAGCAATTTATGAAACATATAAGAGCTTTAAAAAAACATGTGAAACGCAAAAATCTAATGTAATATCATAATTACACACCAAGATGTCAGCTTTCTCAGGGGCATCCCAGCAACGCATATCACTAGAAACTACAGTCACAATGCTCTCCCAGCCCTCTAGCTTAAGCAAGCTCTGTTGCAGAGAAGAAAATTTCGTGTTACAATTGTGGCATGCAATCAGGAAAAAAATACAGAATGCAAGAATTCAAAAAGAGATGTGGAGTGGTCAAGTCATCCATACATACCTACATGAATACATACACATACGCATGCTTACATATGAGGAAAATAACCATCATACTCCAGATTTCCCTAAATCAGCATGAAACCCTTTCACTGGTAAAAAAAAAAATGATGGGGGACAATATTTCTTTTTCTTGGTTGTTTACTGCTCAACTGGGATATATTCACTAGCTTTTGTCTTTACAAAATATTTGAAAAGTAGAATAAAGTGTTTTGAGCAATTTTAGAAACATTTTACCGGTAGAAACATAATAGTGAGTATTCAAGAGAAAACAGAGAGGAGCCTCGAGACAATGGGTCACTCGAGAAGAAATAAAAAAGAAAGATCAAATAGCTGCACTATAATACTTTCAATGTTGTCCCTTGCCACACCCGCACACAAGTTTTTTTTCAGTAGCATAAGGGATCCCGCTTCCCTTAGTCCAGAATTCTAGATCTAAACAGGTCTCCAAATGTAGGCCTAGTAGTACTAGTTAGAATTTAGCATGCATAATATCAGCTGATCTGCAATTGCTGCTAGTGATATTAATAATAAAACATTCTAATAAGATAAAAGTCAAAAGCCATAGACAATCCTTGTCTTTGATTTTGATACCCCAAAAAAAAAAAAAAGAGCAGAAAAAGATCAGAGAGAAGCAGTGATGAGAGATCATCACTTCCATTACAACAAGAAGACAGATGAGACAATCCATGTCATAACCATATCCTGATAATTTGGGGTCCGCCGTATACCCAATATGTTAAATTCATAATCATGTATCAGCAAAATAAATACATAAATGCCACAATTGATGTCCAAGCTCCATATATCAACACGTAATTCTAATTATATACAAACATATATACCTAAGAACACAAATGTGAGATTTTACTGCAAAATACCTCAGAAAATTTACCAAACAATATCTTGACTTGTTAAAATTCCCAAAAAGTGATTCTTCGTGAGTGAAATGACTAAAACACCATCTATCATTTTTTATTTTTCTAAACAGTGGTGGGGTCCAGCATTTTGGCCCCACGTGGTGTGTGTAAGGCCCCCGACCCTTCCAAAAGTTGAGCCACATCATGATGATCGAAGGAAGAAAAATCAAGCCTATCCAATCATTGGGCATGCCATACCGTAAAAACCAATGTATAGTACCCAAAAACCTCAAAATTGACGCGTGGCCAACCTGATCATTGGATCATCCTTATTTTTGGTTTGTCTAAAGATCGGATTGGCGTGCACCTATTGGGGAGGTGGGATGCCGTTCACACACCAGGTGGGCCCAACAAAACTCCAACTCTGTGCAAATGTTGGACGAATTTCCTTTGTGGGTGCACATTGGGGAGTTAGGACTACTCTGAAGCAGCCTAGCAGTATTCACTGTGTGTCTATCTCTATTGAGACTACTACAGCCTAGGAGTAGTTAATGTAAGTATGATTGGCAATGGATGGGGTGGCCCAGCCTAGGCAGACTGGCCTCTAGGACCAGGATGAGGGCCCCTGAAGTTGGTTTGAGGGCCAGCCCAGGCTTAAATTTGGTCCAGTATTCAAAATGGCCAGCCCAGGTTCATTGTAAGTAGGTTTGGCAATGGGTTGGGTGGCCTGGCCCAGCAAGCTCTGCCCTCTAGGGCCAGGGCACCTAATCCTGGCTCACATGCCAGGTCCAGGCTTGAAATTTGGGCCAGTTGTCAGGGCCCGATAGACACTGATGAATGACCCGACCCACTTATTGGCCCGGTCCAATCATCGAGTGGAACACCGTTGTTTATAAAGAATAGACGGTTTAAAGACACTCGTTAATGGCTTCCATTCAACATGTTTTTTTTTTTTGTTAGCTTGTTAGTACACCCCACTGTCAATTGACACCTCACTGTTAGCCACCCCCACTAGGGATCTGATACCAAGACCTCAGTGTTGAAACAAGGTATCTTTCACTCGGTCCGCCACTTGAGCTATGGATCAGGGTGTTCCATTCAACATGTTTGTGTAGTTTAAAGACACTCATAGATCGAGGTCAATTTCTAAGGATTCAAAGTTCCAAACTGTTTATATGATGGGACTCAATGTGGAATAGGGGTGGAAATTATCCGTGATAGGACAGGGGTAGGGTTGGCCCAAGTCCTACCCTCGTATCCTCCACACTGGCCGTACAAGGCCAGCCCTATAACAAAAGGCGTGAAATGATCAAAGGTTTGACATAGTTGAAACTAAGAATTTTTTGGAGTATTCCCTCCATCCAAGAGAAGTCCCATCATATAAATGGGTTTGATCATTTAAACATGAGTCTAGATCAAAGAGTGCCTTTAAACTACACACAATGTTGTCGAATCACATATGCGATCATGTGCAATCGCACAATCGCATATGCGACCACATATTTTTAAAAAAAAAATCGAAAAATTAAATAAATATGCATATATAATAGGGGAAATTTAGGAGGAAAAAAAAAACTACGGGGAAATTTTCTAAGTTAATAGATAACTAATTTTACGTATTTAAAATACATCTGAGAGAGAAAAAATCAATTAAACAATGAATAAACATCAAACCATCGACATTCAACAATATAGTTAACAAGAAGTAACAACAAAATCAACAAGCTATTTATTTATTATTGTAAAAAATCAACAAGCTATCTTCCTTGAAACTTAAAAGTGCTTGAATCTTGATCTTCCAACTTCCAAGAGAGAGGCAATGTAGGAGAGAGAGAGAGAGAGAGAGAGAGAGAGATTAAGATCATTCGGAACTAGGAAACATGAGAGAGAGAGAGAGAAAGATTAAGATCATTCGGAACTAGGAAACATGAGAGAGAGAGAGAGAAAGATTAAGATCATTCGGAACTAGGAAACATGAGAGAGAGAGAGAGAGAGAGAGAGAGAGAGAGAGAGAGACCAGTTGTAATTAAGAAATGTAAGAGAAGATAAGAGTAAGAGAGTTTTGGGGTGAGAATATTGCAAACGGAGGAGATTTGGAAGCCTTTTTACAGGCAAAATGTTTTTTTTTTTTGCAATAAAATAAAATTAATGTGCCATGGCCAATTTGCGATCGCAAATTTTCGCATATGGCACATATGCGATCGCATATGCGCCATGATTGCATATGGATATGTGCATATGCGGTCGCACATAACAACACAGACTACACATGCACATTGAATGGGAACTGCTCGAGTGTCTTTAAACCATTCATTTTTATTTTTTTTGTACAGCAGTGCCCCACTTAATGATAGGACCGGGCCAACAGGCCGATCCAGGCCATTCATGGTTGGCCTGGGCTTAGCCTTTGCCCAGCCTAGACACCTGCCCTAGATTTCAAGCCCGAGCCAGCTCTCAGATTGAGTTTAAGGCCAACCCACTTGGCCCAATGCGACCCCTAATGTGGATTGAGGATGCACCCTAAGAAACTTCTTAAATTGCGCTATTTGAAACCTTTGATCATTTAACTATTTTCCTTCCACGGCCGACCTTGTGGGTCCAAGGCCTTTTCAACCCGATTAGTTTAAGGGCTTGCAGACAGGGCAAGGCTAGGGCCCAGCACGGCCCGGCCCGGCCCGGGCCATCGCCACCCATAACTTTAAGAGAGAAAATGGAGCGCAAAATGAGATGGCTCAATCATGTGCAATGAAGACCAAAACAACACTTGTGAGGAGGAGGGAACTGGAGGGCCGGAAAAGTAGATGAGAAAGGTTATTCACATACCGAGGATAGGGCCTTGGAAGGGAATGATTGGCACAACAGGATTCATAAAGCTGAACCTAAATAGCAAGGATAGGGGCTATGGTGATGATGATGATGATGATGATATATACATATATGAGCATATATAAATATTTCTCAAGTTCTAAGCAATCAACTCAGAAGTATCACTGCAAAATATCAGTTTCGTTACTTCTTTACTAGATTTTCATTATTATTTCATAGCCAAAAAAAGTGTGGGCTCATATCTAGAACTTACGTGGAGTGTCACAACTGCATTTGGATTTTTCTCCACAGCATAAACTTTCAATTTCCTGCCAGTTTCTTCAGCTGCCTACATAATTTTTCCAACAAGGGGGTCAAGGCAAATGATCTTGTAAAATGAACATCATCAACTGATCACCAAACTCAGCTAGCTAAACAGAAGATACGGGAAAGAACCTGCAACGAAGCCCTAACAAGAGGTCCTCGTCCTGCTCCCACAACCATTAGTACCTTTTTGCAAATGAAAAGAAAATTGTCATTAATCAAGGAAATTTTGTATAACAAAGAAACTTGGGTTTGTAACTTTCCCGAGAAGCAAATACAGGGTACATAACAAAACATATAAATTATACAAAAATTTGCTAGGCCCCAATACTAATTAACCTACATGAAGGAAATTGAGAACTAGCAACAATTTCAAAGTCTCTTACAGTGGTTGTAGTAGAAGCTATTTCATCGGGTACCCTTTCAAGTAAAGCTTTGTGCACTGCCCTTTGGTACTACACAATCCAAAGCACAAAATTAGGTTCTGCATAAGACGCTAAAATTTAAGAAATGCAAATGGATGGTAACAGATTTCAGTTCTAAGCCAGCTTACCTATCAGGAGAGAAAAAGATGACAAATTAAATGCAAAAAAGAAGAGGGTAAGGAAAGAAAAGAAAGCGACATGCTAGACTTGAGACAGGGGCACTAATTTCTGACCTAAAGTCAGAATGCATACGCAAACATTAGATACTTGATAATGGGGCTTCGACGATTTGATCCTCAATTTGAGACGTGTGTGCACGCAAGAGAGGAAACCATACAAAATGTCATACTGGACTGGAGTTCCTTAAAAAATATTAATAATAAATTAATTAGTTAATTAATTAAAAAAATAAAAATAAAAAAATAATCAAAATAAAAAAATCATACCAAACTTAATTATTTTATAGAGACGTCTCTTTCACGGCAATGAAGTATTAAAGTTGCTCAAGAAAAGACAAATATTTCAGCAAAGTACTAAACCACAACACAAAAGACCAAACCACAAACCCTAACCAAGCATCTATCAAGCATTCAAACAGGAGAGGTTGAAGACAATACGTAGGCATCTATTATGTGCACTGGGAGTGTCAAAATTTTCCATGAGTGCCAATTTACATGTCATAGTTTACAGATTTCCAATGCCTTAGTATTTCTTGGAGCTCTTAGGCCACATATTTGCTTAACTTCTGAATGCCCCATTCAAACAACTGCATTGTTGAACATGGGGTACATCAGAAGCTTAAAAAAAACTGAAATGAGAAACTACATAATTACTTCCAGTAATTGAAACAAACCTGGCAATATTTTACTGTGTCTTTCTCGAATGTCTCATAAGTTTGAGCCTCTAGATTATCCATGAGAGGCTGTATAAAAAAAAGCAAGCCATGCTCAATACAAGTAATTTAACCAAGAAGGCCTTGCTAGAGGAAAAGAAAAAATATATATATCTTCAATGAGGTTAAGTCCTTAGAGAATATTCCTGAATGTTTGGTCAATAAATGAAAAAAGGTAGATAATAAGAATAAGAAAAAAAAAAGATAAAGGATTTACCTGCAACGGAGATTGTAGGAAGTCCCGGTACCCAAGCTGGCATAAGGGTTTAAAGAGTCACAAGAAAGATAACAACAGAAATAAACAATACTTTCTGATAATAAACTCCAAATATATCACTATAAAATCACCTCAAAACGTTCTTGTTCTGGAAGTGGGTCCATCCGTTGGTAGAGATACCCAAAATAGTCCAAGTAGGACCTTAATGGATGTCTAGCCACACCTATATCAAAATTATGGCCATCAACACTATTTTACCACATCAAATAAAAGTCCATGACATAATGGAACCCATACACAAGAAGTGTACATGTAATACGACTTTCTAGAGACTCATGAAAATATGAAAATGAATTAGTCCTCAAGACGCACAGAAACAACAGTAATTTCTCTGGCTTCAATCACTTAAGAACTGGATTTTTCTCTAAATGTTCAAATTTTTGGACCGCCCACTGATAAGCTGAACAAGATAATAACCCAAGACCTTCAGAAATGTACCTTCAACATTATTATCGTTCTTGTTAGCTGATGAGCATTCAGAGCTGCCTAGAAAAACATTGTGCGCTAATTTTCCAGAAATTACAATCTGAAAGATCAAGAAGTGCTATCAGTATACAAATGCAAGATCACTAGCTTAATAATCCTCTAGAATAAGTATTGCTGACGACAAACTTGCTAAACAAATATACTCTAACCTATTAACAGAGAATAAAGTAGCTGCTACAATCTGAAAGATCAAGAAGTGCTATCAGTATACAAGTGCAAGATCACTAGCTTAATAATCCTCTAGAATAAGTATTGCTGACGACAAACTTGCTAAACAAATATACTCTAACCTATTAACAGAGAATAAAGTAGCTGCTATGAGAAAAACATGTTACTAATATCATAACTGAAACACAAACACAAGACTACCAAGACTATCAAGACATTTCAGATTTAGCAAAACACTCAAAGAATGAATAAACAGCATAACCGATGGTTGACTGGATTGAGGTACTAATATCAGTCAGCTAGTACTAAATCTCTGAAGAACAGTTTTGAATATCCAGTGGCAACCACAAACTTGTCAGTGCATGATACAAGCAAGATGACATTCTCACTCGGCCTACCTTATTTATTTATTTTTGGATGAATGGGATGAATTTTATTTGGAAACAAAATTAATGTTTCTCATTTGGCCTACCTGAACTGAGTGGTTAAAAAACCCCGCCATTAGCTTCTGGTGGCGCTTAGATAGACAAGGGTATCCCCGTGCATTTGTTAGGAACGACTGTCACAGCAACAACATCAATCTGTTAAAAACTTAAGCCTCTTTGCATATCCAACTATCACCTGTAAATGTTCAAAATAAAAAGCATGCAAACCTTAGGAAGTATTTACATTGGTATTGATGATGGCAGCCCTAACAGGCTCCCCAAACCAGCGCCCAAGTGAATTTGCAGATGGTAGAGAACTCCTGATGACCTAGGAAACCTCAGTGTCCCTTTTGAGCATAACTAAATCACCCATAATCAAGTATGATATTTATGCGACCAACTCCGCTAGACGCCACTGCATAATATTCAAATAATTATAGAGAACATAAGCTCATCTCACTCACAATATGTCAAGGGCTACTGACAGCTGACTGTGATGTTCACAGAGCAGACGGAATGAGTTCCACCATTCCCAGGTATCAAGCATGTGCCCTCCACTCTGCAGAGAAAGGGGCAATGCAAAACATTTCACTACCTACAGAATATATTAAGAAAATATTTCCCATTACAGCTGTGCAAGCTCACAATAATACAAAGTATAGATAGATTGCCAACCACCAACAAGACTTGGAAAGTACAAAGAACAGTTAGAATAGCTAAAAGTCCCAAATAACAACATACAAGGAATATAAGTCATTCAATATTCTTAGACAGCAATGTCCACCCTAAGCCTAGGAGGTTGGAAGATATTATTACCAAATTATTGCAGTTCTCATCCATGGCATCTTGATCTGCACACTCAGCCTTTTCCAATGGCACCCTAAGCCACAACTTTTGCATCAATCAAATAGTGAGAACAAGAGAAGGAAAGAAGAAGAAAGAAAGAAAGAAAGAAAGAAAGAAAGAAAGCAAAAGACAATACACAGAATCTACATAAGATTAGGTTGCACAATAAGCACCTGCATATTGTTTACACCTTGCAAAATCTGATTCACACATCTTGCGTAATTACCACATGATTCCCCTCGGGGAGCAGGTAGAAGACAAGCCTACAGTAGAACAACAAAACACCAAAGATATAATCTTCTTATGCCAACACAAATCAGGCATGATAAATGCCACAAGTCTCAAACATCACAAACACAGAAAAGGTACAACACTTTCATTCACATAATGTCACAGATCAATACAGAGCCCTACACCCATGTGTGCACCTAAGCCAACCTGCATCACTTGTAAAGGCAAGGGCATCAACTTATTTCTCTCACCCTGCTGTCATTCTAGCCATTGTGCCCTTATCATTTACACAAAAAAAAGGCTTCATAAGAAGTGCATCTACTAATAAAGAACACACTTTTGTGCCTCTTTAAGTTTATCCAGGTCCACAGTCAATGAAGCATATTGGCAATCTGACCATTTGCTTTCTTTGATTTCTTAAGGTCACATGTTAGTTATGCAACAAGAGTAATGAGAAGCTGTGTCTATAGCACTGAGAGAAATATGAATTTCCTACGGCTTTGAAATTCATACGGGTCCACAGCAAGAGGAACCATATCAATAACCAAGTCAAGTACAGTTCTAAAACTTCAGAAAGGCATGTGCATGCTAGGGAATGCAACTCTATCCGTTCTGCACACCTAACAGAAACAAGCTATAATAGAATCTAAAAATCAAACATCTTCAAGCCATAATCCCGGCATCATCAACAAAATAGGAACCCTACCAGATATGAAGCATGTTTGTGGATAAAGCATACCTTATTACAGAAATTTTCTTTCAAGAGGATGGTTTCACCTGAATCAAAAGCCTTTTTTCTGCCAAGATTTGTATCTGTACGAACATTTTCTTCTAATTCCTAGGAAGCATGACGACTTGAAAAATATTTTCTGAATGTGATCAATGCATACCATGGGACCCAGAACTCCAATCACAGCCACACCGGTGGTCCAAAAATGGATAGAGTGCATTTTTATTTTTATTTTTATTTTTGGGGTTAGCTTGTTAGTACATACAACACTGTCAATACACACTCCACTGTTAGCCACCCCCATCAGGGAATCGATAGCAAGACCTCAATGTTGAAACGAGGTATCTTCACTCAGTCTACCACTTGAGCTATGGATCAGGGTCTTCAGAGTGCCATTAAAGTGTTGTGACTTGATCTTATCTAATGTGCATAAGGCTAAGGAACCAAGATGCAGGGTCCACTCGAAGACGGCATAATTGAAAATAAGTAAACCTTGATTCCAGGACAAATAAAAAATCACTTTCAACCACTGTTTTAAATATCGACGATATCGGCCGATATATCCCACGATATATCTTGTATCCCACCGGTGCGATACGAAACGCACAAGTAGTGCGATATATCCCACATGTTTGATCCAGTGAGCATTTTCAAATTTCAATGCTCTTATTTTCTGTAAATCATGTTAAATTAGTATTAGATTGTTACGAATTCATGATTGGGAGCTTCGATTTCAAGATTTGGAGGAGATGGGCCGAGTTGCAAAAAATTGAAAAAAAAAAAAAAAAATCAAAAATTTCCAATTTCTTGTAAATTGTTTGCAATCTGTGTTCAAACATATCACATTAAACATTTCTGTAACCTAATCTAGCGATTCTTCTTTTGCTTTTGAATGTATTGCTTATGTTTCCACTCATCTTCTTACATTTATAAATTATATGAATAGACATTGAATATACTTGCATCAATTCAGTTAGACAACGCATAGATTAGGATCCCATACAAAGAAAACCTATTATGTGTACTTGTTTTTTGTAATGTTTTGATTTATAAGTGTGTATTGATGTCTTTTTTAATAATCACCGAAGTTACATCGAAAAATTCAACCAATTTCCCAATGTTTCCAACAACAGCGATGCATTGCACAAAACAACCGATATATCCCATGCGATAACCGATACGTATCTATATCCCAAGAATGCGATATGTAACACAATACCGATATTTCGAACACTGCTTTCAATTAAGAACCAGAAGCAAAAGCAACTAAAAAATAAATCCATTAAGCCACCTCATTTGTCAAATGAAGCAATGGTGGCTTTCAATGGATGATGGAATTCAAGCAACCTACACAGTATGGCTGCCACAATAAAAGACTTTGAATATGCCTCATGGAATCATGTGATAACAAACCTGCAAGGAGAGATGTAAAGCCCATGCTATTTCTTGCTTCAGGGCAATTTCAGAATCCACCCTAAGTACTTCATCTTCTGAATCCAAGTCAATCCATGAGCTAATTTTTCCTGGAACAGATAGAGAATGGTCCATTAACAGGGAGCATTAGAGGATTATTATACCCAAAAGATTAGCATAATAAATGAAACAGTCTCTGAAAATGAAAGAAAATCTTTTATCAACAATATGACAAACATGAAGAGAGATACTTCAATAAAACTGCAATGCAATGGGACAAATCAGGGACTCAGCCACCAAGATAAATATTTTGTTTTTTCTTAGTCCCAAAAATTGCCATTAGTTCCACTTTCACCATTAGATAAGAATGGACGCGGTGAAGGTTGATTTGTATTGGGAATATTTTCCCTTCTGTGGTAGCTATGTTTTCATGTTTAAGAGGAGTTCCATTATCCATCTAAAAAAGGAAACCTAACCTCTTGAATAATGAAGTTTTTCATACATGCAGCAGCACATTCATATGGAATCAGGACAAAACTTGATTTGCCTTTTCTTTATATCAGCTGCCAAATTAGAAATTTAACTTGAACATTGACCAGGTAAGGATAGACATGAGGCTAGAGCTTAAGTCTTCTGTTTCAAAATATCTCTATAGTTGTCATATTGCCGTCATCGTCGTCATATAGCCTTTTGGGTGTGCTTGACGAATTCCATTTTGCCAAAAATTCCTATGTCTGTAGGGATATGATGCATGAACTACATAATCTTGGTAAAACTTAAATAATAAGACGCATGGAACAAAATATGAAGCCTGGACTTTTTTTTAATAATTAAAAATGAAAGCCTCATGAAGATCTACTCAAATGCTCAAACGGTCAGATAACTTGCTTCCACTTTGGGAAAAACATATATTTGATTGAATACTAGAACCTATCTATCCACAATGTAAATTATATCAGCCACCAAAAGTGAGTATTTATCATCGACAGTAGTACATACCCACAACATGACTACTCCATTGTGAGGGGCTTAAAACTAAGTCCGACCCGGCAAATGGCAGAACACAAGCTCCATTGCCATCATTTTTTGCCAAGCTGGGCCTATAACTGGGATCAATCTGCATAACCAATAAGTTAAATGCGTAAAACATCTAAAAGGGATTGGAATAGAAACAATGACAAGTAATATCAGTTATCAGCTTCGTTGGGTGTGTGTGTGTGTGTGTGTGTGTGTGTGAGAGAGAGAGAGAGAGAGAGAAAACTCCCCTGCGAATTGTAACGCAGTAGAGCTTAACGTACAAACTCTTGTGCATTCTCAGGGTGGCCCACACAAGTGTTTTAAGTATCGACGATATCAGCCGATATATCCCATGATATATCTTGTATCCCACCTGTGCGATATAAAACGCACAAGTAGTGGGATATATCCCATATGTTCAATCCGGTGAGCATTTTCAATTTTCGATCTTTTTTTGTAAATCATGTTAAATCAATGTCAAATTGTTACAAATCTATGATTTTTCATGTTTTGCATAAAAAATCATGGATTTGGAGCTTTGATTTCAAGATTTGGAGGAGATGGGCCAAATTGCGAAAATTTAAAAAAAAAAATTCAAAAATTCCCAATTTCTCGCAAATTGTTTGCAATTTTTGTGTCCAGAGTCCAAACATAAAATCAAACATGTATGTCACCCAATCTAGTGATTCTTCTTTTGCTTTCGAATGTATTGATTGTGTTTCCACATGTCTTCCTACATTTACAAATTTTATGAATAGACTTTTAATATACTTGCATCAATTCAATTAGACAGTGCATAGATTAGGACCTCATACAAAGAAAACCTATTATGTGCACTTGTTTTTTGTAATGTTCTAATTTATAAGTGTGTATTGATGATTTCTTTTTTAACAATCACCGAAGTTTCATTAAAAAAATCAACCAATTTTCCAATGTTTCCCCATGTTTCCAACAACGGCAATACATTACGCAATAAAATCGATATATCCCATGCGATAACCGATATTTCGAACACTGGCCCACACCTAGATGTGTACGTGAAATCCACTCCAGCCATTAGATGTGTCTGCTCATGTAGGCCCTAGACCAAAAGCTTAGGCCAACCCGTTCATGTGGGCCCCACTAAAGGAAATAGTTGGGGGAGAAACGTAAATGGTTGATTTTTAACAAGGCCCACCATGATGATCATGTCAAATTCACCCAAACCATTATATGCCACACTAAAATTTAGGCACGGGGCCCAAAAATTAGGCTCATCCATGATTCACGTTGGGCTGATTTTTGACCCATCTAATATTGGGTCACACTCTCGATGGTTAGAGTGGATTTAATAAATACATGATGGTGAGGCAAACCTTGCTAAAGGACCCCTTTACCTAACCATTTAGGTTAGGTAAGTCATTTACACAAGACAATAATGTAGAAGACGTTTGCAACGTAAGCTGAAAGGCATTTAGGCAGGGGAGGGGTACGTTGGCAGTGTGCCCCAACATGAGGTTTTACCTAAACTCACTCCAATCATCACATGCGTGACCCAACATTAGACATAGGGCTTAAAAACAGGCAAATCCATGATTCAGGTGGGCCGCACGATTTGAAAGTGTACAGGGCAACGCTCACTCTCCAAACTGTTTCCCTTGGTGAGGCCCACCCGAATCACTGATGTGCTTGATTTTTTGGCCCCATGCCTAAATTTTAATGTAGCATATAATGGTTTGATAGATTTCACATAATCATCACGGTGGGCCACGTTAAAAATCAACCATGTACATTTCTCTCCAAACTAATGTGCTTGATTTTTTGGCCCCATGCCTAAATTTTAATGTCGCATATAATGGTTTGATAGATTTCACATAATCATCACCGTGGGCCACGTTAAAAATCAACCATGTACATTTCTCTCCCAATTATTTCCTTTAGTGGGGCACACATGAACCATGGGTCGGCCGCATTTTGGCCCTGTACTTAACATGGGATGGCATGCATAATGGTCAAAGTGGATTTCACATAAGCATCATAGTCGGCCCATCAAAATCAAGGGTGTGTACCCCTCCCAACTGTTTTCCATGGTGCGGCCCACTTGAATCATAGATCAGACCGAACTTTCGCCCTTGGGCCTAACATGTGCCGACACATCTAATGGTTGGAGACAATCTCACGTACACATTATGGTGTGGGCCACCCCGAGAATGCCTAGAAGTTTGTACATTAAGCTCCCTTGCGCTACAGTTCACAAGGGATATATATAGGGAAATGGTACTATGAGGTCGAGTTGTATGGGCCCCACCATGATGTATGCCAGACATCCACACCATCAATCAGATGCACCATTCCATGGTGGACCATGAGCCTAAAAATCAGGTCAATCCATGACATAAGTGGGCCACACCACAAACAAAAGTTGAGAGTGGTTACCCACCCATTGAAACCTTCATGATCGTTTATAGGGCCCAATGAGATGTGGTTCAGACATCCAACCCATCCATTGTGTGTGTCTTGCCTGGATAGGGGGACAGACCAAGTTTTGACCGCATCCAAAAGTTTTTTTTTTTTTTGACAAATAATAGAGAACAATTTCATTAAAGATTAAAGGGGGGGAAGGGGCACACTGAGGTAGCAAACCCCTTACCCACCCAAAGGAGACAGATTACAAAGCTCTAAGTTGACTATAAAACAGGCCCATTCTATAATGAACTGATAAACTCTTTTGACAATGTAATCTACTGGCTTAGAAATATCCTTAAAATATCTCTCATTTCTTTCTTCCCAGACTGCCCACCAAACTACCAGCAAAGCCATTCTCCAAACCGTGGATCTGTTTTTGCCTAGGGACACTCCATGTCATGCCGAAATCAAATGATCCGTAGAATTTGGGAATGCCCAATGAACATGAAAAGGGGATAAAATTTCTGACCATACCTTGTGGAAGAAAGTGCAATGAATAAACAAATGATCGACAGTTTCTTCGTGTGACATACAGTATAGGCAGATGTTGGTAATGATCATTCCTCTTTTTCTTAGGTTGTCAACTATTAGAACTTTCCTTTTGCCCACCAACCAACCGAACACCACGATCTTTGCCGCATCCAAAAGTTAGGTCGTGCTTTTGGATGTTTTAGGCATGATTTCACACAGTTTTAGATGGCGTGACCCACTTGAGTTCCGGATACGGCTGATTTTTGAGACATGCCATAACTTAAGAGGAGATCCACCAAATGCTTAGTGTGGATGTCTGACACATCATGGTGTGGCCCACTCAACTCGACCTCAAAGTACCATTTCACACACACACACACACACACACACACACACACACACACACACACACACACATATATATATATATATATATATATATATATATATATATATATATATATATATATATCAGCTACCAGCTATCAGCTTAAGAAGGAATGTCACGTGCACCACTGAACATGCTCCAAAATGTAACAAGCCAATTATAGAAGGTCAGTATGAAGTTTTCCAATCCAGTCTCAAGCTAGATTTCCCTATTGTAATTATTGCTAGAAATTTTATCTGGGAGAAAAACAAGAAAAAAGAAGGCACAGTTTTCTCTTTACCAGAGAAAGAAAAAGAAAAACATAATCCTATGCATCTTGGAGTTGATTTTTGGATTTCCATTACAATGGATAAGTACAAAAGTATTTGCTTTCTTCCTAGTCCTATTTCCCATTAGATCAGTTGGATACCTCCACATAGAGTATTGGCACTAAAATTTATCAGATAGAAAAAGAATGATTTCAACCAGGAATACATTGCTACCAACACAGCAGAGGTCCCAATATTTGCGCTTGCAACCATCTATGCCTTTGTACCAATTCATTCATATGTAAGTGATGGCACTTTAGAGAAAACAGAATTTTGTTTTGTCTATGAGGTACCAACACTGTATTATAGGTGAAGCTTACTGACCATTCACACAAAAAGATGGCCAAAGTTTTGGCTACTATGTGACTGGCTAATTGACCCCCGGATGATTTACATCATTAATGAGATCTATTGAACTTCTTCACTTTCAAAAAACAAAAGAGTACAACCTCTTTCTGCATTTAACAATAGGATGAAAATCACTTTTGATCAAAACAACAAACCACAAGAGAAATTTTAACTGAAATGTAAGTGTGGTATTTTAACAAAAACAAAATTTTGTTTCCTCTGTGAGATACCAGCACTGCAGCATAGGTGAGCATACTGACCATTCACACAAGACAGCCAGTGTGTCTGGCTAATTGGCCACCAAATGGTATGACATCTTTAATGAGAACAATGGCACTAATTTTTGCATACAATAACCAAAAAAAAAAAAAAAAAATGGTAAAAACAAAGTATCAATTAACATCATCATAAATCAGTTTCATGAACCCTGTTTCTCCTTCGTTTTGATCTACAAATAATATTCTTTATTCAAAGAATAAAAAAACCGCAAGAGTCCATGAAGATTTTTAAAAAAATAAAAAATAAAAAATTTCTTTCGCCCATCATTCCTTCCTGAGGCAATCTTTATATCCCTTTTCACCACCTGAATCCAGGTCCTTTTGAGCCTTCGCCGCATCCTCATTTCAGGCCCTTCTGCCCTAATTAAAGTTCCATCCTTACTAGCGTTGTCTACTGTCTTTATTGCACATCATTGGACCATCCAGATCTATTATCATATGATGCATCAAATGACCTCATTCTTGATCTTATCCTTCCAAGTCTTCCGCACATCCATATCAGCATTCTTATATCTAAAATGCCAACTCTATGCTCATGTTCCCTCCCATCATATTCATAGCCCATACTGCAGGGTCAGTTGGATATCTGTCCTATAATATTTTTCCTTAGTATTCATAGCAATGCAGCAATCACAAAGCACCCAAGAATTTCATCTGCAATCCATCAACATAGCTTCATGTCCAATATTTTATTCTATTGGACACATTGTCACCACCAACACTATAATATAGGCTAGGTTACTGACCATTCAGTCATTCACACAAAGGAACAGCCAATTTTTTGCTATTATGTGGCTGGCTTCACTTTTCAAAATCAAAACAGTACAATTTCTTTCTGCATTTAAAAATAGGATAAAAATACATATGATCAAAATGGTAAACCATGAGAGAAAAGGTAATTAAAATGTAAGTGGTGGCATTTTAACGAAAACGGAATTTTGTTTCCTCCGTGAAATACCAGCACTGCAGTAGTATAGGTGAGCTTACTGACCATTCACACAAGAAGACAGCCAGTTTGGCTATTATGTGACTGGCTAATTGGCCACCAGATGATATCATATTGTTAATGTGAACAACGAAACTGCTTTTTGTATTTAATAATAACATTATAAAAAAACATGGTAAAAACAAAGCATCATCATAAATCAGCTTTGTGAACCCCTATTTTGCTTTTGTTTTGGTCCCAAAAAAAAAAAAAAAAACAAAGAAAAAGGATTACAAGAGTCCATGAAGATAAAAGAAAAGCATTAAACATGTGATGGTTTCACCAATCATTATCTGATGGAATGTTTAACTCCCTTTTCACCACCTCAATACTGGTCTTTTTGGGCCTTCCTAGCATCCCCTTTTCAGGCCCCTCCGCCATAATCAAAGCTCCCTCACAAACATTGTCTATTGTCTTCATCGCACATGATCGAACCATCTCAATCTACTGTGCATCATTTTATCTCTTATTACGACTACTCCTAGGCTGCTTTGAATGACTTCATTCTCAACGTTATTCTTCCAAGTCTTCCCACACACCCATCTCAGCAGTCTTACATCTAGAATGTAACTCTATGCTCGTGTTCCCTCTAACTACCCATCACACTCCATACTGTATGATTTCCTCTAACAGTTTTTCCTTTTTCTGTTCCCTCTAACTACCCATCACACTCCATACTGTATGATCAGTTGGATAACTATCCTCTAACAGTTTTTCATGCAACGATCACACGGCACCCCAAGCATGCATCTGCACTCCATCCACCTACCCTTGATCCTACCGGACACGTCCTCACCACCAACACTGTAGTATACTCTAGGTTACTGACCATTCACATAACAAAAGGGCCAACTTTTTTGGCTATTATGTGGCTAGCTAATTGGCCACCAAATGATTTAAATCATCAATGAGATCTACTGAACTTCACTTTTCAAGAAGGAAACAGTAGAACTTTTTGCATTAGCAATAGGATAAAAATCACATATGATCAAAAAAATAAACCATGAGAAAAAAAGTAATTAAAATGTAAATAGTGGCATTTAACAACCAAGAATTTTTCTTTCCCCGCAAGATACCAGCACAGCAATAGTATGGGTGAGCTTACTGACCAGTCACATGAGAAGACAGCCAGTTTGGCTAGTGACTAGCTAATTGGCCACCACGCACCAGATGATATGGCATTGTTAATGAAAACAATGGAACTGCTTTTTGATTTTAATGACAGCATGAAAGGCATATTGTAAAAACATCAGCATCATCATAGATCAACTTTTAAGAATCATGTTTTGCCTTTCTTTGGTGTGTGTGTGTGTGTAGAGAGAGAGAGAAAGAGAAATGCTCTCCTAGAAACCGGTTCTCGTAAGAACTTTTTGCGAGCTCATCTCAAATCATGTGTATATGCAATCTAGGCCATACAGGCCCTTCAGCTAACTTAAATGAAAGGTTGGGCAAAAAATCATGTTGTTTTGTAACTCGGGTGGGCCCTGGTGAAAATCAAGGGTGGGAATTCCCTCACGTTGCTATGGCCCACCAGATTTTAGGATCAGGCTAACTTTTAGGCCCTAGAGGTTTCATGACGCGACTTGTCTAGTGGACTGTTCGTATTTTGTGCCCACATCACGTGAGATGAGCTCTCAATCCAAGTGCCTTCACATGATTATATCGCTTTCCACCACTTCAATCCAAGTCCTTATGGGCCTTCCTTTTCGGGCCCTTCCACCCTAATCAAAGTTCCCTTCTTACAAGCGTTATCTACTGTCTTTGTTGCACATGACCAGACCATCTCAATCTGTTGTCCATCATTTTATTTCTCATTAAGAATGACCTCATCCTCAATTTTATCCTCCCAAGCCTTGCCACACATCCATCTCAACATCCTTATATCTAGAATGCTCACTCTGTCCTCCTATTCCCTATTAACTACCCATCATACCCCATATTGCATGGTCACTTGGATAACTTCCTCATAAAAAAATTATCCTTAAGCTTCATAACAATGCAATAATCATGCAGCATCCCATAAATGCATCTGCACTCCATCCAGCTAGCTCTGATTCTATTGGACACATCAGTGATACCATTTGCCCATTGGCTCCACATTTTAACCCAAGCCCATGACATTCCTCAAGTCACCTTCAAAGATAACCACTTCGATAAATCTTTTACTAAATTCCCTAAGCTTCCCCATGCACCAAGGTCTCTGCTTCATGAGCTTTTCCAACAGGAATAGGCCCACAAAAAGGCATATGAATGATGCCATGATCGTCTCAAAGAACCCCTCCAATGCTAAACAGGCCCCAGATACTAAAGGACAAACTATCAGTATAGACCACCATCTTTATCCTTTCCAAGGCTCACTCATGCCAACAGCCAGTCTTCTTTCCATGGTTCAGTGATCAATCCCTCCATCCTTTTGAATGGTCAAGACAAGTCTTCCAACCTTCTAGGGGAAGACCATTTAACCATCATAAGTTCTCCCCAGGGTTCACTCATACTTACCTCTAGTCTTCTTTCCATGGTTCACTCATCGACGTTCCATCCTTTCAAGTAGTACAACCAAAAGTTACGAAAGAAATCATTTTTATGAATCTCCTGACCATCAGAAACAAAAGCCTTGCTCCTATAACTATTCCCACTATAGTTGTGTTCCAAATACTCCATCTTAGTTCTGCTGAATCTTAAGTCTCTGGACCCTATAGCCTTTCTCCAAGCCTCCAACTAGAACTTTCCCCCCTCTCTAGTCTCATCAAACAAGACCGTGTTAATGTGGGCTAAGAAATAACTTACACAAAATCGAACGCCCATTGCATTTTATACTCATCTGTTTTCAAGGTTTTATCTTTACACAAATCTCGGGTTCCATTACATAAAATCGAAGTATGGGCATAATGCTCAAGACTGCAGCCAGAACTAATCGATTCAACCAAGCACCAGGATAATCTACAACTTCTGAATATTGCCATAGGGGCCTCTTTGAAAACCAAACAAATCATTATCCATGTTTTTACATTCCAACATAGCAACAAAGAACTCGACCATTGTGTTTTGCTTTGTTTTGTTGTGTTTTTGGCTCTGGATTCAACCAAGCACCAGAATTCATGGTTTTATTTACAATAAAAGCAAAAGCAAAGCAGCTTAGGAGAACCAGACAACTGCAACATGTTATATTCACAAAGGAGCAGAAATTGCAGCATGGCTAATTCAAGTGTTCCAATGAAAGAGTTCACAAATTAATGGATTTAACTGTAAATTCAGAAAGTTTCTCCCCCCACAATAATGCAGTGTGAAGAAGCTAGCTACAAAGTCTAACAAGTTCATAGAGCACCATCCAGAGATAGAGAGGGGGAGAGAGAGAGAATGCATGAAACAAAGGAAGTTGGGTGTCAATGTACTGACCAGAGTAGAAACGACAAAATCGAATCCGCCGGAGATATTGAAGGACAAAACCTGAGGCATGTCGTCATCAAATTCTGTCTCAACTCCACAGTATCGGGAGTCGCTCTTATCCCCTGCCCTTTGTCCGAGCGGCATCTTCCAATCCAAATTAATATATGTATATATATATATATATATATATAGAGAGAGAGAGAGAGAGAAATTTCTTGGTGGAGTCGGCTCAAAAATATATATTTATATGTAAAAGTGAAAAACTCAATCTTTCTTCCGTAATTCCACTAAAGCAAGAGGTAGAAAAAATATATATATATCTTCCTAGAGAACTGAAGTGAGATAGATTAGCAACTTCTGTTCTGATTCTACATCTAATTCCAGCAGTTGAAAAGAAACGAAAAGAAACGAGTACTAAAAATTTCTCGGAAGCAGTCCGAAACCTCAAACAGAAGCTTAGGAAGGAGATCGAGAGAGAGGGGTGGGGGGGTTACACTGGCAAGGAGAAAGGAAGATTGTGAAATGTGGGAACTGGAGAAATGGGGGAGTCACAGGACTGGAAAGGGTTTCAGTGGGGTTTTAGTAGGGTTTTTCGCGTGTTTTTGGAGAAAGGTCGGAGCTGGTTATAAATAGAGGTTTTTTAACGCCTGTGATGTGGCGCGGTTTTAGGGTTTATGAGAGGGGACGCGGCGTCCTACCCCGCCTGTCTCCAGCTGGGAACGAGCTGGAGCTTTGAGTGGCCACTGTGCTTTATGGGTCTTATCCACACCGTCCATCAATTTTTTCGTATCATTTTAGCATATAACCCCAAATAAGACTCGAGTTGACTACAAATGGAGATTAAACTCTTACCGTTGACAACTTCTTGAGGACCACATAAGCTTTAGATGGAGCTGATATATATGTTTTCTCTTCATCCAGGTCTATGTAACTTTATGAATAGGTTGGATGGAAAATAAACATCACGGTGGGCCCTAAAAAAGCTTCAACTGTAAGAATCATTATCACCGCTGCCTCCTGTTGTGGGCCACTTTAGCCTTGGATCTACCCCATTTTAGGACTTATATCTTAAAATGATACGAAAAAAATGAATGGACGGTGTAGATAAGAACATACAAAAACTCCTGACCGTTCCCAGCTGGAGACCGGTGAAGAGAGGACTTTTGAGTGAGGCTGGTAGGGCGTCTACAGGCCAGGCCAAGCTCTGTCAAAGCCCAGCCCACGTTAAAAAATCTAAGTACAAACCTGGCCCGACCCAGCCAAAATACTAAAATAGTCCATCTGGGCCCAGAATATTTATATAGGCCCAGAATGAAATCAACTAGAATGCGGTTTTATAAAATAAATGAACGTTTTAGTGGGGGCCACACTTACCTCTTGCACGTTGGTTTTTCTTCCTTTTTTTTTTTCCTTTTAATATTCCATCTGTGTATTTGGGCAGGCCCTTGAGTCAAAGGCAGTATCGAAAGCCGATTTCATATGATAACTACACCAACCCGTAGAAAATGAAACAGAGTGCCTTGTTCCCTTGGATTTCTAGGCAACAATTAATATTGCTTTGCCAATGTAACCAACTACAAACAAATACCATAAACAAAGCCACTTCTATTAGGGGCTCCACCATGATTGCCCTTCTCTAACTTTTATTCCCCAACCTGAGAGCCGACAGCTAATACGTTCCACTTATTGAACAGGGTCTATGGTCAGTTTGTGACCCGAGAGGCCTTACTGGTGCAATGGTGATGAGGGTCAATTTAAGTACAAAGAGATATATGGGAGGAGCAGATTGGAGGTGAGAGAGAGGTGGGAGTCATGGGTTGAAGGTGAGAAATACACAGCTTGTCTTTTATTTTAATTGTGTTTCTTTTACCGAGAGACTCCAATCAATCGGGGTTGCCGACTTGTGCGCCAGTAGAACTTCCGGGCCACACGATTATAAATAGTATTCAAGATAATGCTCACTCTCTAAATTAATTTCCTTGGTACGGCCCCACTTGAATCACAGATGGCCGTGATTTTTGGTCCCTGTGCCTATATTGGTGTAGTGTTTACTGGTTAGGTCGGATTTTATATAATCATCGCGGTGGTCCTAGTAAGAATCAATGGTAAACTTTTCTATAGTAACTCTTTCCTTTAGTGTAGCCCACCTTAATCACAAAATCATTTTATTTTTTTTGCACTTAGCCTAAAGTAGAATTACACATCTAATGGTCGGAATAGATCTTACATATGCATCATGATTGGGCCCGTACAAAATCAATGGTGTGAATTTTTCACTTTTAAAAAAATGCTCTGAAAAAGCGAGAGATTGTACACCCACTCTGGTTTTTATGGGGGCCACCATAACGGGATGTGTAATGCAGCGTTATGCCCATGTCCAAAAAACCATGATGACTAGTGATTTAGGTGGGCCACACAAAGGAAAATAGGTTGAAGAAATGTTCACCCTTGATATTTACAAGGCTCACTTTGATGATTATATAAAATTCACTTTACCCATCATATGCCACACTAAAACTTATGCATGGAGCCCAAACATCAAGCCCATCCATTAACTGTTTCCAATTGTATGGTCCACTTGAAAAACGGACAAGGTTGATTTTTGCCTCCTAGGCCTAACATGAGGTGCCACACATGTGGTCGAGGTGGATTTAACATAAACACATGGTGATGCTAACTTGAGCGAGTAACCCCAACCGATTTAAATTTTTGGTTTAAAAAATACAATTAAAATAAGAAGACATTAATTCCTCTCATGATCCAGCTCTGTCTCTCTCGCCTTTTAACTCTTAATTCTCATCTCTCTCTCTCTCACCTCCAATCCATTCCTTCCAATCGCTCTCACCTCTAATCCGTTCTTCTCATATTTCTTTGCACTTCAACCAACCAATCCCTCCTCATTGTTGTAATAAGGCCTTCGGGTAATGACATCAATGGTGATCACAATAGGTTTGCGTAGATAATCCATCCGAGGCCGATGAGCTAATTGAGTTTAAACCAATGGATGGTCAGCCAAAACCCTAACCTTAAAGACCTAAACCTTAAGAACCCTAATATTAGAAACTTAAACCCTAAAAACCCTACTCATAAACCTTAAACTCAACCATGTCAACCCAATCGATCTAATCCTAGATCCCTGGACCCTAAAACATTTGAGTCTTGAGTCAACTCGACGAGTCAACTTCCCAAGCCAACTCGTTAAGTCAACCCATCTAGTCAACCTACCCAGTCCAAACAACCCAGTCAGATCACCTAGTTAAGCCCAAAACCAAGCTCAAATAATACACAACCTCAGTGCAATGTTCTTCATAGTAGAGCCTCTTCACGAGTGAAGAAGGTGACATGACGAAAGAGTTCCAGGTGTGGACCAGTGGCAGCCTAACTGCCGCCAGCCACGTGGCACCCCCTTCTTCAGGCTGGCATCCCTCAAGCATGTGGAGCATTTCTTTTACAACCCCCAAGTATGTGACTAGTGCGTATTTACTCTGATGCCTATCTTACTTTTCAAGTATACCATTTTACCACCCCATCTAACCCATAAAATGATGTCATATAACAATCTCAAATCCAAACCATCCAATCATATTTTTCTTATTGACTTTGCGGCCATTACAAGAAAATCAAATTTGAAGGCTATAAATAACCTCCTCCCCTTATCATTTCAAGCATCACATTACATCAAAGCATCCATTCTCATCTAGAAGCCTCCTCATCCCTTAGGGCTTTAGTTATATAACCATCCCTCCATCATGGGAGAGTAATAGTGAAAGAGTCCAACCCTGGTTTAGACTAGCCTGACGCAACTAGAATTTGAGCCTCATAAGCCACCTAATTCTTAATCTGAGCCACTCAATCTTGCCTTTGTAATATTATTGTTCATCCAACTATTTAAGCTTCAATCAATTGCATCCAATCCCAAACATTAGCATTGTGCAACACTCATTCTCTTCTCAACTCTCATGCTCCTGAAACACACCATCACTACATTACATTTAATTGTTTTCTCGTATTTAATTGGCGGACGTATGTTTTATGGCTTGCCGATATAATCGGAGTCTGCCTACCAGAAGCCTAGCCAGTTAGTCATCACTTTATCACAAGCATCAACATAGCATTGAGCACCCCACACATCACATTTGTACATACTTTGCACAATGCACTCAATCGGTTCGAACGTATGCTTTACAGCTTGCTGATATAATCAGATTATGCTCATCAGAAATTCAAATCGATTAGCCATCATCATCATTGCATTACATTGTATCTTTTTTATATGAAAATTAATCATATTCCTCATAAATTAGTCAGATATTGTATAGTAAATACCATATGCTCGTATGGGCAGAGTAGGTGCCTAAAACATCCCCTATATATAACTGTGGTTTTTATTTAAAATCTATGAAACGCGAACTCAATAGTCATCTTAGGGCTAAGGTTATTTGGATTATTAATACTGTGTATTTTTATAGGGTCTAACCGACTGTAGAATTGAGGTAATTGGTTAGTGGTGACTATGGTTAGACATAATACCCTTTTAACCCCCAAAAGCCCCGAGAGAAACAACTCGTGGAAAGTGAGTTGATTCCTTGCCTCTCTCTCTCTCAATAGTGGGGCCCACCAAATGTATGGACTGGATATCAAAATAAAATAAAATAAAATGTGCCAAAGGTAGGTATGGGGCCCACCAAAACATTTATTTATTTTGCAAACTTCATACGGGCTGAGGTTTGGCCGGGCCCTAAATAAATATTCTAGGCCGGGCTCAGGCTGGATTATTTTGGTTCATCACGGGTCTAGGCTAAGTTTGGGCTTAGGTTGTATAGTACAGGCTGGGTTTGGTAGAGCCTTACTAATCACATGCGTTGGTAAAAAAATCAAATTAGCTGCATTTACAAAGCATGTTGTTCTTGCCGCATTTGAAGAATATCATGATGATTGACTGTTTAGATCCTGCCCTGTGGACGTCGTGACTCAAAATTGAGGACAGTAAAATAATCATGTTGTGCGGCCACCGCGTGAGTGAAGAGACCTGATTTTTCTTCTGTCATGATCTCTAAGTGGTTAGATCCACCTAATAATGGCTGGGATCTCACACAAGCATGCCATGGTGGCACATGTGATGACCTTTTATGGGCTGGAATGTGGTTGATCGAGAAGAGGGTTTGCCCATTTACTTTGTTTTCCAGCCATGACAAGTGGGCTTCATGGTTCCAAACCTCAATTCAACTGGAGGAAGGGGAAGTGATCTTGTGCCTTTCACAATTCTTGATTAGCCTTAACAAGGTCAACAATCTAAGGAGCTATTTGGCAGCCTGTATATAATATGCATTGGCAGCTATTACAGAATTCATGTAAATTGGAATCAGTCATGGTATTTGGCAACTTATAATTGGAATTCACTCGAATTCAGAATCTAGTAATCAAAATCACTTAATTATGTTTGGCAACTTGTAAATGAAAGAAACAAGGATATGGGAAATAAGAGAGATGATTATGACTTGAGAATAGGTGGTAATCGGAGTCAATGTGAAATGGAATTACATGATTTTATTATGATTTTAAAATTGTGTTTTTTTTTTTTTTTTTTTGAGATGAATTGGATTCTAATTCACGTTAAATAAACTCCTCCCAAACACACCACAAGTTGATCATCATGGGCCAAGCATACAATCATTGGGTGTGATGGTCCATCGTTAAATGTGTGGTCCACATTATTTTATGGAGTGGTGTCTTGAGTTCTATTCGCATGTTTGTCTCTACGTGTAAGCGGTAAGCACATGCCTCTTATATATATATATATATATATTATTGTTCTTCTTCTTATTTTCCCTTTCATGAGATAAAGAAAGCGGTGGAGAGAAAGAGCCTCGGAATCTAACTTTCTAATTTACAGAATAATTCATTTTCTTGAGAGAATGTAAGAGCTTGTTCTCTCTTTTTGAGTGAAAAAAGGGAATACTTGCATGCATGAGAGGTGATCCTCAAACGAAAGTTAGCTTGAGAAGAAAGCTTGTATTACAATTATTGCATTGTGGAATTGACAACCCCCTATGTTTTTTTACCCACATTTATTAAAAGGGTTTCCAATCGTGTCATGGCTGCACTTGACTTTAAAGGGAAGAGTTCCACATCTCCCCATCAACAATTAAGTTGGTTGAGATTTCTCTTCAATTATTTCTTCACACAACACATAAGATTTCTTCTAGACATGGACAATTCTACGGTTTCTACCCATGAAACAGTCTATCAAGAGTCCTGGACATAGGGAACAGTTTTTAGGTACCCGTGATATTCATGCTCGTCTATCATGTGCAGCCTGCTTCATTTCTCTCCTCTCTTCACATATAGCCCAGACCCACACACCAACCTATCTCATGTAGCCCTCTCTCTCTCTCTCTCTCTCTCTCTCTCTCTCTCTCTCTCTCTGCATGAAGCCCACCCCCTATCTATCTCCACATGCGTTGCACATGCCATACCCATTGGTACACAGAAAATCATTTCCTAAACATTCTTGGCATCATTCTCAAATTTTTTTTTTTGAGAGCACTGCTACTAGGGACATTTGTGTGCGGCAGACTGCATCTTGGTTCAAACATAACAGACAGTTGCAAGATCTGAGCATTTCACCAGGCGAGCTTGACCATTTACATGCCCTGCCTGAAATAGATAGCCCACTTTGATGGGTGGGCCAAGCATGTATAATATGGATGCTTATGATTCTTTTCTTCTTTTTTGAAAGATTGCTGATATATTCACTCAACCATCTGATTGGATTGTGTCCGTGTGTCATCCACCCATGAGGAGACCAGCCAGATTTTGGGACCCACGTGTGTTCAAGTTCAGGCACAGCTTATAAATGGTCTAGACCTCACAAAAGTGGTAACACTGCTTAAATTTCCAAGCACTTTGGACTCCTCACATGGAAAGGGCACTTGTGCTGTTTAACTTAATCCAAGTAGTCAGCATGGTTTTAAGACTTGTCTGAGTCGACTCAGAATCTGTAGTACCCGAGCTGATTCGATACCAGAAGTCACCCCCCAAAATCAACCCCAACTCGGGAGAGTCAGGTCGATTCAGCCCCAATTCTGGCGAGTCCCAACTCAACTCATGGTTGGGTAAGTTTATCTGAGTTGCCAAGCCTTTTAACCCTGGTAGTCAGTAGTAATAAGAACGTCAGAGCGTGAAAGAGAAAGGAGCAAAAGGATGCACATATTTTTATAGATTCAACTACAGATTTTAATCCTCCTAGTAAAATACTTTGAAAGAGAGACTAATGCAAGAGTTTTTCTTTCTCCTTTCTGCCTGTAGATGTTTTACACCCCAGACTGAACCGGCTCAGCTCCATTAGCACTGTATTCGGTAGTGTGGATGTGGCCATATTCACCTTTGGGATCCTCCTCTTCTAAGTAGTCTTCTCGGGCGTTGAGTGTCAGCATTTGGCAGACCAACCAAAAGAGGGCTGCATCGAGGGCCAGAAATGCAGCACCACCAAAGAGTCCGGTCTTGGCAGTGGGGCATTGTGTATTGAGGTTGTGGTGAACATTCCGGACACGGTGAAGGCCTTCAGTGATTGTTGCCCACATCATCATTGCTTCTGCCAGCACAGACACACTCCTGATAGCAGAAAGAGAGTGAGAAAATGAGCAAGCATGCATATGTGCAACATATACTAGCATGTACTATGAAAGAAACACTCCTGGTAGCAGAAAGAGAGTGAGAAAATGAGCAAGCATGCATATGTGCAACATATACTAGCATGTGCTATGAAAGAAAAGCTATCCCAGAAACGCACTTCTTCAAATCCAATGCGTAACAGATTTAATGGATTTACTGTTGATCTGGAGAGGATTTTTTATGCAGACAATTGTCATTATTAGTTTATAACATTACAACTCCAAAAGCACAACAACACATTTCTGCTATAGAAGAACCAGCAAAAAGAAGCCTTTCCCAATTTTGCTTCAAAGCTCCAACATCCTTCCAGCCATGGTTTGCAAATCGGCTTTTGCATTTGAATCATTCACCACCGATACGGGTTGTATCACCCCATGTTGCCCTTGTTGTTTCAGGTCGATATAGCTGCATTGTTCATGGACAATACTGGCGATACATGCCAGAATCGGAGGGACGGAAATGTAAGTAACCTGCTTAACCCACCCAAAATCACAGCAATCAGATGGTCCATACATCCATGACTGGATGTATCTTCTACAAATGATCTTGCCCATCCATTTTTACTTCCAAAACAAGCCAATGCTTGAAATCAAAAGAATGGGTATCATGTCGGTGTCAAATTCTTGTTAGAATTCTATAAGGTGGGCCTAATTGATCAATGGTCTGGATCTTTCTAAGTGTTGGATATCATGATCAGGCATATCGGTGGCCCCCACTATAGTCGTAATCAATCTAAATTCGTGTAGGGGTGGTAAGCTTCAAATGTGTTACACACACAGTCTCCTAAACAGAGTAAGAATGCTAAAATTGTGTGGAGCCTCTATGGAGAAGAGTTGTGATGGGTTTCAAACTCTTCCTCTATGTAAACTATTTAAACCTGGATGGGTCCCTAAACCTACACACGTTAGAGGTTTATTTTCCCATCCCGGCGCTTCTCTAAGGTTGTAAGGTGCAGAAGACTCCAGCAATTAATCTGAAGCAAGCAATGGATGCTTTGTTCGATCCTTTCAATTCGGCAAATCCAGTTTACAATTCTTTCATTTGAAAACTCATAACTTCCGCAAATCCAGTTTACAATTCTTTCATTTGAAAACTCATAACTCTTTAGTACATTGCAAGAAAAACTGTTTAGTCTGAAGAAATGGATGGTTCTACTTACATTGCAATAACAAAGAAGACAAGCAGGGTAGTGCTGCGGAACAAAGCTTCGGTGGGGACAGATTTTCCTTTGTAGGGGTAAAACATAGAAACCACCCCGAGAATGGTAGCAACAAAAAGAGTCACCACGGATAAGCTTCCCAAAGCAACGGTCGGATCAGATGGATATTTACAAATCACTACATCTTTTCCAGAAAATGGTATTCCAGCTGCTGGCTGTCAAAGTACAAGAGAACAAGAAAATGAGAATCTGACAGCATCCAGAGGAAAACAAGGGCACTTATAGACTCTCAAATCAAATTTATTTTAGAACAAAGCTGAGAATTTATTTATTTTTCTTGCATCAAAGCCCACATATACCGAGTACATCAACTGGTATAGTCTCAGACATATATTTCCATGTCCATCGCATTGGGTATAAAATTTGCCCAATTAATAATCGGGATGGGCTCAGATCAAGCTCATGGATCCGTCAGTTTGGTAGGGCTGCGCGTGAGCGATGATAACCATTGGACCAAGACCGGTAAACAAATGGGCCAGGTCACTGAAAACCTGGGCAAAAAATGGTCGACTATTCTCATTTATAACAACTACACTCACCTACATAAAACTCCAACCTTTAGTTCTTCATTTCAGACCAAACATCATATTTACTAAGCCTGGGCATCTGTTTGCTTAATCCTTGCATTTCTTTAATTATTATTTGTAGAATGTCATAGATCAAAACAGATTGTAGCAGGTCATAACAGCTGTAACAGTCCGGGTTTTAAGATATTGACGATAATATATCATTACTTGTATGCAAAACCATTGTACACTGGTAGTGCCTAATGCATCGGGCTGACCTGATCCTGCCCAGGCCAGGCCTGTTGATCACCCTAATATAAACTCTATTCACTCACTGCACAAGGGCACTCATTATCAAGATACTTGCTCTTGCCTCTCATAATGCCAAATGCATGAATGAAATTTGTATTTCTTGCTGCATACTGTATTAAAGGAATTCCTTAACTAGTAGAGAAACTAACCTTTTTATTTTCAGCAATTACTCCAAATATGAAAGCCAGTGAGCCAAATGCTGCCACACTAAGAGCAATCTGTGCAGTTCGATTTATAGCCATCTCCTGCAAATCAGTACCACACTATGAAAGTAAAGCGCTCTGCAACCACCAACAAAAAGTAGCACATTGGCATTAAAAGGAATAATCAGACAATTTATTGCTTAGCTTCCCTTCAAGTTCAGTTTTAAGGTAAAAATCATGATAATAGAAACGACAGTCATTCCCCATCAGTAACACAAGGCAATCATCTCAAGTGTTTCTATTTACTACAAATTTGGGAAATTTTGATGCAACAAAATTTATGAAAGATTCATCTCCACTGAAAATCTAGAATGGAGAAATACCCTGAAGCCGCTTACATGATCAGTCAACTTCTGAGGCAACAGTACATTTCAAATCATTTCAGGCACACCACATAACTACAAATATCAATTACTATCTTTAATTGGGTTGCAAGAAGAGATGTTTTCACAGCTATGAGATTTTTAAGTCGCAAAAATATCGCCATCAGATTCAATGATCAGTTTCTGGTATTTGGAAAAATAAACGTATTATAAAGAATCTCCACACTGACATCCGAGCAAAGTCACTTTAGTCAACAAAAATGAAGTCATGCCAAATAGCATGAAAAAGCATATCATAATATCATACGATGATAATAAGAATAAAACACAAACAGAAAAATATGCCGCTGAGATACTGCATATAATGAAAAGATAAGAATATGTAAACCTAAAGATATGTGCAGTCCAAGGTATTCAAAATCGATCATGTAATGGCCGTAACGGCGTTATGTAACGGTAACGGTCATAACTGTTATGCGTTACGGGGCTGAAACAGCTGTAACAGCCTTGTAATGGTCCTGTAACAGCCGATACAGGAGCCGTATCATAACGGTGATGGTGGTGGCCGTTACAGAACACCTCCGTGCAGTCTTTAATGAACAAAGCTCACAACATCTACAACTTTGTTCCTCATCCACCATCTCTGATTTAATAAAAGGCAAACTCTCATGGGTGAATTCACTAAGTAGAAAATTCTTGAAGATGAATAATCAACCATTAGCTACTATTTTCCCCTATCGGTTTTTATAAGAATCACTTGAGCCAATAGCAAACCAATTTTTCCCCAATTGGCAGTATCCAAAACTTGCCCATTTTAGGTCTTTAGAGCATTTTTACCAAGGTTTCAATGTGGAACCATGCTAACAACAGTAACATATTCCATTGTTAGGCCCAAAACTTGATATTCAACATCCACGAGCAAAAAGAAACCACATGCAAACAGAACCATAAAGCCATTATAATTTGAAGTCATGAAATGAAAAGTTACAGTAATAGCCTCTTGAGTTATACTAGAATGGATCACAACTGAAGAGAAAGCATATTCATGCCAAAGTTGCAAAAAATCATAGAAAATTTGGGTCATTTCAGGTCCCAAACAGCAAAATCACCAAACCAAGTAAATGGGTCCAATCAAATGACCAAACCTTACTGCGCAATTCCATGAATTTGACATAGCAATTCTTAGAACAACAGTAATAAATAAATAAATAAAACAAGGAGTTGCTATTAACGGATGGAAAACTCTTGCCTACCGCGGGCAGGTACCTACCATCGTCACGCTCTAACGTGGGGGAAACGACTTAACGTGAATGCAATCCATCCCATCCATCAGATAAATCATTTGTTTGGTATTGATCCCCAAAATTACACTGATTCAACACCCAGGTGGGCCACCCCATAAAATTATACCTAAAAACTTGCCAATTCACATGATATGAACCATCTGAGTTTTGTCATACAGTGATTTTTTGGGTAGTTCTTCCATACTGATTAGGTATATCAGATGAAATGTACTGGATGGCAGATAAACACCATGAGGCCCACACAAAACTAATGGTGGGGGTCCCATCCCAACGTTTTCCTTGGGTGTAGCCACCTTGGTTTTGGATGGTCATGATTTTTGGGTTCCAAGGTGAGGAGAGAGAGGGAAGATCACCAACTAACCAGAATAACGATTGATATCACATAAGGAAAAAAAGAAAAAGAAAAAAAAGAATAGAAACAAAGAATCAAATGTCGAAGAACAAACAAAAATGGAATGATTAAAAAGATGAGAATAAACAGAGAAAATAACCTTCTCCATCTAAAACAGAATCGAAAGAGGAATTCTTCATACTTAAATTCAAACAGTCCTAAAAACGATCGATGATAGTAAATAAACCGAATTGCAAAAAAAATGGAGCTAAAACAAACCAGAAATCTTCTTACGGTCGCCTCACAGCATAAGAGAGAAATGAAAGAAATCAGAGAAAGAAAAGGAGCTCTTTTTTCTTTAATTTCTCAGCAGTTAGCGGAGAGTAGAAATAGAGAGAGAGGATCTGGATCTTTACGTCCGTGACTGGATCCTCGGTTGGAATCTTCTATCTTTGCCTATTCGCAGCTGGCGGTTGTTTCTATTAAAAGACGGATGCTTACATCCATCCAACTCACTGGACCACAGATTACTGTTCTTTGAGAAGCTACAGTAATCCTATCATTTTTACCATGATCTGATCCGTTGAAAAGGAAAGTACCATAAATTTCATCACATGTATACAAATCTTATTTGATTATCCAATATTTTTATCATAAATTGACATTAAGTGGATATACCGTCCATACAATATATTTCTAATTCTCAACGCACAATCAATGGAATAGCATATTTTTAAATTAACAGTCTCCAGTAATGTTCCTTCCATCTTAGCGGCTCAGATGTTATATAAAGAAACTCATAAGTTATCCGTTTGCACTCAATGGACATCCAGCTTTTGGTCCATTGAGATGGATGTTAGTTTTTTTTTTTTTTTTTGTTTGTTTGTTTTTAACTAGAAAACGATTTGTAAGCTAATTGATATTGACGAGTTGCTTGATACTCGGTGGAGTTTGATGCTCCATACACATGCATATAAAAAGTATAAAAGTAGCATAAATTTATATATAATAAACCGCCCAAAATAGCGGAAACAGACGCAGATGGGAGATTAACCAAAATAATGATTGGTCACACGATTTGTCTTTCAGATCTTGACCGTTGGATGTTTGTCATTTTATCCTCAATCAATCATATATGATCACGAGTTCAGTGGACCATCTCTCTCTCCAGGACCAAAATACAATATTAACATAATTTTGAGGGATGCACGTGCCACCCTTTACCACGGTGTGAAGACTCCGTGAGATCATATATTGCATGTGTTTTATCCACGCCATTCATTTAACCTTTTGTCTACTGTATGTGCCACTGGTTCAGACCAACTTAAACTTTGTTTTAAAGCTCATTTTAGAGCATGAGCCCAAATTTTTAAGCATTTCCAAATGTCAAGTGGACCCTCCGTGGAAAACAAGAGACAGTGGCTTCTACTGCGAAACTTTCTAAGCTCCACACCTATGTTTACTAGTAACCTTGGGGAAGAAAAGGAAGGGAAAAAAAAATACCAACCTAATCCTAAACTTCAGTGGCCTTGAAAAGTTTTTACCAGTAGCGGCTCAATTCCCTCTATTTCTAGTAGCATGGTCAACTTAAGATATACTTCAATTTTGGTCTAATGTTAAAAATAAACTCAAAAATAAAACTTACAGCCTATCTTATATAGATCATGGCCGGTGCATGAGTTCAATGGTAAACTCAACTTGTGGAGTAATCACAATGGAGCTTAGTATGATATATGTGTTTTATTCATATCATTTGTTCATATGTTCTAAGACCCATTTTAAAGCATGAGTCAAAAATTAAAGCATATTCAAAGTTCAAGTAGACCATACCACAAAAACTACTAGGATAATGATATCTATTATAGAAACCTTGATAGGTATTGATTGATGTCTTAAATATGTAAATTAATGAGTATGTTGATGACAACTCGATGTTATCGCGTAGACTTCGATGCCATCAAAGGCTGCTCAATGATATTAGAAGAAAATTGAAAATCTAATGATTTATTGTTGGACACTTTTGGTGTCCTACTTGATACCATCAAAAGGAGTTTAATGCTATCAATGAATTGTCGATGGCATCGAAGTGCCATCGAGAAAATTTAAAAAATTACATGTTTAGTCGTTGGAACATTTTGATGTTTAGTTCAATGGCATCGAAGATGTTCAATATCATCAAAGTACTATCAAATGTATCATTGAACGATTGCATAAAGTAACGCAAAATTGCGCATGTGCGGAATTTGTTTCATATTTTACTTGTGATTGACCTAAAGATTATATATATGGGTGTAATTGAGAATAGAGATACCAAATAACTTTATAATTCATTTCTAAAGTTCCAAGGGTATAGCTCGAGTGTTTTGAGGCTTATTTGGATTAGGTAATTTTTATCTTTTAATTTTTTGTCTTCATATTGCATATAAGTTGGTCTATACCTTGGTTTTTTCTCAAAATGATTTTTTCTCTTTAAATGATTGTACTTAGTTATGCTATTGATATACTTTACTTGATTCATTTTTATAAATTTATTTCCCCATTAAGGGGGTCATCCAACGAGGTCAAAGGAATAAGGCTGCATCCAAAACTCACGCAGGCCAAAGGAACTTTCCACAGTATTCGTACAATTGCAACCGTTTCCTGTTCAAAATGAGCTGGAAAGATGGCGTGTATAAAACACGTACATCACAGTGGGGCCCACGGAATCTTTTCACGACGGTAAAGGGTTAATGCCTAGCTACGAAATCTGCGTCATCATTCCCGTGTCATCCGTATGCGTACAAACCATCACAATCTGTCGCCGGACTATTCGAAGTTTCTTCACAACCTTATTTCCTCCGTTCAGCAGACCGCGGGACAGTCCATAATGTACTCCGTCGGGTCAATCATCTTAATCGGGGCCCACCTTGGTGATCGAAACGATTCACTCGGCGAGACATCCACCTGGATAGCTTAATCTGTAAGTTTTTGTTTTTTATATTTTCGAACAAAGGATCTCTCTCTCAGCACTTATTTCGATGTAGAAAATAAACCGTTGGATGTTTTAACTTTCAACCGCTCTTTTTTCTTCTTCTTTTCAGGCCATGGTGAGAAACGCCTAGCACCGTTGCCCATACTTGGAGCTTCCAATTGAATGAACGGGTCTGATCATGGCGTGTGGCCGCATGTAAGGTGAAACACTCACAGACCACTGGCCTTCCAGAGTATCAATCTTTTCAGGGTATTTGATAGTCTGTCTGCCTATGACGCTTCATACACAGGAAAATAGAAAATGGCCCACATATCATATATTAACTCAAGTCAAAATGATTAATCTGTGGGACGCACTGTTGCTAATTTATAGTCCAAAAATCAGAATGTCAGGACAAATCCTTACATGTGGTTCTCAGCCACATTTATTATTTTAATAAGAGGTTGGATATTTCATTATCAACGGTCCGTGAAAGTTAAGGGAACAAAACAAAGGTAACCCTTTTGCTGATGATACATCTAAAACGACATCCGTGATTTGAACGGTTTAAATTAAGTAATTTAATAATACTTAGAAATTGCATATTTGAAATATAAGTAATCCATATTGAACTGTCCAAAGTATGGGTCGCAGTTTAGATGCATCTGGATACAATATTAAGCTTATTTGATTACGTGAGCATTGGATTTGTAGACATGGGACGATTTGAAATAAAAAAAGAAAAAAAAATAAGCAATATCCAATGGTCTTATTTCGACAATAAGTGTCCACATGTCAGAGGTTATAATTGTTGAACGGTTCTGATTATAGGTTTTTGACTTAGGGACAAGGAGTTCTACAATTTAGCCGGTTTGATTAGTTAATTTTGTACACGGATCCAATTTCCAACTGGCCGTGTATCAAGCGTCATGCGTAGACGGAGCATCAAATAAGTCGCTATCTACTTAATCCAGAAAGGTAGGGGACAACGGAAGCATTAGATGACGAACGCGATTTTCCTGGATGGTTGCGTGATGGGCTTGGAAAATCGTTGGTCCAGGCCATTTACATCTCACCCATTAGATCAATGGTTTGGATCGCTCGCACCATGAGTCTTGCTTGCCATGTTAGCAGATGCGTGAGTAGCTCTGCAACAAGGCCGGCCTGCTAGAAAGTGGGCCCGGCCCATCTTAAACAATATCTAGCACAGGATGGATTGGGCCTACATCCATTTTCATCTCATGGACTAGAATGAAACATGCTTGGGCCCATCCCGGGAAGCCTGCAGTCGGACTTCACTTGCCTGTGCCACGCCTACAGGAAGTAAGCGGAAGATATGTGGGTCCATAAGCGATGTCCGTGTTACATCCTTTCCGTCCATCAAGTTCACCAGCTAACGTCACGGCATGAGCCTAATAAGGCCACATGGAAGGAAACCGTAGAGATGGAAATGCACACCATCGAAACATTCCTAGGGCACACCGTGATATTTATCTTCCATCCAAACCGTTCATAAGGTTTCAATGGTCGCTGTTCTTCACTGTTTACTGTGGTCTAGCCCACTTGAATTTTGGATCTGCCACTTTTTTGGATTCATGTACCAACATGAGCTGGCGGAAACTGATGGACGGAGAGGATTTAGCACGGACATCTTGGTGAGCCCCGTATAGCTTCCACGTGTGTACAGGCACGGCAAGTCACGTCGTGTGTAGTACTGTAGTACGTAGACTCTGTACAGCTCATACAGAACAGACCGACCGGAACTTGCGTTTCACGAACGCGACTTACCTGTCATCGTGGGTCACACGGCTCCCCTCTCACCAAAGCTCTGTGGGGCCCACCGTCATGTTCGTATTATATCTGCTGGAACATGAACCCAAACATCATGGAGATCCAGCAGTGTAGTGTAACACACGAGTGAGGATTAAACGCCCACCGTTGAAACGAGCTTTGGGATGAAAGTTACATCTGTGCTTTCCCTTCATCCAGTTGGCAATCCTTATCGGGTTGGGTGGTATCTAAAAATCACGGTGGGCATTAGGAAGATTTCAACGGTCAGTGTCTCTGTTCCCACTGATTCCTGTGGTATGGCCCACTTGAGTTTTGGATTTCCCTTGTCTCTAGGCTCATTTAGGTTATGAAACCGATGGACGGAGTGGATATAACAAAAACATCGGGGTGGGCCCAAGGTCAAAAGGGAACCCTGCAACCGCGGGTTACCGGCAGTCGCATCCGCGTTTCACCATCCATCTGACCATCCAAATCTCGTGTGCCCCTTGTGATGGCGGATATTTGAAAACGAAAATGGCCAGTGGTCCAAATCAACGGCGTATGTCAGATGGTTGAGATCGCGCATCCACTGTTCCATCCACGGATTTGGATTGCACATTGTAGTCGGGTTCTGGAGAAGATAACTACCGTTGAAAATCAGTGGTTTAAAAAATAATTAAAAAATGAAAATTCAAAATTTTCAAAATTTTGAGATTTTCCCGCCAAAATACATTTTTAAATTTTTTAAATTAAAAAGTGCGATGCGTGTGCTTCGTCCCACATCGAAAATGTAAAGAAAAGTTTTGCGGTTTATATGAGATGTTGAGAAAGATATTCTTACTTAGAGCTTTTTGGAAGAGATAAAACACGGGTTGTGTGTTCACACACGCACGCACGCTCGGGTAAGGGCGTGGGCAGTGTGGCTGTAGTGGCGCGTGTGCATCGTGTCGCAGAGTGCGATGGGTCTAGTCAGAGCCTTAGGACGGTGTGGATCTGAAATGTTGGAAATGAGCCTGTGTTTTATAGGTGACTAAGAACGGTCAGATCTTAAATCCGAAACGTCCAGCCGTTTCTTAAACAGATAGATACCTTAAAAGCCACAGCGGTCCGAAAACGGACGGGCTAGGATGATTCAACGGTCAGATCTACAGATCTAATGACCAGAAACGTCTGAGATTAATGAACAACGGCCATAAATGTTTTTCAAACGTTCTGGACCATTGAATACCACACAGCAACGGGTCTAAACCTGAGGCCTATATAAACTGGACCATTCCAGTCCGATTTCATCATCTCAACACACCATCTCCCCATCAAATCAGATACAGTCCATAGCTTCTTACTAGAATACTGTTATCATCTCCATAGTCTAAGTCTGCCTGAATAAATCTACTACGTTAAAATTGTTCCATAGTGAACCTATCGTGATTGCTGCACGCTGGATCCAGATAAGGCTTGTCTTATCCTGGAAGCAATTCGCCTGTAACCCATCAGCAGTTGATAAGGAGGCGAATCACACTTTAAGGACAACGTATTTTATACGTGATTCAGCCTAGTGATAATTTTATTTATTTCATTATTTATTTTTCGGTGTATCCAAAAGAAGTTTTTCTAATAATTACGTGAATCCACCATGATGTATTTGCATCATCCATCCGTCCGTTCATTTTTTCTAGCCAATTTAGTGCCTATTTGGCCAGCTGCATTAGGTGTGATTAAGTGGATAGAATTGTAAAAGTTACAATAAATGGGTGCGTAAGGTATTGTCCTTAGACCAGGTTTATCCCATGTTTTCTAATATTATGTTTGGCATGTATGTATTAGAAAATAAAATGGACATGAATGAAGCAAAAATCTATCATACATGGGATTAGTAATCCTATTTCACACTTTTTAACACAAGGCTCATTTTCCAAAACTTACAAAGTTAATTTTAATCCCATCTCATAGATAGGGATTAGATACTGACAATATAAGTAGCCAAATCGTTACTAAAGTGATGTCATCAAGCTCTATGGCCCCCACCATGATGCATTTGTTGTATCTATACTGTCCAACCATTTGTAGAGATGTTTTTATGGTATTAGAAAAGGAATGAGATAGATCTAAAGTTCAAGTGGGCCCACCACATAAGATTCTGAGAATAGTCACACCCATCGTTGAAACATTTATATGGCACACCATGATCTATTTTTGAGATCCAACCTATTCATTAGTTAACATAAAGATAGTTGAAGTGAAAACAAAAATATCAGCTTGATCGGAGACTATCGTGGCCCTTAAGAAGTTTTGAACGATGAATGTCATTGTCCCCATTGTTTTCTATGGTGGGGTTCGCTTGAACTTTAGATCTATCTCATTCTTTTTCTAATGGCATAAAACAATCTCTCCAAATGGATGGACAGTATGGATACAACACATGCACCACGGTGGGGTCCACATATCTTGGTGATGTCACTTCATTAGCCATTTGGCTACTCACCTTGTCAGTATCTAATCCGCGTCCCATCTCACACTCTTTCTAAACATGTTATTTCAAATTTCAAGGTGGGATTAGCAATGCAATACCATTTAATACAACTTAATACCACCGTCTAAACAGGCTCCTAGAGAGCGTTTGGCTCATGTTATTAGGTGGGATAGAATTGCATTTAGTCCACTCAATTACATTCACATTGGGAGAGGATGGAAAAGATTGAGATTAAGTGGGATGGAATTTCATTTAATCTAGTGGAATTGCATTTGGTCCATGAAATTGGATGGCTATAATACCATCAAATTTCTAAACATGCAATCATCATGCAATAATGATGTTAATCCCATCTAATACCATTCAAACACGTTAAGGGCATGAGCTAAAAATCAGGCAGATCTATATATCAGGTGGACCACACCAGTCCCCATGAGATTTGGATTATACATCATGGTGGGGTTGACAGAGCTTTTTCAACACTTACGAGAACCACGTCAGTGCTGTGTGCCCCACGACGCAGTCCGAGTTCTCCATCCGCAATGAATGGCCCAGGTTCAGATTTCGGAAGTAGCGAAAAAATGCAGGACGGATGCTAGTAGCACTAGCACACTCAGTTTTCACACGCGGGAAAAAATGACGCATGAGTGTAAGATCGAAGCCGCTCATCTGATGGATCCTCGGTTACATGCATTTTAACCCAACATTCCAAGATGGGGCTCATCAGATCAATGGTCCGGATCACAGATTCGGAGGACATGCTTTTCTAACGTACCCAGTGCTAGCCGTTCTTTACTTTTTTCGGTGAACCGACTGGTATCATCTGTCGCTTTTTGTCTTTGCCAAGACCGTCGTCTTGTAGTATGCGGACGACTAAAATTATTTCCTAGTCTGCTACTTAGACCTTGCTTATAAATGATCACAACTGTACAAATCGTTGGTCCCACCGTGAATAGGCTATCACAAAAGTACGAGTTTCAATAAATGATTATAAAATTATAGCCGTTGTTTATAAAAACTGATGAAATCATAGAACGGTCAACAGTTTACATTCAATTCCATTTTTTCAAATTTTAGATTCACCTGTACAGTGGGAAAAGGGCCAGTCACGACCGTTCCCTGGCAGGGCCTACCTTCCCATACACAAATCCACGTAGGCTAGCTGGCGGACCACCACAATTTCAGTATTCTGAAGACTACCTAATTTTTTAAAATTTCTGCAGGTACTGGATACGCGATTCGAGGCTTTCACAGGATTGCGCGGCTTCGGTGGATCCCCGGATACGTCGAGGTGCGTGGGACCCCTGACTGTGGGGCCCACCTTGATGTATGTGACTACATCCACGCCGTCCATCTGTATTTAAAACTCATTTTATGGCATGATAAAAAAAAGTCAGATCCAAATATTAGATGGACCATACTACAGGAAAAAGTTGTAATTGACCATTAAAAACTTATTGGGAGCCAAAAAGCTTTGGATATTGATGATATTTGTGTAGTCTCTTCGTACCAGGTTGGATTACAAATAAACATTTCGGTAAACTCCGTTAATATTTTAATGGTGAGAATTCAATTACTTTCTAGTGGCGTGCTGTGGTCCACCTAAGATGAGATTTGTGAATACTGCATTTTCGGATCACGCCTCAAGGGCATGTTTGGTTTGATATAATTATATATTTTTTCAAATAATATCTGTGGAATCATTATTGAATGAATAAATGAAACAAAATCTGATACATGACCCCATTCATTAATTACTACAGATTATTTTAGTGCATTGGCCTAAAAATGAGTCTGATTCAAAGATTAAGTAGACTACCTTACATAAATACTTCAATTGAACTCTAACCATTTAAATGTTCTTCCCTAGCGCGGTCCACATGTGCTTTAGATGTGTCTCATTTTTAGAGGCATACTCTAGAATATTTCGGCCAAATAAATGGATAAGTTATATATATCATGGTGGACCACGGAGGCCATCTCCTTTTCCATGCTTAAGAGTTGCTCTTAATGTTATACATCATCCCTTCCATAATAAATTATTGTAGTATGTAATTAATGTTTAAAAGGTGTAAAATACATGCAATTTCTTTAAAATGCATTTGACAAAACATGTCCTTAAATGTGCTTTAAAATGGTTGGATGGTGTGATTTAAGGAATATACATCACACTAAGCCTCATAGTCAAGTGTCCTACCTGCCTGGAACCGGGGTCTCACATAAATTGAAGAAGGATAAATAATTAAAATAGCTTTCAATTATGACATTATAAAGGAGTGACATTGGACTTTTAAGCCATATCTCTTTTAGCTATCTAGATACTTTTGGTTTTTTAAATAAAAATAATTTTTCCAATAGAAATGCCCTCCTCTATTACAATCTCCCCTCATAGGAGATAACTTTTCACAGAGTTTGAGAGGATATTTTGATAATGAGAGTATGAGCCTCATTAAATCAATGAGGGGGTCTCACATAAATTGAAGAAGGAAAAATAATTAAAATAGCCTTCAATTATGACATCATAAAGGAGTGACATTGGACTTTTAAGATATATCTCTTTTAGCCATTTGGATACTTTTTGGTTTTTTAAATAAAAACGATTTTTCTAATAGAAATGCCCTCCTCTATTACAGTCCCCCCTCATAGGAGATAATTTTCGCGGAGTTTGAGAAGATATTTTGATAATGAGAGTATGAGCCTCATTAAATCAATGAGGGGGTCTCACATAAATCAAAGAAGGAAAAATAATTAAAATATTCTTCAATTATGACATCATAAAGGAGTAACATGGACTTTTAAGCCATATCTCTTTTAGCCATTTGGATACTTTTTAGTTTTTTAAATAAAAATAATTTTTCTAATAGAAATGCCCTCCTCTATTACAGTCCCCCGGAATACGAGATAACTTTTCGCGGAGTTTGAGAGGATATTTTGATAATGAGAATATGAGCCTTATTAAATCAATGATTGGGGTCACCACTTAACCGATCTGATCTGTTCATTTTAATCGGACAATCGTATACTCATAGTAAGATCATTTTAGAAAAATGGAGATAACTGTGGCACACAATTGCATTGACGTTGTGGGTTAATTCCAAACTGTTTCCTCTAGTATGGTCTATGTATAATGAGTTTTGCCCTTAAACTTGAGCAGGTGGCGTGGAATTAAAATCCATTTTATGTGGACGGCTTAGATCTGTTATAAGACACTTTAATGGGCCTCATACAAGATGTGGGATGGGTCAATATGTAGGTCCTTTGTGCGGGAAGTCCATTTAGTCTTTTCTCTCTCTTTTTTCTTTGTTTTTTTGACGGAAGTAAACATTTTGACTGTTAAGACCAGCGTCACTTCTTGTATGCATTCAAATGAGTTTCCAAGTGTTTATATATATATATATTTATAGCCACACTCTGCATCATAAAAGCTATAATTGCCAAATGTAAGTTTATATTAGTATAATAGTGGCTCTTATATGTATATATATTTTTTCATGAGTATCAATTATAGGTGTTTGTGAAAGGGATGAGGGTATAGTGGTTCCCTTTATAATTATTTTTTGGTTAGATATGAATGGTGAGAGTTTTTTAAAATGATGAATTTTATAATGAAAGAATGTTGTAATGGACGAATTTTGAAATAAAATAATATTGTGTTGGATGAATATGATAAATGTTGAAATGGATGAATGTTGTGGTGGACGAATGTTGAAATAGATCAACGGTCATAATTGTCATAATGAGGGAGATATGATCGTTTTTGTCAGATCGACGATCCACGGTGTGTATCCATGATCCACAGCTCTTGATGAACTTCGAGCCTACTTTTAGGCAATCAAATGGTGTCCAAATAATATTATTCTAAAGTCATTTTAAAGTTCAACAAATTATTTTTTTCAACGAGTGTAAAATCACTCAAATCGTACATGTAACGATGGAGTTTGTAACTATTTTCATTAGATTGATGATCTAAAGTGTGCATCGGCGATCCATAGTGAGTATCAGCGATGTATAGTTAATATCGACGATCCTCACTAAATATCGATGATTAATAGTGAATATCGGCAATTCAAAGCTAATATTATATGATCCCCACCGAATATCGGTGATTCACATTAAATACTGGATATTCACAATTAAATTCAACGACCCTCACTAAATATCAGTGATCCACATTTAATATTAGTGATCCACTGTGATTATTAACGATCCACAATGATTATCATCAATCCACTATGTAACATTCTTTTATCTCGGGGGGTTAAAAAAGATGTGCATTAAAAATATGATATTTATATATTTATTACATTATAATTAAGGATTATTTTAATTAATATATCAGAATAGCACAACTGGATGAGACCTGAAACCAACAATGTGGGTGAGACCCTAACTATAGTGGCCTACCTCAATGTATGAATTGTATATCCACATCGTTGGTATGTTTTGCCAACTTATTTTAGGACATGGTTTTAAAATAAAGTTATACAAATTTCAATTGGACCTTATCAGCAAGTTGGATGACAAATAATGAATAAACATTACAGTGGACCATATAAAGTTTTTAATGTGGTTGTTCAATCACCAATGTTTCTTATCATGTGATCCACTTGAAATTTGGATCTGTTTCAATTTTGAGATATTGCCTTAAAATGAGATAGAAAAATGAATGAACAACATGAATGTACAAAATATACATCAAGTTGAGCCCCACAGTTAGGCTGCATGCCCTTGTCAAAAATTTGGATGAGGCCAGGTCTCACCGTGTAGTGGGAACTAATTGGGCCGCATGCCCTTGTCAAAAAATGGCCAGGCAAAGCATGTTTTAAGGGACGTGAACGGTGATTAGGTACTACCCATGCCGGAGCCGAGCTCGGCATAGGAAGTGGCTCTGAAGGGCCATTGTGATCTACGCCATCCATTTTAAAGTATAGGCTCTAAAATGAGGCAAATCTAAGGCTCAAGTGGACTACATAGTGGGGATTGAACCACTCCTACTAAAAATTTCTTTAACTGCAAGAGTATTAATATTTATGTTTTTCCTTCATCCAGGTCTACCGACCTTCTAAACACCCTATTTTTATTTTTATTTTTATTTTTTTACACATGCACACACACCCCCACACACTCACGCCATAGTGGGCTTTCACCACCTATGGATACTCGAACCCTTGACCAGGTGTTGAAACTCCGGAGAGTCTACCACCCGAGCAAGAGCAAGGATCCTAAACACTCTATGAATAAGTTGGATGGCATATAAAACACATATATCATTGTGGCCCCTTAGAGCCCTTGTGCTTGGCTCAATGGGGTAGGCGGGCGGACCCCAGTCAGGAGTATCAGCATGCCATGGGCCCACTGTCTATTGGTTTTGCTAGCTCATCTTAGGCCACGAGCCCAATATTGAATCACATCCAAAGCTTATGCACACCATAGTGCTTATGATTAAAAACTTTGCAAGGTTTAAGAAATTTTGGATTAAGCTTAAATTTGTATTTTTCCTTCGTCTAAATAAATTTAACTTTATGAACATGTTAGACAATAAATAAACATTACTCAAGGTTTCAACTGGCCCCATTATTTCTTGTGGTATGGCCTACTTGAGTTTTGGATATATTACAATTTCGGGTTCACGCCTTAAAATGAGTTGGCTAAACAAATGAATGACATTTTGGATATGTTTCAAATTTAGACTCATGCTTTAAATTAAGCGGACAAAATAAATAAATGGGGCCGATAAAATACATATAGCACAATGGGCCTCAAGAAGTCCTTGCACCATTAGTTAGGTGGTACCGCAAAATCCACTTCATAAAGTTGTTAGGTTGTATTCGATGGCCCAACTCAAACACCACACTAGTTCAATTAAATCTCGTCATGTCGAGTTACCATGGATAACCATATGGTCACCGCACAAACTACTGTCAATGAAAAGGAAAGCGAATTTCCTGTCCCTATCCTCTTATAAGCTGATGTGGTGAATTTTGATTGGGCAATCTAGACCGTTAGTGTATTGTTTTAATGAAAAGGAAAGCAGATTACATGACTTTGTCCTTTATAACCTGATGTGATGACTGGGCCATGCCCCAATTAGAAATGAGCCCACCAAAATGTATATATCATCGGCTAAAGAACTTTCAGACATATCTTGTGTGGGCCATATAAGATAGAGTATGCGGCCTAATTAAATTTTGCCACATCGGTCCGTCCACGTCCGGGCCGCAATCTATACCATTTGTCTATTGCTTTTAAAAGTGGACAAATATTAGTCCAAAAGGCCCTTCAACGTGAAAACCGCAGCCTTTTCATTTACTACCCAAAAATAGATGATTAAGAGTAAATTTCTGCGATTGCCCGTGATACGTGGGATACACATAAATGTCGGTGACAAATTCATTCCAATAGTTAGTTTTGAAATCCACTTTGTCCATCTGTTTCTCTGGGAAGTTTCAATGGTAGGCATGTTTTTACCTCAATTTTTTGTTTGGTCCATTTGAGTTTTGGATCCTTTTTCATTTCTTGATGCATGTTTTAAAGCCACGGAATAAGGTAGATTTCTCACAAACATAACAATGAGCCCCACCTAGCATCCCACCGCAGAAACTACCTGTTAAGGAAATCTGCATCCCGGGCCTGTTTGATTTTCAAAACCTTAATAATTTTAGCTGTTATTCCAAATGAAACTAAGGCATGATAAAAAGGACAAGGTAGATCAAAGACTCAAGTGGACCACACCACATAATTTAGGAAATCAAACACCTACCTTTAAAATTTTCTTGAGCACTATTTCATTTAGTGCGGGATAATGTTAGATCTGCCTCATTTTTTAGCTCATTCCTCCGAGTGTTAGGCTAAAATGAGTAGACAGTACAGATACATTGAATATATAAGGGTGGGGCCCATATATTTAAACCAATTCTTTTAGATTGGTCTTGGGAATAAAAATACAAGTGAATTTTCAAACAGGTGGGAGAGCAATAATAACTCATTTGCACTTACATAGGATTTGGACAAGCCCTGAAATCCAGTTATATCCAAAATTCATATCTAAACACCACACCAAACAATGAGAGCATAAGCGTCAACCGTTGAAACATTCCCTGAGCAGACGCAGATGTCTATATGCTATCCAAACCATTCATAGTGTTATCAGTGCCCCTATAAACTATAGGCACAAATATCACCCTGATGGAAGACTTCTGTGGCCCCCCACAAAGTTTCCAATAGTAAACATTCAATCCCAGTTTTTCCATGTGGTGTGGCCCACAAGAGTTTTGTATCTACATGAAATTTTCGACTCGGGTCGCATCATGGTCTTGCAAAAGTGATGGACGGAGTTGATTTCTCATGGGCATATTCGTTTACTCCACACAGCTTCCGACCTCAAGAACCTTAACCAACGTCTATCCATGTCGGATCACAACAGACAAATGCCCTAATCGTCCATTTATCAGAACTGAAGGTTATGTATATCGCAGGGTGAATCCACCAACCCCGTCTTTTCAGTTTTTAACTTTCACTTTGACAGCTGTTCTCCTACAGGAGGTTGCACCAAAATTTCTGGTGCTCTTCCATTTTTTTACGCCAACATTTCGACGTTATTATAAAATCCATTCCATGAAAGTGATAGGAACTACTATTTTAAGATGATCTAATTTCTATTGAGGTCACATAAATCTTGATTCAAACCATCGGTTCTCATTTGATATTAATAGTGTGGCCCACATTACATATTAAAAAAGCCTGATTTTTTAGTAAACAAATATTCTACATAATATATACTGTTTATTTGGTACGGATTTCCTATAAAATGGAATTATTATGGAAAAAAAACGGTAGGGCGCACTACAGATGTGTTGTTTCCCCCAAGTGATCGATTCTCATAGATTCTTCATTGTTGGAGCGCAGCTGTGCAAGTGTACCTTTTCTGTTACTCGACTCCCACACGTGATATACGAGATCCAAGCTGTTCATTAGGTTGGACCCAATGAATTATTTCTTGGTCAGCATCAGGCTTCTCCTCTCATCTCTTGTGTCCCCACACGCACATCCGATGTGGAACTTCGATCAAATCGTTGCACACGTGTGGGTGAACTGACGAGCAGAACCGACTGATTTCTAGGGGAAAGAAAAACATCCGTAGATTCTCCAAAGCAGGTCGGCACGACTGAGGGGTTGGATGTTATACATGTGTGTCGATCCAGCACGTGTGACTGCAAGTACTTAAAAAAAGAAGCTCCGGGCAGGGCGCTTGTGTTTTTGGACATCAGTGATGTCAGATGAGTGAGCTCCCGTCTCACTCCAGAGCATTTCTTCAGAATTCGACTTCCTTTTAAATCTACTTTTTATATTTTTTTTACTTTACCATTGGTTTTTTTCTCATTTAGAAAATCTGTTTTTAAATCCAATCCGAGTAAGCAGCTTGAGAAAATCCAAGTGCTTTGTTCCATCTGTTCTTGGTTTCTTGCATGCAAATCTGAAGATGTAGAAGATAACCCAAGTGACCTTGGATTGCTTTATTTGGTCTTTGATTATTATTTATTTTTTTATATATAAAAAAAAACCATCTTGGTTCCTTTACTTAAGCTATGATACTGGGATTTTTTTTTCCTTTTTCCATGTTTTGTTGCACCACCATCCATCTGACTATCTGTCTATTTCAGCTGTTTTAGTATTTTATGTTGGTTTATGTTGGTTTTTTTTTGGGGGTGCGTTTTCAATGAGTGTTGTTGGTGGTAATCTTAGGTGACAGACCCTGTCTGCTTTGGAGCTTGAGGGGTGGTTTTGGGGGGTTATTGGGTGTTTTTTTTTTTTGGTGGTTTCTTGAGGCGGTTTCCTGGTATTCTTTGGTGGGTCCAGTCATTGGTGTTGGTACTGGGGGACCCATTGCATTATTTCAGTCCAAGCACTAGTTCCGGACCCAGTTCAGCTTTCCTCTGGGGTCTTAAATTTATTAGCTTTTTTTGAAGTTTGAGAGGTGGCTTTCTGTGTTTTTTTGGGGGGGTGATTTCAAGACCCAACTCATTTCTGATTTGGGTTTTACAGCTTGAGAGGTGGTTTTTGAAGGGGGGTGATGAGGTGGTTTTGTTTATTTTTAGGGGTGGTTTCCTGGTTTTCTCTGGTGGGTCCGGCGAGCAGTATTGGCGCTAACTGGGGGAACCAGGCAAGCCACCCATTGCCACCAGACATAGTGGTGAGACTGCTGAAAGATAATGGATTTCAAAAGGTAAAGCTGTTTGATGCAGAGGAAGGGACTTTAAATGCCCTTTCAAAGTCTGGAATAGAAGTGATGGTGGGAATTCCAAATGACATGCTGGCCACTCTAGCTGGCAGTGTCAAAGCAGCTGAGAAATGGGTTTCTAAGAATGTCTCCTCTCACATCTCCAAAAATGGTGTCAACATCAGGTTAGAATTCTCTCCACAACCTGTTATTCATTTATTGTGGGAAATGCTGAGGAGGTTCTCCCCAAGAGTATTGCTCAAGCTGCTGTCAACTCTGCCCCACCTCTTGATGGTCTGGACTATTCATCTAGAAGGTCTCATTGCAGATGGGCTGCATCTGAAAAATCTTGCTTATTGGAGATCTCACCCTGCATACAAAATCAGTGAGAAACCCAAAAAGCAGTTAGAACTAATGTGGATGGTGAGGATCTCTGGTCAGTGAGATTTTTGTCATTTAGGCCTTACATAGTGGGACCTTGAGCAAAAGCGGTGAGCAGCTTGAGCAAGCTTGACAGTAGTGATCTCTTACTCAGTTTTCTTGTACATGTTCTTTTAATTTCCTTGAATTGATTGCGAATGCATTATAACTTGGTTTTATCATGATTTGGTTTCTATTGTGGGTTGGTTTTTGAGCTCAAGTTGCTCTGCTAAAAGCCTGGGACTGGTGTTGGTAAACTGATTAAAATCCATTAAAACTTTTTGCAATTCGACTTGAACTCCATCAGACTGAAAATGGTACATGAATCCTTGGATTCCATCAGAAGTGGAAAGGCTTGTGTTTTTGTGGTTTTTGCCGTTTTCAATGTTAGTTTATCTTGTGGATCTAAAGAATTTGGTTCAAGTTACCATGTCAAAGCTGATTCTTATTTCACTAATGAATGTTATAAATTTCACAAATGAATGTTATAAACTGATTAAAATTCTGTTTGTGATATGGTTGATTAGGCCACCTAATCACCTTTTTGTAGCCTATAAATGTCCTATCTTTTTATAAATACTTCTAAACCTTATGCCGATTCTATCCCACTTTTTGGAAGTCTTAGGGTCTGACGCGATGCTTGGCATGTGGGAGTGAACATTTTTATTTAGATGTTGTCCAGGGTTTCTGCTTTCTAGTTTAGTAATTGTTTGCCATGGAAGTCTTGCTGTCATGTTATCCGATCCATCATCACTCGTTTCTTTTTAATATCTATTGCCCTTGTGATTTCTAATGTCAGGGAAGGTCTTGTTTTTTTTTTTTTTTTTTTTCCTTTTAGAGTTTTCAAGTGACGTGCTCAATTAGCATCTTAGTGAGGATGAAGGCAGCTTTTGAATTGCCGTTTCCTCTTCTATAATTCATTCTCTTTCATTTGCATCTGATGCTATTTCCATTCCTGAGATAGGAAACTTAAAATCTATCTATTCTGATGACACATAGCAACAGAATTTAAACTTGTCCTGCTATTACTTATCAATTCATTTTTTTTTTTTTTGAAAGATGATACTTTATTAAGCCACAGTCAAAAGAAAGGAAAAACAGCAACGAAAATAAATAGAAACCAGAAAAAACAGAAGCCTAAACAAAACCTACAGAAGACCTGAACAAAACTAGAAGTACAACAACCAACCCCAAAGTTGAGAGAACCCCAAAGACTCAAACAAAACAAAAATAAGGAGCCCAATCCCCAAAAAGGAGGAAAACTCTGCTGAGAACCCCTGCCATTGAGATGCTTTTGTTGCGAAAGCACTGATCATTCTTTCTCCCCACATTGCCCAAGGAATTGCTAGCAAATGCCAACCTCCATCTCTTCCTTCCCATTCTCCCTCCATCCACTGCGTGCCACAAGGAAATGACATCCTCAATCGAAGAAGGCATAACCCGGTGGACATTTGCAAGGACAAGGGTACCAACCCAAACTCTGGAAGAGAAGGAACAACGCATGAACAAATGATCCACAAATTCAATGTCTTGAAGCACATCAAACAGATATTAGGGAGAACAATTCCCCTGTTGTGAAGATTATCAATAGTTAGCACCCTACTCCTTCCCACGAGCCACACAAAAGCTGTATAGGACCAAACTACACTTGTGGACCAGCAGCTCTCTTGCGAATCCATCTCTGAATAGGCTTTGTACAAGGATCGCACCGAAAAGAGTCCAAAACCACTATGCCTCCAGGTCATCGAATCTTTCTAATCCGGAGAAAGGAAAAACCTCGCAAACATGATCAACGACGAAGCTAAGCTTTCGATCTCACTATCCCACAGATTTCTCCTAAAGGGGAGAATCCATGACCCATCCTCCCCTCTGCCCGAGAAGCAAGAAGCAATTGAAATGTCGATATCAGGGCAAAGGGAAGCTAGATTCGGGAAATTAGAGATGAGGGAGTTGTCCCCTAACCAGGGATCCACCCAAAACTCACTCTTAGATCATTTCCCACTGAAAATCTTGACCTAAAAAAATTAAAGGGGCTAGCCTATTGATACCTCTTCAAATATAGGAGGAACGATAAAGGGAAGAATTTTTAGTCCACTAGCCCATTGGTGGTGAACCATATTTGGCTACAATGAGGGACCTCCACAAACTACTATCCTCTTTGACAAATCGCCACACCCATTTACCCAAGATCGCAAAGTTAACCAAATCAAGGCGCTTGATGCCCGGGAATAGGGGGAACAAACCTCTTTCCAATTCAAAAGAGGAAATTTCCTAGAAAGGGACCCTTCCTGCGACAAGAAATCCCTGCGGAGCTTATCTATTTTGGCGATAATAGATTTTGAACATTGAAAAAGAGACATATAATAGATAGACATATTCGATAAAGAGGCCTTGATTAGTGTTAATCTACCTCTAAGTGATAAGATATTACTTTTCCAAGCAAAGAGTTTTCTTTCCGTTCATTATAATATTCTATCTCATTCCCACATATATAATGTGGGCTTTCCCATACAGACTGGAAGGCCAAGGTAAGAGGTGGGCATTGATCTTACTTTTTTTTTTTTTTTTGGGGGTTAGCTTGTTAGTACGCACCCATGTCAGTACACACACTCCATGTTAGCCACCCCCACTAGGGATCGATACCATGACCTCAAGTGTTGAAACGAGGGGGCCTTGATCTTACTTTACAACCAAACAAATAAGCCAGATGAGAGGGAGGTTTCTTTTGGGGACAAATGAATTCCAAAGAATTTACATTTTGACTTGTTGACCTTCAAACTCGATATTACCTCAAACCAATAGATTGTTATAGAAGGAAATCAACCATGGAATCTATTGCTTAACAAAAAAGAATGGTGTTGTCAACGAACTAAAGATGACAAATTCAAGAAGGGAAGTTCTCCACAAGGAAACCTTTGAACAACCCATCTTCTTGACCGCATAGCACATTCTACTAAGGGCTTCGGAAACCAAGATGAACATGAAAGGGGATCCCCTTAGCGGTGCTCTCTTGACAAGTTGAAGAAGCCAAATGGAGAACCATTGACAAGGACAAAGAGTTTTGCTAAAGATATACATGAGTGAATCCACCTCCTCCATTTGGCTGCAAAGCCCATACTAGAGAGCGTGTAGTCCAAAAACGATCAATCCACATGGTTTGGGCTTTTTCCAAATCCAATTTACATAGGACTCCTGATCTCTTTTCCCTTTGATAGGAATGAAGGCACTCATGGGCAATCAAAACGGAGACCAAAATTTGTTTGCCAACGACAAAGGCACTCTAATATGGAGAAATGATGCTTGGGATCACCTTTCACAACTTTTGGCTTAAGATCTTAGCTAGAATTTTATAAGAACTGCCACTCAGACTCATTGCTGAAAATCCTTCAGGCTAAAAACTCCCTTGAGTTTTGGAATGAGGGCAATGAATGTGCTGCCTAGTTCCAAGGGAATGTAGCCAATACGGAAGAAGTCTTCAGCAAAGAAGCAAATCTTCTTTAACAAGATTCCAAAGGATTGCAAAAAGGGTACGGGGAATCCATCTAGACTCGGGGATTTGTTCTTCTCGAGGGAAAAAGCAGCATCCCTCACTTCATCCAACAGAATGGGGTTTTCTAGGAAAGCCACATCCTCCAAAGAGAGGGAGGAGAATTGAAGGATATCTGGTTTAGGGCAATTGAGACCCTCATTTGAGAGAAGCACAAAGAAGTAATTTACAATCGAATCACATACCCACTTTGTCTGAAATGCCAACCCCATCCACCAAAATTGAAGAGATGGAGTTGGCCCTCGCTTGGGCATTGGCAATCTTTTGGAAAAATTTGATGTTTTTGTCTCCTTTTAGCCAAACCGCCCGGGATCGCTGGTCACACTTTATCTCTTCCTCCTTAAGTCTAGAACTGTACTTAGAATAATACTTAGCTATGGGTGCGAGTTCTTCCTTCGAAAGTTGCTCAGATTCTTCCTTTATGTCCAAACTCTGCAAGGTGCTGAGAATGTGGTCCATTTCCTTTTCACCGAAACCAAAAATCTCTTGATGCCAAAATTTCAGTTTCTGTTTCAAAAATTGAAGGTTTTTAAATAAAATAAAACCCGACCGACCTTTGATCAAGAAAGAGACCCAACGGTCATTGACTAGGGGCCGAAAACACTCCACTTCGAGCCAAGCAAGCTCAAATTTGAAGGGTCTCAGACAACTTCTAAGAGGATATGGCTATAGTCTGAGTTTGGTCTAGGAAGGCCTTTTTGACAAGCAAAAGGGTAATGGTCTATCTAGCCTCGAGAAACAAGAAATTTATCCAATAAAGAAAAAGAGGGGGGTGACCAACCATTGGACCATGTGAACTTAACATTACCCATTGGGAGGTCGATCAGATCATGCTGCACTATCCAACTTGAGAAGTTCCGCATGTTGGTACCGATCACCATAATTTTTTTCAAAAGCAAAGCGGACTACATTGAAATCTCCACCGAAGCACCAGGGGAGGGAAGATCTCTCTTGAGTTGTTGACAACTCCTAAAATTCTTTATGTGAGGATGAGTGACACGGGCTGTAAATTTCCGAATGTAACAAAATAAAAAACTAAAAAAATGTCCCAAAAAATAATGTTCACAGAGAAAGATCCCAACCATCTTCTTTATGCCACAGTTGAATCCCATACGATCAAAATCCTCAGGTCCATGCCAAGCTATTGCTGCGGGTTAACTTTTCTTGAAAATTAAAAACAACAACTTGGGTGAGCTTAATAAGCTCAGTGAGTACATCTCTATGCATGTGAGATAATTATGAATGCGATGCTTATAAATGCAATAGCCAACACATCTCAGTACAGTTAAACTTCATTGAATAATCGGGGCCATTTTACACTAGCTGGCCAAAACTCTCTCACAGCCACTATTCGACCTCGGCAGTGGAAACCTGTTGCACACCCAACGTGCTCACCCAACTTGGCTCGACAATAGGGAACCCCTTTTATCACAACATATGCTATAGGCTCATTGCACATCTTCTCCATCAAACATTAGTAATAGAGATCTCTTGTAATATGTGCTCACTCCATCCGACTCGACAATGGAGGTCCCAATTGGTACCATGTGGGGTTTAGGGCCTTTCACCCAACCCTTTTATTTGGCTTTAGGGATTTTCAACTTAGGAGACTCAATTGTCCCTCCCAAAATTTCCGATGTTCCCAAAACATTTTCATGGTTCTAACCAGTGTTCGAAATATCGATACTATCGGCCGATATATCGGCCGATATTATCGTTATCGGCCCCCAACGAGACGATACCCGAGCGATAACGCCCGGAAGATACCAAAAATGCAAAAATTCAGATATCGCACGATATATCGTGCGATATCGCACGATATCGCCATGCTTATGGGTGAAGAATAAAAAAATTTGAATTAGAGAAAAAAGGGAGAAACCGGAGAGTACCCGCAAAGATTGGTGATCGGAGGTGGGCCATTACGATATATCTGTGGGGATTTCTCAGAGATTCCGGCGAGAAATCGGGCAAGATTGAGGAACCCCTTCCTCCGGAACGAGAATCATCGTCGCCGCGATTGTCGGAACCTCCGCGTGCGTGAAGGAGAGGGAAGATGAAGAAGAAGGTCGCGGAGATGGGGTGAGAGGGGTTTTCGATTGTGCGGTGGGTTACGGAGTACGCTCTTATCGTACTCAATACACTCAGTTGGGCCAACCTTTAATGTATGTAGTCTATCCATGCCATTCATTCGTTTTCATATCTAATTTAAGGGGTTGATCCCTAAATTTAGGAATTTTAAGGGCCCACCTTAAAGGAGTCACTCTTTTCACTGTTTTCTATGGTGGGGTCCACTCGAGCTCTGGATCTGACCCATTTTTTGGCTCATGCCATAAAATGATCTCTTCAAATGTATAGACGGTGTGGATATAAAAAATACATCATGGTGGGACCCATGAAAGTTGGTCACGTGGCATTGGGGCCATCAGTGATGGAAACTGATTGGATACTCCCCCTAACACTAGCCCGTGGATGGTGGTCGGTGCTTTGTGGGCCCCAAAATAATGTATTTATTTCATCCATTCCGTTCATCCATTTTTAAAGATCATTTTATGGCTTTATCCCAAAAACTAGAGGGATAAAAATCTCAGGTGGACCACACCACAGGAAAACAATATTGATTGGATATCCATCATTTAAATCCTCCTAAGGCCCACTGTACTTTTTATTTGACATCAAATCTATTGATTAGGTCATAAAGACCGAGATGAAGGGAAAAAACAAATATCAGCTAGATCCAATACTTTTATGGACCCCAAAAAGTTTTTAATGGTCAACGTTCATTCCACACTGTTACCTGTAATGTGGTCCAGTTGATATTGGAATATATCTAATTTTTTGTGTAATATCATAAAATGATATATAAAAATAGATGGACGTCATGGATGAAACACATACATCATGGTGGGGCCCACAGAGCACCGACCATCAGCCATTGGCTAGTGGAGTAGCCAATTCGTCTCTGTCAATGACGTTTCCGTCAATGACGGGTGACCTGTACGCTGGTACCGAGTAAACTCTGTTGGGCCACCGTGATTGAACGTGATTTATCCATGCCGTCCATTCGTTTTTACCGATCATTTTAGGTGTTCAGCCCAAAATTGAACCATATCCACGACTCAAGTGGACCATACCACAAGAAACAGTGGAACTTTAATTTCTACCGTTGAAACCTTTTTAAGGCCCACAGTGATGTTTGTTTGTCATCCAACCACATATTTATTTTTTCCCTTCATCTGGGTCTTTATGACCCAATCAACGGATTTGATGTCAAATAAACAGTACAGTGGGCCTTAGGAGGATTTTAATGGTGGATATCCAATCATTATTGTTTTCCTGTGGTGTGGTCCACATGAGATCATATCCCTATAATTTTTTGTATCAGTCACTAAAATGATCTGTAAAAATGGATGAAACAAATACATTATGGTGGGGCCCACGGATCTGAGATGAACTGAAATCACAAATATTAACCTGATTCAAAACTTTTATGGCCCCACGAATATTTCGACTGTGGATGTTCAATCCTTACGTTTTCAGCCTATTTGAAAATTGGATCCTGTTCATTTTTGGCTCTTTGTTCTAAAATGATCTCAAAAAACGGATGAACGGAGTAGATTACTCACAAACATCACGTTGGGCCCCATTTAAGTTTTCAACGCCGGAACTTCCTGCAAATGGCTTGCGCAGGAAATCTGCGTCCATGGATTCTCAGGATGCGTAGCCGGATCGGCTACTAAAGTGATGTCACCAAGTTCTGTGTGGCCCACCATGATGTATGTGTTGTATCTACACCATCCATCCATTTGGCTAGATCATATTACGGCATGAGACAAAGAATGGGTTAGATCCAAATCTGGAGTGGACCCCACCATAGAAAACAGTGGGGAGAGGGACACCCACCCTTGAAACCCTGATCATGGGTCGACTATGATGTTTATCTGAGATCCAACCTGTTTATAAGTTAAGTCAAACATGAAAAAAGGAAAAAAACAACTTTCAGCTTGATCAAAGACTTTTGTGGCCATTAGAAATTTTTAAAAGTGGCCGTCACTCTCTCCACTGTTTTCTGTGGTGGGGTCCACTTGAGCTTTGGATCTGACTCATTCTTTTTCTCATGGCCTAAAATGATATCTTTAAATGGATGGACGGTGTGGATACAACACATACATCATGTAGAAATTTTTAATGGTGGGCGTCACTCTCTCCACTGTTTTCTATGGTGGGGTCCACTCGAGCTTTGGATCTGACTCATTCCTTTTCTCATGGCCTAAAATGATATCTTCAAATGGATGGACGGTGTGGATACAACACATACATCATGGTGGGCATTTCAGAACTCAGTGACGTCACTTCATATCGCCATTAATCATAAGTATATTTCTCAAAATTTACTTTTTCAGTTATTCTTTGTCTTTTCAATGAATTGGTTGTGTTTTCATACATGACTATAATATATTTATAAATATCATGCATCCAATTTTAATATAGTTGCATTAGTTCAGTTAAACATCGCATGGCTTAGGACCCTATACAACGGAAACTTATTATGTGTATATTTTTTTTGAGATGTTATGATTTAAAAGTGTGTATTAAGGGGTTTTTTAACAATCCCCAAAGTTTCATTAAAAAATTCAACCATTTTCCCAATGTTTCCCTATGTTTCCCAAAAAGTGCGATAAACTATGCGATACAAACGATATATCCCGTGCGATAACCGATATGTATCTGTATCTCAAGGGTGCGATACATTGTGCGATACCGATATTTCGAACACTGGTTCTAACCAACCACATGCATGGGGTACATGAGTTCACTATTCTGAACTGTCTCAACGTTCTAACCATTCGCATGAGCTCACAAATCTGAACCATCTCAAGATTCTAACTATCCACACGAGCTTGCAATTTCCAACTATTCTATGGTGTATATGCATGAGTTCTTATACATAATTCGAGGGGAAGCTCTTTCTAGTTAACAAGTTATCAAATGGTATGTTTACCCATTATTAGCTACTTTTGGAAATGGTCAGTCTACATAGGATTCCACATTCAATAAGAGGTCTAACTTGCACACACTTGCACACACGCGCACACACACACACACACACCATGGCCTAGGTTGTTGCACTTGTACACTTGAGCAAGAGTCTAACTTGTACACACACATAGTGTGCACCTCTTGGGTCTAACTTGTCACACTAATACATTTGAACATTGGTCTATCTTGCACACACATCACATTCAAATAGTGGACTATTTTAGTCACAAATACACAAGGTTGAGTGGGCCGGTTTGTGTGCACTACTAACTAATGGTCAAGTGGACCAACATAGGCACCGTACACCCATGCTCAAGTGAACCAAGTCAAGCATCATTTACACATGTTCAAGTGAACTACGGCAAGCATCATTCACACATGTTTAAGTGGACTGATTTAAGCATCACAAACACGTGTTCTAGTGGATTGATTTAAGTAGCATAAACACATGTTCTGGTGGGCTGATCTTAGCATCATTACCACACATCCAAGTGGACTGATTTTAGCATCATGTACACACATCCAAGTGGACTGGTTTAAGCACACATGTTCTAGTGGACTGATTTAAGGATCATGAACACATGCCCGAGTGGACTGGTTTAAGCATCATAAACACATGTTCTTGTGGACTGAATTATGTATTGTAAACACATGTCCAAGTGGACTGATCTTATCATCATTACCACATCTAAGTGGACTGATTCAAACATCATGAAGACATGTCCAAGTGGACTGATTTAAGCATCATAAATGCATGTTATAGTGGGCTGATCTTAGCATCATTACCACACATCCAAGTTGACTGATTTAAACATCATGAACACATGTTCTAGTGAACCGATTTAGGCGTCGTAAACCCATGTCTAAGTTGACTGATTTAAGCATCATAAACACACGTTCTAATGGGTTGGTCTTAGCATCATTAACACACATCCAAGTGGACTGATTTAAGCATCATAAACACCTATCCAAGTGGACTGATTTAAGCATCATAAACACATGTTCTAGTGGGCTGATTTTAGCATCATTACCACACATCCAAGTGGATTGATTTAAGCATCATGAACACATGTCTAAGTCGACTGATTTAAGTATCATGAACATATGTCTAAGTGGACTGATTTAAGCATCGTAAACACATGTCCAAGTGGACTGATTTAAGTCCAAGTATATACATCAAAGTTTAATGATTTAAGCATCATTAAGCTGCAGGTTTGCAATTCATTTCAATTGTGCATCCAGTCCTCCTCTTGCACATTCTTTGATAGAGACATCATTTTCTGTGTTGATAGAGCATCTAATGTTTCCCATTGTGGGCAGTTGTAAGTTTTAATGATCTCCTCTTTGTTACGCATTTATTTGTGCCTGCATGTATGAAATTGTTGTATAAACTGGAATTTACTTAAACTGGTCTTCGTACTGTCATATATCAATTAGTTAGCACTTTGTGAAATGAAGGCATCAGTCCCCTCATTCAACCATGCTATTCACTTCCAGATGTGGATAATGGAGCAGTTTGTGATAGATTGTATACATGTATTTGTGTGATGTATGTCCAATGGAATGCATGTGGATTTGTTTGTTGCAAGGTTCTTGATGCTTGCTGAAAGATTGTTGCTCTCTTTGATAATGTGCTTACATAATGTGTGAACTACTTTGTGTCGGTTGGTTTTCTTGCTCACATTTTTATTTTATTTTTTTGCTTTTCAAAAATAAAAAAAATGTGAGCATGGAAACCATCTGGCACAAAGTAGTTCACAAGAAGTTATAGTATATAGTAATTATAGGGTCCTGGTCATCAGCAAACATACAGTTTACCGATAATCAGGAATCTGTTGCATGTGGGGCCCCTGGTTAGTAAATCTACACTGTCAATCTGATGGCTTCTACTGCGGATGGGGAGTGCCCCGAAAGCCTTCCAGAATGTAAGATTGTAACCCTTCAATTAGATGGTTAAGAGAAAAAAGAAAAGAAAAAAAGAAGCAACAGTGCATAGTCAGCAGGAAAAAGGCCTTGGAAAAAAAATGTAGCAACAGTCCATATTCAACGGGAAAAAGGCCAAATGTGGAAGGGTTGAGATCATTCAATCTGGGAGATTTTTGGGGTATACCCCCAATCCAGTGGACCCATTGGAAGATCTGTGGTTTGGATCACCTAACCACTGGCCACGACATGCATCTAATCTTGCATGTCAGCAATACATGCTTTGCTTTACAAACAGGATCACGTTTGCTATTTCTTCCTATTATGTGTGTTTTCTTTTTGTTTGAGCTATAGCAAGTATCCACTTAATACACATAATATTGCTTATGGTTTCATAATTTTCGAATAACCGCTCCTTAATCTGGAACCATGGGTCTTTTCTGACAAGTAATTCCTATTAACGAAACAAATCTACTACAAGAGAACTAATCATACTTCAGTTCAGGAAGTTGGTTGGTTTTTAATACTATTTCATTTTACTTTAACATTTTGTAATCTAATTTGAAAAAAAACAAATATCCAGTAAATCAAGACAATGAATGATTGGTACATAGCTTTGTTCTTTTCTCATCATGAAATGACAGTACCAAAATTATATTTTCTCCCAAGGCGAAGGGTGAACTTCTTCATGATTTAGAAGATGATATGAGAGCTAAAAATAGAAAATTGAAACAAAAGATGGGACAAAAGAAGAAGAAAAATAACCGACTTCCAGATTTTAATAGTGCATGCTTAATGTTCTGGACGGTTGAATAACTTGCATGGTTTCAATGCTTCATGCTCTACCAATCTTCTACTTTCGAAGGTATCTGTCAGATCACGGGGGCCAGTCAGTCCTTTCGGTCAGGGTGCATGTTAGAATCCTTTCCACCACTGGTGAGAAAGCTAGAAAAATAAGATGATCTATATGTGAAAGGAAGGAAAAACTCGCTTGGAGATTTGAACATTGCCCAAAAAAATCCCTTTGATTTGCCTATTATCTTGCATGGTTTTGATCCTCATCCTACTCTTAAACCTTCTGTTTACGAAGGTATGTAGCTGTTGGCAACGAGCCTTTCTTAGCAACCTACAATGGAAGCTTCCTTTCAACAACGTTCCCAGCTCTTCAAAACATCCAAGGAGCCCTCATAAAAGCTGGCCTGGGCAACCAGGTGAAGGTCACCGTCCCCCTCAATGCCGATGTCTACGAATCGCCGGATGGTCTCCCGTCGGGCGGTGACTTCCGCTCGGACATCCGTGACCTCATGCTCGCCATCGTCAAGTTCCTCAGTGACAATGCTGCTCCCTTCACTGTCAACATCTACCCCTTCATAAGCCTCTACCTAGACTCAAACTTCCCTGTTGACTATGCCTTCTTCAGTGGTGCGTCTTCACCTGTGAATGATGGCGGGACCGTCTACAACAATGTGTTTGACGCGAACCATGACACTCTCGTATGGGCACTGAGGAAAAATGGCTACGAAAACTTACCCATCATTGTCGGCGAAGTTGGGTGGCCGTCAGATGGTGACAAGAATGCGAATTTGAATTATGCACAGCAGTTCAATCAAGGTTTCATGAACCACATTTTGACTGGGAATGGGACCCCCATGAGACCAGGGCCCATCGATGCTTACTTATTTAGCTTGATTGATGAGGATGAGAAGAGCATCGATCCAGGAAATTTTGAGCGGCACTGGGGGATATTCTACTATGATGGGCAGCCTAAGTATCCGCTTAATCTTAGGGCGACAAACGGAGGGGCTTTAGTCCGGGCGAAGAATGTAAAGTATCTGAAACGGCAGTGGTGCATACTCAAGTCAGGAGTAAATGTCAGTGACCCACAAGTTGTATCAAGCGTTAGTTATGCCTGTGGTAATGCGGATTGCACAAGCCTTGGGTATGGTTCGTCGTGCGGAGACTTGGATACACGCGGGAACATCTCGTACGCATTTAATAGTTACTACCAGAAGTTCAATCAGTATGAGAGTGCATGCCAGTTCCCAAAGATTTCAATAATAACGAAGACGGACCCGTCAACAAGAAATTGCAGGTTTGGTATCATGATCGATTCAGGCATGGCTGGACATGGCCGGGGATTTGGAAATATGGCCATTGATTTGGCAGCGGGTATGTTTCTCTTTTTGCTGACATATATATGAGATTGGACTTTTTAATGCACCGTGCTCTCGGCATTTTCTCACTTGCTTTTTAGTACTGATAATGATAGTTTTGTGATCTCTGTGAAAGGAAGTCACTAGCAAGGCTTCCCACCTTAAAGCGATGTATTTTGCTCTCTTCTTTGCTTCCTTTATTCACCTATACACAAGTACCCATGAAACTTCTAGGGTGATCAGAAGCGTTGATCTGGTGAGCCATATCTTTGGTGGACAGTTGCTCAAAAACTACTGTCATGGGAAGATCCTAGTTCTACTGGTGCAGCTTTTGGGCACTGAATTGAGGAGAAAGAGGGCTAAATACCCTTCCCACAATGGCCTCACCTGTTAATAGCCTCATGGGAAACTCCTAATCCTCTGATGGATGGATGGCCTGCAGATAGACGCATTTGGGAGGGTTATTTATTTTTGCGCATGTTCAATCAACGGTGTGGTTCATCAGATCAGCATTTTAACCTCCCAAAGATGCCATGCATATCCACAGGTGAAGGATAAGTTAGTTTCCTCTTAAATGCAGACTCTCCATCCTGTTTATACAATTCATTTCCAAAATACCACCTCTAGCTTTGAAACATCACATGTTTAAATATTTATGCATTTTAGTCCAAGAAAAACCTTGCCGGCCCTATACATACATCCGTTTATTTCCAAAATGCCCCCACCTAAATTTACAAGGCCTGAGAAAATAAGTCATATGAAACCTTTCACTGTTTTATCACTTTTATTTTTCTTTGTTACAATCCAAACTATTATTACCGTTTTTAGCCCAAGGAAACAGAGAAAAGTTTCATTGAACTTATGGCTCTTCGTTTCCAGCAATCTTATTACTATAGTTCAAGCAACATAAATTATCATCAGATTAAGATAGTGTATATGTATGTATATGTAGAGGTTTGATAATCCCACACCCATGTATAGGGATGCCACCACACTTGCCAACATGACATGCTTGTGTGGGATTCAAGCTGCCCATCAGATGGGTCCCACAGTGTAGATGCCCAGGGCAAAAACCAGGTTGTTCCATTCATCACGCAAAGCATATGTAAGCAGCACTCAGCCAAGTTTTCTTTAGTCATCCATTTTTGTAAAATGTGGGCTACCTGATCACTTACACAGGACTGACTTTGAGCCAGAGCATCTACATTGTGGGACCCACCTAATGGGTGCCTTGGATCTAAGCACCCATGTCCCACTTCCTCACATGCGGTAGCGCGGGAACGCATGTGGGATTGGCAAACCTCTACATGTTCTATGCAGGATCCCCTATCCATGGGCTCCTCTTTGGCCTCCCAACACTCCTCAGGGCCTTCCACACAACACTATTGCATTTGAATCCAGACCCAAATGCAAGCTGCCACACTCTATCCCCACCCTTGATTTTCCCATTGGCCTCCAGGTATGCCAGCTCATACCACACACTACTGCTTGAAGTATTCCCAAACCTCTCCAGTGTCCTCCTTGATGCTTCCATGTACTCCTCAGTCAGCTCGAGATTCTTTTGTAACTCATCTAGTACCCTTTTGCTGGAAGCCAATATGCACACATGTTCAAATGCAAGCTTGTAGTCTGGGATGTATGGCTTGGTTTTTCTCTTCTTGAAGAGCAATGCCTTGAAGAAGATGAGCTGTTCTGAGACCGGGAGGACAAGCGGGCCCAGGGTGGTGATGTTGGTCTTAAGCGCCTCGCCCCCCACTTCAAGCAAGTCGCCGTTCACTGAAAGGCCTTTCCTCCCTTGGCAATCCTCTCTTTGGTGGATGCACCGGAAGCTGCGGCTGTCCATGCCTTTGTGAGTGCGAACAAGCTGTCGAAAGCGGCACACTCATGATAAGGTTATGGCAAGAAATTGTATGTACATGGCATGCACCTGACCGATAGTTATATGCATCTCCCATTGGCTAAGGATGATGGATGGGAATCCCAACGCATTCCAATATATGATTTGAAAAAAAAAAAAAATCCAACATTTTGAACCAATTTTGATTCCTTCCACCATTACTGTGATGTTAGATTTTAAGCACACTCACAAATCATCCTCACCTAAAATTTCTTGAGAGATCTTCAAATTTTAAGGTTTTTCTCAGGACATTGGGCAAGTTTTGCCCGAAATTAAAAATATTTATTTACTTAATATCCGCTGAAAATTTGAAAATCTCAGGATGATATTGTGATGATATGGTGCAGCGAAATGTTGACTCAGAACTCAAAAAGTGTTTGGGGGGTTGTCGAGTTTCTCCACTATAGCAAACTTGGGTAGCTTGTCTGAGTCGACTCGGACTCGGTTGGAACTGATATGGTTTGACACCAAGAGTCACCCCCAACTTGGGTGAGTTGCTAGTTGACTCAATACCAGTACGATTTGGGGTGAGTGGCTGAGTCTTAAACCACTGGTGGCTCACCTGGGTTGGTTCTAATTCCTATCCAAATGGGCTCCAGCTACAGTCGGTCTGGGCTGGAATCCTTAGATTTTTAGATGTTCCTGGACAGGCTTTGGTGTAGATTGTCCTAGTTTCATCCCTATGAAAATTTACCTGCTTGAGTTCATACTTGGAGCGCCAACGGTCAAGACGGCGGTTGGAGAGCAACATTGCTGCCGCTCCCATCCGAAAGAAGCAATTTGGAAGAAGCATGTCGATGTCATTACCTGCATACCAAGTGAATGCCACGATCTCGGTGCTCACCACTAGTGCATATGTGCCTGGATGCGCATTGAGGAGGTCTTTCGCTAGATCAATGGCAATCACTCCTGCCGCGCAGCCCATTCCCCCAAGGTTGAAGCTATGAATGTCCTGCCTTAGCTTGTAGTGATTTATCACCATCGCCGAGAGCGATGGGGTAGTGTTTAGGATGCCACAATTCACTATGAGGATCCTTATGTCTTTGGGTCGTACCCTGGTGGCTGCTAGAAGGTCATCAATGGCCCCGAACATGACTGTTGCCGCCTCTTCTCGGCCTTCCTTGAGAGTGATCTTTTTCCCAGGGACAAACACTGATCTTGGCATGTACGACTCATCGCCAATCCCAGAGTTCTTGAGAACCCATTGCTGGAAGTCGATAGCGGCGTCGTTGAAGTTGCCGGATTTTTTTCCGAGCTCAATGAATTCAGATTTTGTAATCTGCATATATGAGAGCAAAATCAATCATCAAACAATAACACCATCAATGCTCCTCTTCTGTGCCAACAACATTGAAATCTCGTTCTTGTTGTTTCCACTCTCCAGTTGTGACTTATAGGTATTTCTCTGTAGTAGGCAATCAGGATGATGATCCAACGATCATAACTGCTGATTTGTCCAATGATTATGGATAGTTGTTTCCTCTGTTCATATTTTTCTCGAAATAAATGGTTATGATTGCTCGACTTGCCCAATCTTTTGGAAACTATCAAATCCATGGTGGGGTCTTCCTTACTGGCGGCCCGGATCTTTGGTGCATTTGGCGTGAGTAAGGTTTTTGATTAAGGATCTTTGATTAAGGATCTGCCTTTAGTTACTATATATAGGACAGTAATAATAAGACAGAATTTCCTTTGCAAAGCATAATGCACTTGAACATAGCATCTTTCATACATAAAATCATAAAAAAGAAGCGAAACACAAACGGTTTAAATTACATGGGCAGCGTTTGGTTGTAACAAATATCATGATTATTCTAAATTGGTGCAACCAAAAGCAGCCTCAAGCTGTATGGCCTTTTGTTTTGTATATTCTTTCATAAAAACTTAACCTATGAGAGATACCTAACTACTATATATAACTACTATATATTGGACACTCAAAATTATATTGTAGTTTTTCAGTTAGGATTGTATCACATGACTCTAAGGAAAGTTGTGTTCTGCTTAAGATTTATATAATTTGTCAAATCCATTTATACACAGAAACTGAAGATATATATATATATAATTTGACCATTAGTAGGGATAGTAATTTTTTTAATTATAAAAAATTAGAACAAAGTGAGAAATGCTTAACACTAATCGAGTGCATGTTGATTATAATATTCCATGCATGTGTACTACATGTGCCAAATGTATAGAATTGCATGTTCAAGTGTTACATGTGCCACACTCAATTTTGAAGTGCCTTATTTATGCCATGTTATACATGCACCTACAACATAAACGCTACATGTGTTTGTTGGGAAGTGCGGAAGGTGAGCCCTCAAGATCTGACGGTCTACACGATGTTGGGAACGTTTACAAAGCATCATCTTATGTTCCCTACATGTGTCACATTTCATGAGGTTTGCTTGAATGCATCCTAATGTATGGAACGACTACGTTAGGACTTTAGCCTTTGAATTTGGGTCATCTTTCAATGATCTAAACCATTTATACAATGAGTTTTACCTTTTATGGTAGAAAGTAATTAACAAATAGAAGTTCTAGTTGGATTATTTTTACCCTTTTGTAATTTCTCTTTTGCTTTGAACAGAACAATCTTTGTAACCCTTATACAATCAAAGTTTAAAATATTCAATATGGGAATTTGTTTTTTTATCGGTATCCCCCATTCAAAATGGGAAACCTATGAAATAATTAAATGGTTTGGTTCTCTGAAAAAATTCCTGATCTCTTCCATCTTTGCTCTAGTCCAACACACTATGAGCTTGATAGGTAATTCAAGGCAACATGGCCTAGATTGCTTATGCAAAAGACTACTTTTCTTGTATCTAAATGACCCCTTAATGGACAGTTTGGATTGTGCTCAAGTGGGACACATTGTCACAAGTAAGGATTAGAGATAAAGAAAGTGCCACCCAGTATCGCTATCTTATATATATATATATATATATATATATATATATATATATATATATATATATATATATATATATATATATATATATATATATATATATATAATTGCAGAAAGAAAAAGCCTTTGTTCAAAAAAATATAAATATGCCTCATCCAAACATACCCTTAATTAAGCTCTTTCCACCGTTTCTGTGTACTCAAGATCATAACAAACGAATTAAAAATTTCACAAAACATATTTTATAAGTATGAAAAAGATATAGCATTAATAGAATAAATTATAATTAATTAATTACCTTAAGCTCCTTAGGCGGCCGATAACAAGCAAAATCAAGTAAGTAAGTCGACCTCGGGCTTAGATCATGATAAACATACACAATCAAAACCAACAACCCCGAAGCAAAGACGACATCCGTCGTGTCATATCTGGACCCCACATCTCCCAGTGTCAGCTTCCCGATCTCGGCAGCGAAAATCAGCACCAGAATCGGCACGGTGAAGAAATAAAGTCCATGACTAACAAGATAATGGTATCCAAGCTTCACATATTTTAGGTTAACAGAGTTTAGAAAATCCGGCATGCCTCGTCGGACCCTCACAGAGAAACTCAAGGAGCCCGTGTATGGTCCCGATCCCTCCACGCCCCGGTTAACGATCTCCGGCGAGAGGAACTCTTGCTTGCCGGCCATGGAAATTATATTAAATATAAATAATTAAAATTTAAATATAGATATAATAAAAGAGCACAAGAACCAGTTATTGCACGTAGATGGTTATCTTACATATAACAATAGTGTTACATTAGTTATATAAGTGTAATGACGTAAGTAACATGATAGAGTGGGAGTAGGATTCGGTAGTAACCCCTCCAAACAGAATTCTGTTACTGGAAAAGCTCTGTGGACCCCCACCATTATGTATGTGTTTTATCTAGCCATCCATCCATTTTGGAAGCTCATTTTAGGGATGAGATAAAAAAAAATGAGGCAGATCCAAAGTTCAAATGGACCACACCAAAGGAAGCAATGGGGTTAATGACATCCACCGTTGAAATGTTCCTAGGGTTCATCACATGTTTATTTGCCATCCAACCTGTTCATAAAGTCACATGAACCTGGATGAAGGGAAAACACAAATACCAACTTGATCCAAAACTTCCTGTGGCTCTCAATATGTTTTCAACGGCAGGATTCAATCACCACTGTTTACGGTGGTGTGGTCCGCTTGAAATTTGGATCTGCCTCTTTTTTTGCATCATGCCCTAAAATGAGCTGAAAAAACAGATGGACGGCATGGATAAAACACTACCAGAGGGATCAGCTATCTTCCTGTCCTTCCACATTAAAGGGTAGATGGTGGACCCCACTAATAGGACAATCCTAGCCATGATTTGCAACCGTTGATTGATTGTATGGAACAGTCAGTTTTTGGCATGAGCCATCTATGGTAAGGTCCACTTAGGTGCATGGTCTGGATCAACGGTTTAGGCTAACACGTGGACGGTGAGAGAGTGGCCCTATCATATCAGTTCCCTCTCTATAGAGTTAATCTGAACGGATATGACGGTAACGGAAGGGAGGGGTTTTTTGTGTGATTGAGTAGATGCGGTTGGTTTGTTGTCCGAGGAATTTCATGCGTACGGTGGAGGATTACTCCCATCAAATTTCATAAAATGCATACATTTATGTAGATCCACTTATATGGTGGGCCATACAATTGTATTAACGTGGAACTTTCATCAAACACCTTGTAACTGTACATTATCTATGCACACATCTGGACCGCAGGATGAGCGAAATGACCTATTTTTGTAAGGTTGGGTCGGGTGGAGGGTTCCAACCGCAACCTAATCTGAGGACCCAGACAACTGACCTGAACTTGGGTTAGGTCAGTTGGGTTCGGGTTGACCCAACCCAAGTTGGGGGGCCCTACATTTTTGTCCCAGCGAGTGGGTTGAATCTTGGCATGTGTTGGAATGACTTTCAGGGCAACAGGCTAAGCATGGGCATTACTGGCCAAGATCTGGTGCTTAAGTCCATATTGATTATTAGCAAAGTCTGATCATTGATCAGGACCATCTATGATGTAGGTTTACCTTTGATCTCTCATCCCTCTCAAAAGTCACCTTGATCAAATGATATTAGCCATCCAATCAATTGGTATGAAAATGGGTGTTGGTAAACCACACACTTTTTATTTTTATGTGTAAATCAATGTGATTAACAATATAAAAGATTTAAAGGGTGAAAATTACTTTTAACACAAACAAGTAAATTATCAAACATGCAGCATGCAAGAGACGTCAAGATTTTTTATGTATAAAAAACTGTGATGTAATGGGAAAAACTATAAGATCTAGTATAAATCCGTTATAATAAAAATGATACAAGTACAATTATGAAGAGATTTCTTTTACATATCCAAAATACATCACATAAAGGTGAATTACACACAATAATAAAATGAATGAATTTCTCACTAACAAGAGATCGTAGAAAATCGTCAACACAACCTTTTGAGAAGACAATTAAAGAAACCAATATTATGTATGAACCTTACCAACTCACATACAAAGATTTCAATGGTAGAAGATTCTTGATCTTTTTCTTTTATAAAATTCTATTTTCTTATTTTTCTCATTTTTTAAAGAAAGAAAAACTCATTTTCTTTTTGGGTTACTCTAACTCTCTTAATGCAAAAGAGCCAATTTTCTCTCATTTTACTAGATTGGTTAAAAGACCAACATACCCCCGCACACATGTGATAAAAGGCTACTTAAGCCCACACATGTGTGTCCCACCTCCACATGAGGATGGACGCCCAACAATCTCCCCCTCTCAACTCATGAGGAGGGTTCCACTATGCCCAAAGTTGTCATGTTTTTACAAAACTTATGTTTTTCTTTAGGCAAAGCTTTGGTCATCATATTTAATCCATTTTTATTGATATTGATCTTCTCAAGTTGTAACAATTTTTTTTTCAAGAGCATTTCGAATTCAATGATACTTAACATTTATGTGCTTAGATTTCAAATGGATATCTAAATTTTTTACTAAGGTGGATGGCACTTTTACTGTCACAATAAACAATATAATAATCTTGTATCAAGTAAGTTCTTCAAAAAAAATTTTAATTCACAACATTTCCTTGCAAGCTTTTGTCACTGCAATATACATAGATTTTATACTAGATAAGGCCACACTTTTTTACAACTTGGACTACTACGACACCACTCCACTTGCAAAAGTAAGAATGTACCTCGATGTAGACTTCTTGGAGTCAATGTCTTCTGTCGTATCCGTATCCATGTCGCCTTCTAACATAGGTTTACCACCTCCAAGGCATAAACACATCTTGGACGAAATCCTAAGATATATGATGATCTATTTACTGTTTCCCAATGCTCTTTGCTAAGATTTGCGAGAAATTTACTAACAACACATACTGCGTGTGCGAAGTCGGGTCTCGTGCATAGCACGCATCAAACTTCCAACTACTAATGCAAATGAAATTTTCTTTATTTCTTCTTTTTCTTTCTCACTTGAAGGACTTTACTCACTATTTAACTTAAAGTGACCTACAAATAGAGAACTGGCATGTTTTGCTTTGTCTATTGAAACCTATCAAGTACTTTTTCAATGTACATTTTTTGGGATAATTAAAGCTTGTTGACTTTCCTATCAAGAGAGATCTTTATAATTAAAATTTGTTTTACGGGTCTTAAGTACTTCATGGTAAAAGACTTGCTTAACTCATTTTTCATCCAATCAATTTTGTAAATATCTTGGCCAACAATCAACATATCATCAATATATAGCAAAAGTATAATAAAATCACTATCAGAAAATTTATTAATAAATACACAATGTTTTGAAGCGGTTCTCCTATACATATTATCCATCATAAATGAATCAAACTTTTTATACCACTGCCGTAGAGCCTGTTTTAACTCATAGAGGCTCTTATTCAACTTGCAAACTATTTGCTCTTTACATTTGACTTCGAAACCTTCTATCTACTCCATATATCTCTTTCTCCAAATCACCATGAAGGAATGTTGTTTTGACTTCTAGCTGCTCAATCTCTAGATTCATGCTTGCAACTAAACCCAATGCAACTCGTATGAATGACATCTTTACCACAAGTGAAAAAATCTCATCAAAGTTAATGACTTTTTTCTTTTCCCAAATCCATTCATAACCAACATTTCCTTATACATTTGCCATGAGCTATTCTCTTCAATCTTTAACCTGAATACCCACGTGTTCTTGAGTACTTTCTTTTCATTTGGCAGAAGTCATAAGTATGGTTCTTATATGAAAAATCCATTTCCTCTTGCATAGCTCTTAGTTACTTCCCTTTATATTCATCAATTTGAGTTTCTTGATAATTCTCTGGTTCATCTCCATCTGTAAGCATGACATACTTATGAGGTGGGTACCCTTAGACGATTGGCTTGCTCTAATAGACTTTCTCAATTGATGCTCAACTAGTGTTTCTTGAAGGGGCTGCTCCCCCTGTTCTTCCAATTCAACATCACCTATAGGAATATCATTACCAACTATATCTTCTTGGCTTTACATATCTCCCCCATCATCATGCATCGTGGGTAAAGGAACTTGATGTACATCAATAAAGCCTTCAATACTAGGCTGAGGCTTGTACACTTTTTGAAAGTCATCAATTGTTTAGTCTTCAAGAAAGACCGCATTTCTATTTCTAATCACCTTTTTGTCAATTGAATTCTATAATCAATAGCCAAAATTTTCATATGCATAGTCCAAGAAGATACATTATTTTGTCTTATTATTGAGCTTAGATCTTTCATTTTTAGAAACATGCACAAATACTAGGCAACCAAATACCTCTAGGTACTTATAAGAAACATCTTTCTATGTCTATACATTTTCTATAATATCTTCATTCAAAGGAGTCGAAGGAGATAGATTAATTAAGTAACACGCGGTTCACATAACCTCTCCCCAAAATGATCTTAGCAATTTAGCATGTAAAAGCATATGCTTGATTCTCTCCACAATAGTATGGTTCATCATTTCTACCACACCATTGTGTTGTGGAGTCTTGGGAATGGATTGCTCATGTTGAATTCCATGGCCTTTGCAATACTGTTCAAATGGTCTAATATATTCACCACTACTATTTGTGCAAATACACTTTAACATTTTACCAGTTTTTCTTTTCACCACAGCATAAAAATAATTAAACACATCAAAAACTTGATTTTTAGTCTTCAAGGCATATGCCTACACCTTTCTAGGAGCATCATATATAAAGGTAACAAAGCAAGAAATGCTGCCGAGAGTTTTGACTTTCGTAGGACCATAAACATTAGGATAAATCGGCTTGATTCAGCTCAAATTATAACTTACATATATATAAAAGCTCACCTATATATAAAAATTAAAAAGAAAATACTCAGATTCGAAAATTTGAACTCGAATTTGGCTCAAAAGCTCAAGCTCAAACTCGGCTCAAATTGACCAACTTAATGGCTGAACTGGGGTTAGCCGAACTCAAATTGAAATAGGCTGCTGGCTAAACTGAGGGGAGCTGTGCCAAGTTCGACTCAGATCAGACTACTGGCAATGCAGCAGGCGTTTGTGAAGTAAGGCCGCTGCTGATCAATAGGGCTCCCTGGGCAAGAGATCAATCAGGCCCCCTAAATTAGGTGGGGCACACCTATACGTTGAATCAAACATTCGATGAAGGCCCAGGTGGACCCACCTGGACATTTTAAAATGACCCTAGTTTTTCTCCTAAAATGCACTTTTCTCTTCCCTGGGCCCAACCGATTAGTCAACGGGTCTGATTTATCGGACCCGGGCTTGTTCATGTTAGTGCTCCACCTGATCAAATCCTCAAATCTGTTACACGTGCGGTACATTGGCACGTGTGCTGAGAATATTGCCAATACTGACCGGACTCTTAACTTCATCCTTTGATTTAGGCTCTTCCGTGAGGCCCACCTGGTGAACGGTCCGCCTGATTGGGTACTGCCCAATTTCTGTGAGAGCTCACACCTGCACCAAAAGCGTTAACATGCTCAGAGATCCAATCCACTCATCACATGGGCCTCCCTGTATAGATGCTCTACCTAAGAGATCAGGCCCATCCAATCACCAAGCAGACCACACGTGTAAGTGAATATGACCAGTTGTCTGCATGCAACATAAATGTAGCACACCTGATAATCAGATCGATATGACTTTTCATACAAGAATTCCTAAGATTGGGACCTACCAGATGGATCTCACACGTAGGCCTGTCAATGGGCCAGCTGGGCTTGACCTGCTCGGGCCATGTTTGGACCGCAATACTAGGCCCGAAGGCTCGACCCGAGCCCAAAATTTAAGTCCTTTTATTAATCGTGCCAGCTGGGCTGCGTATAAGGACCCGTCAGCCCAACCTAAACCCGGCCCATCTAGTCTAATGCATGATTGACCACGCTAAATGAACAGCCTAGATCTTTCACAAAGGGACATGCATAATCATCCCCAGCCAGGCCGAGCCCGTTTGTTTTGGCCCATCAAAGGCCCGGTCCAGAGTCGGGTCTTGGACAGATCTTAGCCTGGCCAGAATCCGGCCCGTTGATACCACTACTCACACGTGTGCCAATTTCACACTTGATCCAGAACACTTGGCGATTTTTGGGGCTTGGAACATGTATCATGGGGCCCACCGTAATGAACGGTCCAGATCATCAAATTTGGAGGTCCAGCTGTAATACTGCATCATATTACGTAACTATTCACGTTGAGCATGTGGTGGGTGGATTCGGACTCGGTAGTGATCCCTCCATATCCGACCTCGGTACTGGAAAAGCTCTGTGGGCCCCACCATGATTGTGTGTTTCATCCACGCTGTCCATCCATTTTTCCATATCATTTTAAGGCATGAGCCCAAAAATGACGCAGATCCAAACCTCAAACGGGCAACACCAAAGGAAACAATGGGGATAATAACACCCACCGTTGAAATCTTCCTAGGGCCCACCACGGTGCTTATCAGCCATCCGACCTGTTCACAAAGTCACATAAAACACAAATATCAACTTGATTCAGAACTTCTACGCTTCCAAGAAGTTTTCAACGGCAGGCGTTCAGTCCCCACTGTTTCATGTGGTGTGGTCCATTTTAGCTTTGGATCTACTTCATTTTCGGATCATGCCCTAAAATAAGCTGAAAAAATGGATGGACGGCGTGGATAAAACACATACACCATGGTAGGGCCCACTGCTTTTCCAGTACCGATGTCGGTACTCGAGGGGTCACTACGAATCCTAGTCCGTGTTGGGGCAGAGATGTGAACACAGAAAACGGATTGGCTACTCCCCCTGGCACCAGCTCCGTGGCTGGTGGTCCCCCACCATGATGTATGTGTTTCATCCATTCCGTTCATCCATTTTTACAGATCATTTTATTTTTTGAACCAAAAAATGAGAGGGATATAAATGTCAGTTGGACCACACCGCATGAAAAAAAATAGTGATTGGATATCAACCATTAAAATCCTCCTAAGGCACACTATACTGTTTATTTGACATCCAATCTGTTGATTAGGTCATACAGGCCCGGATGAAGAGAAAAAACAAATATCAGCTTGATCCAAAACTTTTATGGCCTCCAAAATGTTTTTACTGATCGACCCTCGTTCAACACTGTTTCCTGTAATGTGGTCCACTTGAGATTTGGATATATCTCATTTTTGGAATCATACCGTAAAATGATCTGTAAAAACAGATGGATGGAATGGATGAAACACATACATCATAGTGGGGCCCACATAGCACCGGCCATCAGCCATTGGCTGGTGTCAGGGGGGAGTAGCCAATCCGTTCCCACACGCCGCACTTGTAGCTGGACGTACATGTACGAACATGGTCACACGCGTGCTTTAAGAAAATGTACAAAATATATACATGCAACTCAAATTGGACCGTCCAAATTGCAGCCCCACTTCCGATTGACTATAAGGCTAAAGATTAAATTCAAATGATGTAATATCTTAGCTGATTGATGGACCTCTAATGGACGGTACAATGAAAATTTTCAACGGTCCAAATTCAACTTAAATATTCTATTATTAGAAGTAAGAAGCATTGACTCACTCCAATTTTTCTTTTGCCCAGCATATACATTTTCCCATGACTTTAACGTTTTGATTTGACTTGACTGGGTGCCACATATGCAATCTGTGACCGGACGTGTATGAACTAGTACACTCTCCCAGAGTATCAAATAACATTCCTATTGCAGTTGTGTTACTTTCAAGCTGGACAAAAGGACAGATATCAGTTACATTACTTTTTAGCTGGACTTGGTAAAGCTGTGACCGGAGTCCTCTGCCACAGGTGGGGTAGCCAGCTCCTCTGTGGAGCCCACCTTTTTGCATGTGTGAGAAATCCAATCCGTCCATCAGATTCACCACCGTGTTTTCACCGTACATGTCAAAAATTAGAAAGATCCAAAACTCGAGTGGGCAATTTCATGTGAAATATTGTAAAATCACACCTAAACAATTCAGAATTTTTTAGATTACACCTTCATTATGATAAGGCGCACCTGATGACCATATTGGATGGGACATACACTCTACAGTAGGCCTCACAGCTTGTGGAAAGTTTCCATGGTGTATTTCCACATCCCCATTGTTCCTTATGGGGTGGCCCACATGAGCTATGCAGCGAGGTCATGTTTGGCTCCGTGACATAACATGGATGGATGCAGCTGATGGACGGAATGGATTTCACATGCACATCTTGGTAGGTCCCACGGAGCTTGGGCTAGAAGCTGAACACTAGACGTTTCACCAATGGTCGAGGGAGGATTCCCTACAATCGGTTGTATGCTATACAACTGTGAACCTGTTTTTTTAACTTAAGCTTCCAGGGTTTTTCAGCCTTGAAAATAAACAACTGATCAGTGATAATTACAGCGGGTAAAATAGAGCTCCATCTTTTCTGTCAACGTGTCAGGTGTGTAAGACATGGATACCATACAACGGTTGGAACCAAATCCCAAAGAAGCTAAGGACGACCGTCAACTGGTATTTCAGATGATCTACCACATTGGTCCGTGTCAGTGTCTAAATTATTTGATCCGAGGCCATATGTGACCACCAACCACGGGGCTGGTGATCGGTGCTCTGTGGACCCCACCATGATGTAGGTGTTTAATCCATTCCGTTCATCCATTTTTAAAGATCATTTTAGGGTTTGATGCGAAAGATGAGAGGGATATAAATCTCAGGTGGACCACACCACAGGAAAACAATAGTGATTGGATATCCACAATTAAAATCCTCCTAAGGCCCAATGTACTGTTTATTTGAAATCCAATCTGTTGATTAGGTCATAAAGGTCCAGATGAATGGAAAAAACAAAGATCAGATTGATCCAAAATTTTTATGGCCCCCAAAAGGTTTTTAATGGTCGACGCTCATTCAACACTGTTTCCTGTAATGTGTTCCACTTGAGATTTGGATATACCTCATTTTTTATCTCATATCATAAAATGATCTGGAAAAATAGATGGACGGCATGGATGAGACAAATACATCATGTTGGGTCCCACAGAGCACCGACCACCAGCTATTGGCTGGTGGCAGGGGGAGTAGCCAATCCGCTCCCCATATGTGAAGCTTAAACTATAATGCAATGTGTGGGCCCCGCTGTTATTTGTGCATGATAACCAAATCCTACGTCATGCGCATACCCAAAACATCATCAGGGCCGAACAATTGAGATGGATCACCTACCATTAAAAAAAAAAAAAAACCCTTTCAGATTTTGAGTGGGCCCCACCAATTCTGTTATGAAGAAGTGGGGCCCACCGCATTTTGTCTATGCAGTCCAATTCTGCTCTGAAGAAGTGACCCCCGCCGGCACGAATGGGCACCTCAAAAAAGTCAGGCCATTCAAACGCCACACCACTCGGGAACTTAAAAGAGGTTTAATTTAAGGAGTGATTTGAGACGGTGTAGCCCACATGAGAAAACGATGCACGGATTGGATGCCGTGAATACATCACGTTGGACCCCACACGCCATATTGTAGGTTAAGCCCAATTGATCCTTGACTATGAAGTTCATCAATTAAGAAGAGCATAAATAATAAAATCCATCCGTTGATTATCTACCAACTATACCACGTTGATGGTTATAATTTCAATAGCTTTATAGCATTACGTGTTTGCCATTTGTCATGTCACCTGCCACCTGTCACTCTCAGGATTGGTTTATAAAATCGACATCCACACCATCTTAATTGAGATGGACACACACTTTCTTTCTCTGTTCTCTTCTACTGATTGCATAAAACCGGTTGTAGGTTAACTTGGCATACAACCCACTTTCAACGTCATTTTTTAAAAAAAGAATCACAAAATTACCAGAACTGGCCAGGACCCAGCTAATCTTTACAAGCATCTGCCCTTTTGGACCATCTAATATTTTCAAAGGAATAAAAGAAAGGGGTCTTGCAATATACAACTGGTTGCAGGTAATTTCAGTGGCAAAAGATGATAATAGAAGTTCTAAAAGCAAGAATAAGAGAACGACTATGGGTGATCTCTTCTCCTTTTGATATGAGACAAAATAGTAAATTGATATTATTGGACCCGACCTAGACGTCTTGGTTCAAAAGTTTGACACGGATCCTAAATGGGTTGGGTCTGGGTCAGGTTGGGTCAGAATCCTGTCAACTTCAACCTGACCCTAACCAAACCAGACCCATATTTTTAAATGGGTTTCTATTGTAGTTCGAAAATTGACCCGAACCCAATTCTTAGATGGGTTGTGTCCGGGTCTCCCTTGACTCAACCGGACCCAACCCATCTGCTGCCCAGCACCATTCAATTGTCCTACGCTATTCTGTGGTTACATGTGGAAAATAAAATAAAGGGTGCACTATCAATTACCGGTTCCATATTTTGAAAGAGTTTTGATATAATGTGGAGCCCAGCATCACTGCCACCATGCGGGGCTTTGTTTCAACCGTTGGATGATAAACACGTGGTCAATCCCAAAGTGAATATACCACACGTTCAATATAATGATATATTAACATTAATAGATGGAGCATGTGCAAATGCATGTATATAAGAGTAACTAAAAACCTAAAAACATGTACGGTCATGCAGTCTATACACAGATATTCTGTATACTACACTTATATACGTATTTGGAATATGAACCAGTCCATGCATGCATACACCCTCTCATATGATGTCCCATATGTTCCCGGGCTCCACCATGTACGGATCTCCAATCAGAAAACTCTCAGGCGAGAACTCCTCAGGGCCTGAAAATCCACCGGAAGGAACGACAAGCGAGCTAGCAACCCGACATATGCTTCCCACCTCGCCTGAAGCTGGCAATTCCGGCGATGTCGTGGGTTTCGCCGTCAAAACGGACGTACACAAAGGACCCATGCAGCCCCACCTTGTCATGCGGTCTGGGCAAGCAAACCTAGCCGCAATTGCCTTTATATCTGTCTTCGTGAGCACTGGTGGCATCCCACCGGGAAATTCCGGTCGCCTTTCTTCCGGGAAGTTGAAATCTCCCCCTGGGCCTCGCAGGCAATAGAGCGCTGCATCATAGGCACGGGCCGCTTTCTCCCGGGTGTCGTAGGATCCGAGCCATATCCGAGACCGGGTCTTGGGGATCCGAATCTCAGACACCCATCTCCCCCATTTCCTCATTCGGATGCCCTTGAATCCTGTCGAGTTCTTCCTGCCCCGGAATTCGCCTTTCTCCATCTTTTCCACAATGAAAACCATTGCCTGATACGTGTATAAATTCAAAGCCTCGGTGGGCTTAATTAAGCTTAAGTACACTAAATTTCAGATAAGTGTATTTAAGCTCTCTCTCTCTCTCTCTCTCTCTCTCTCTCTCTGAGTATGTGTAGGGTTGCCGGAATCTGACCCAGTGGCTGTGGTGGGGTGTGGAATGGGATGGGCCAGGGTGGGGTATTTAAAGTTAAGGATGGAGGTTCTCCTGATGTGGATGGATAAGCAATGCAGCTCACGTGATAAGGAGGCGAGCACGTGGGGATTGGTGGACGGGGCCACCTGACGTGATGGATCGCACGTGGCAATGGGGATGGGATCACGTCACTGGTTTTGGTGGCCCACCCGGCGGGCGGGAATCTCCAATATTCCCGTAGTGGCAAGCGGAGGTACACCGATTAGGGTGTACTCGTCTTCTAGTGTGTGTACAATGCATCTATTCCCAAATTGCCCCTGTCATTTTGGGGAAGTTTCTTTGGGAGCCACTGCTTAGGCTCCTATTTCAATGTACACCTCTTACCAAAAGTAGATAATAGGGGTTAATTGATTAAAAAGATGGGTGTGCATGCAAACAAAGGAAAGAGAATGCCCTGGCCCTGGCTCTGGCCCAGGCCCAGATTGTTTCGGGCCGATTTTTCTGGCCCGAAACAAATGGGTTGGCTCTAGACTTGACTCAAAAATTCCATAGGTTGGCCCACCTAGGCCTCACTTCATGAACCATGGTCCCAGCCTGACCTAGCCCAATTCCTTAGCCGGTGGGCTGTGCTTGGACTTGGGTCCTTAGCTCATGGATTGGACCTAGGCCAGTTGCAGCATCTTGAACCCAACAAGATGTGAACCGACGTGTCGAAAACATGTGGACGCATTGACGTAACGGATAACGCCAACAGAATAAGGTAAAAATGAATGCCAACCGTCGATGTGCGAGTACAGGTGGCGCTTCATTTTATCTATCTGTTGCCCTTCATCATTATACCATGGCCCATCGTGGCAACAACGCGGGTGAAACGCTCTGCTGTGACATGCTATTTTGAGCTAGCAGATAGAAGAGAAGTTTGTTCTTATGGGGGGAGAAAACACCCCTAAAGATTCTGTAGATTTACTAAAATGGCAAAGTAATGAGTGAGATTTCCAAATTTGTTAAGAGTAGTAATCGCGATTAATTAAGGAAAACTCGTTAGTCTAAAGAGAGTGGAAGCAATGGCATGACAGATCTTTCTATGAAGACTTAAGCTAATCATCTCTCTCAAAGCTCTATGAATTTTCTTGCAACTTCCATTGTGAGGTGTTGAATAAGCTTGTTCGGTGCGAGCCGATATCTCTCAGCAGCTCAAATCTCAGCTATTTTCCAAGTTCGCCGAATTTGCTCCTATAAGGTAATCACATTTACTAGCAAGCATTGCAGCTTGTGATTTCAGTTATAAGTTCTTAGATCATGTAATGGATTTTTTCCATCTTGGTTCTTGGTTTTGGCTTTGGTAGACCAGACTTCTTCTCCTTTGTTGCCTCCCTTGTTTGGTAACTTGAATGAATTTTGCTTCATCTGCCAAATAAAAAGAACCCTTCCTGAAAGAGGATGCTTCGGGAATTTACTGCTCATTTTCCTCTTATGGTTTTGCTCATCATCTCTAAGATCTCAAAATGCATTTTAGCAATGAAAGACTATTGAAAAACCCTATCTTTTGATGCCTCAAGACTAGGGTGATAGCTCATCTGTAGAGGCTTATCCAACACTGGTAGTGGAATACATGCACTGCGCTCTCGACCATCCAAATCACGGGGCCCATCGTGGATGGAGCATAACCCAAATACACCACTGATCAGATGCAAAATGTCAATGATCTGGGCTGTTAAGATTCCAACCCCATGCACAGACATACATCCTCTACTCTTCCATTTTCATAGCTCCTCGGACTAAAAAATTGCAATTTTTTTTTTTTAATGCAAATTTGCAAGCCTATGCTTTTTAGCCATTTCAATAGTTTCTACTTGCTATCTTCACTAATGAGTTGGAGTTTGATCAAACGTTACAGAATCAGATGTTTTCTTTTTGTTCTCCGCTTCTGAAAAAACGCCCATTGATCAGGTACGTACTGATTCAAATAACTTATTATCAATTTCATCTTAGCATTGTTGCTGCTATTTGAGGTAAAGCGCTTTAGGAATCTGGGTTTGCCTATCAACCCAGTCAAAGGCCCTATACTATGTCATAAGGGATGAAGCTTTCACATCCATTCAGACCACCTCAATCAAGTTCATTTAGTTCTTCCTCTTTTCTCATACAATCAAGGTTCTTGTAGCACACAGACCAACTAGGTCAATTAAATTAGCTCTCCATCATTTTAGTTCCTATAGGGCTAATTCTTAAGCTACTTTGGAGGATCTAGTTCATCTTTAGCATTCCCGCACATCCATCTCAACAAGCTCAACCCTGTAATCTATGCCTGTGTCACCTTCTAGTTACCCAACGCGTTTCCCCATGTAGCATAACCGGTCAAATAGTTCATCGTCATCATCATCATATGAGCCTTATCCCATTCCCAACTAATTGGGGTTGGCTACATGAATCCTTTTCTGCCATGCTACTCTATCAATGGCCACAACTTCATTAGACCATGAGCCATCAAGTCTTTTCTTACTAGCTCCGCCCATGTCCTTTCGAGCTTTCCCCTCGTCCTTTTAGAGCCTCCAACTTGTATAAACTTGCTCCTAACTGGAGCAGTACTTGGACTCCGTTGCACATGACCAAACCATCTAAATCTACTTCCACTGGTCTTGTTACCCATTCGTGCTACTCCTAAATTCCCTCTAATGCATTTATTTGCAATTCTATCCTTGTCTCGCTACTCATCCATCTCAACATCCTTATTTCAGCCACCTTCATCCTATGGACATATTGTTCCTTAACTGCCCAACATTTTGTCCCATAAGGCATGACTGGTGTTATAGCCATCTATAAAATTTCCCTTTCCAGTCAAATAGTTCTCTTTCAAAAATTTCCCTCACCGGTTATCAATTTTGAAGAAAATATATCAGAAATGTAACATTTCTGCGTACCCAAGTCTTCAAATTCCAAAAGATATGGATAATGAGATATGAACACCATCTGCAACAAGGCAAGTGGGATCCTCACGCAATACAAAGTATGACTTTTCAAATCCCATTTTGACATGGGCGTTGGCATTCTCATTCACCTTCATCTTTTATAACTGATTTGTTTGTGAAGATTCGAAAGAAATCATCATCATCATCTAAGCCTTGCCCATATTAATTGGGGTCAGCTATATGAATTTTTTTCTGCCATTACACTCTATCAATGGCCATAACTTTAGTTAGACCATAGGTCATCGAGTCTTTACTACCTCCACCCACGTCCTTTTGGGCCTTCCCCTTGCCCTTTTAGAACCTTCAACTTGTACAAACTCACTCCTAATTGACACAATTCTTAGTCTCCATTGCACATGACCAAACCATCCAAGTCTACTTCCCTTCAGTTGTTACCTATTGGTGCTACTCCTAAATTCCCTCGGTTGCATTTACTTCTAATTCTATCCTTCCTGTCTAGCCACTCATCCATCTCAATATCCTCATCTTAGCTATACTTGTCCGATGGACAGGTTCGTTACTTTAACTGCCCAACATTCTATCCCATAAAGCATGGCTGGTCTTATAACCATCTTATAAAATTTTCCTTTTCAGTTTGAGTGGCACACAAGGATCACATAAAACTTTGGAGGCACATATCCATTTCTTCCTCCCTGCTTGAATTCTATGGGCAAAATCCTTCTCAATCTCTCCACTCCTCATGAATTATTGACCCAAGATATCGAAAGTGGTCATTTTGGGAAACTTCTTGGTTAGCAATCTTTTCTAATTCCTTGTTCTCGCTTCTATAGTAACTAAAATGGCATTCCATATACTCTTCTTAGTTTGACTAATTTTAAATCCTCTAGATTCTAAAGTACCTCTCCATAAATCTAGCTTTGTGCTTACACCCTCCCTCATATTGTCAACCAAAACTATGCCATCTACAAACAACATGCACCATCGGATCTTTTCTTGCAGGTGCCTCGTTAACCTGTCTATAACGAATGCGAAAAGGTATGGAATCAATGCTAACCCTTGGTGGAAGCCTACAGTAATTGGGAATTCACCTCTCTCCACCAGTGGTCCTTGTATTTGTTAATGCTCCCTCATGCATATCCTTAATCATGTCAATATATCCTCTTGAAACTCCTTTCTCTTTCAACACCCACCAGATTAGCTCTCTAGGGACCCTATCGTAAGCTTTCTATTAGTCATTAAGACAATGTAAAGATCCCTCCGCCTCTCCCTATATTTCTCCATCAATTGTCTAAGAAAAAAAAAAATCAACTGCACTGAATTGAATATCAAATAAACAAAACCGAGTCTGATTTAAACCATGTTTATCATGGTACAGGGAAGAAAACATGCATGCAGCGGCAGGAAGCTACAGCGTGGCATGGTAACTTCAGTGATTTTTGTATCCAAGTTTTCTCAAGTCATATCCAGCATGCATGGCACTTCACCTGAAAAGAGCAATCAGGGAATTGATGTATGGAAGAAACCAAGAGTTGATTTCAGATTGATAGAAATGTGGGAGCTGTATCATTCATGACAACAAAGCTAGAACAGATTGCAGGCCACATGAAAGAACTTTCAGGCTACAGAGAAATTAAGTTATAGAAAAGCATAAAATCCAATCAAATGCTCTCTTGAGTTCAAAAATCTCAATGATAATGAGACTTTTCAAATATCATTATGTATTATTATATTCTGACTTCATCATAGCATTCATTCAGCAATGTAAATCATATTACTCTTGCATAGAAGATCCGTTCAGCCACATAATTTTTTTCCCAAAACAGCATTTGGCAAGATGCTCTAGTTTGTACTGCAGCATTTTTATATGGAAGATGTCTTGCGCCCCACTCTCGGAGGCGAGGTCTAAAAGTAGCCAGGTCAAGATGATGGAATGCTCTGTTTCTTTAGAACCCCAAAAAAAGAAAAAGAAAAAAAAGATCTAAGTACTTGAGGCACCAACTGGTGGAGGGCACAAATTGCCACTCTGCACATTTAAATGATCCTGACTTTATATACTTGAAACAGATATTATTTGGATAATCCACAGGAACCCCCATTATGCATTGAGTGGAATGGAGAAAGTTCACCAAGCCGGCACTAAATGGAAAGTGAACTCAATGCTTCAAATAGAATAATAGAGCAAAATGACCATTTAACAAATTTCCCTTCCACTGAATACAAATATAGCAATTTCCAAAACGCACCGTAAAATATTGAATCGAGTATTGACCCTCTGAAAACTTTAAGCTGCTCCGACTTTACTACCTTAGTTTTCCAGAGTACAATAGGCCCAAGCTACTGTAATTATCTCTATTTTCGCCAGGATCTGTGTCATGTACCTCTGTCCTTATTGTCATGGGGGAAATAAGCAACAGATCACAGTATGGAACTCAGGTCATTGATGATTTGAATTGTATACCTTCATTGTAAATGACATGATCCGGACACCACTGATAAGAAAATTTTACAGTCGCCACTCAATAGAATAAATCATGCCCACTGGGGATAATTACACTTCCATCTATCATTCCGACACTATGGAGAGATGGGGCAACTGTTGAAGTTTCTCCGATTGGAAATGAAATAGTGGTTGATATAAGAGATGAATAAACTCTCAAATCTTGTGACTCTCTACGAAAAGAACAGAACTCTTCCAGCCTCAAAGGGGGTGCACTATCAAATTGAATTACAATTCCTAGTCCAATGAAGTGGAAATAACGAAAATGTGATATTTTGTTCATTGGATAACCAAAATTTATTAGAGGAAACAAAGATACAATGCCGGTGATGAGAGATCATCGGATTACTACAACAAGGAATCCATCAATCCAACCCCCAAGAGTCTTCTAACATGTCTATCGAGCAGTAAGCGAAAACCAGAGAAGCTCTAGTCCATTCAATAAAAAAGTTTCTTAGGCTTGAGGAAAACCTTGAAAGACGAGCATGAACTTTCTTTAAAGGATCTGCTTGTTCCAAATGGACCAATGATATACAAAGCAAAAAACAAAAGGAAATTGGAAATTACATCCTTAACCTAGTTGTGAAATCACCATCAGCCGAATCTTTTATAAAGGATGCCCATTCCACTACCAAAAGCTTTAGCCCTTTTTGTCACTTCACTTGCGGGGGATTTTGAGTTTCAAAAGCATCTTCCATTTCTCTCCCCCCATAACGCCCATAGTCCTGCCAGTAAAGCCAATCTCCGATACACCCTTAGCCCAACGCCGTGCCAAGCATAGAGGAGACTTCCGATTGATTCCGGTATCACCCATGAGACATTAAATAATTCCACGATTGACATCCACATTTTTGGACATAAGGGCAGTGGATGAAAAGGTGATCAATTGATTTTGCATTCTCCATACACATCATGCATATGTTGGGCAGCACCAAGGATATTTTTTTTAAACATTGTCTACCTCCACCACTCCTTTATGCCCAACAAACCAGGTGAATGACGTCACTTTGGTGGCTTTTTTTTTTCTTTTACCAAACGAAAGAGGTGCACTGACGGCTTCCTTTTACTTCCATGGGTCAAATCAAATTGTAGGACCGGACCGAGAACCTCCCCAATTTATCCACCTCCCATAACATTCAATCTTGAACTTCTTGGATTGGGGTGCCACATTTGAAAGTATTTTCTGCGCATAACTCATTTGACATTGAATAGATTGAAGAACCTCCACCAAATACATTGGGAGAAGCAGCAATGCAAAAACAGATGATCAACCGACTCCATATTGCACAGACACAAGATGCATACATTAGCAAGAACCATTTGTCTGTTACTTAAAAATGTCAATAGTAAGAACCTTTTTCCCCCCAACTACCCATCTGAAAGCCAAGACACAAGGCAGAGCCAAATACTTCCAAATATGACGGATATGGTCCAGGACTCCTTGGCATGATTCAGCCCATACAATGGAATATTATGATTATACCAAGAAGCAACCTGCTTTATCATTATCCCATAACTTTCTATCCATATCCTTCTATCTCATAACCAAAATGTGATTTCCTTCTGCAGTATCCTTATTGAACTGCAATTACTAGTCTAATGAGCGTAATAGCCAAATTGCAATACTCTTCTGTAGTATTCATAATGAGGGTGTGGGCTCCAAATTGCAAGTACATTACTTTCAAGTTGCACTTGAAAGGACTGTAATGTTATTAGGGTTCATGGCTCATTAAATTTTAGAGGTTTAAATTCATATATGCATCCAAATGCAACCAAAAGGTTTAAATTCTTCCAACAGTTCATGAATTTGACCCTACAGGTTATATGCGACTGCCTCAAAAAATTATGCACTCAAAAGCTTCAATGATAGCAAATAAGTTTTGAGTTTTAAGAGTACAGAAGATTTCTTGCTGAACCTCATTTAGACGAAGAAGCAACTACTTCAGATTTGACAGTTGAATGGACGGAAGGAGCTTTAGCTGATGGTGGGACATAGATTCGGGCTTTTTTCAGAATTTCAGCAACAATCCAACGTTTCCGTTTGCTTAATGGTCTAGAAGCATCCAACCTAACCTGAAAAAACAGTTCCTACAAATTAAAACATATCTGACCAAGACACAGCCATGAAGTATCTAACACAACAACCACAGACTCAACATGTCTGCAAAGAGAAATGACAATATTGAAATTTTACAAATAATAATAACAATAATAATTAATAACCAAAATAAAAAATCTAAATATTTTCATATAGATACAAAATATGAAGAAAAAAAATGCATCTGCTAAATGCTGTTTGAGCAGTAAATCTTCCAAAATCAGGTGTCATCCAAATTTTGGCAAGCTCCACATCCTCCATGTCAGATGTTGGGTGTTGTTTAGCAATGCTTTCAATGCAAAACAACAAAATGATGAAATTTCCCGACTTTGTGGAGAATATCCCACCAAACGAAAAGGGGCATCTTATGTGCAGGGCATGGGGCATGGAAAAATTAGGATTACAATCCCAAATGAGGAAGATTTGTTGCTCAAACAGATAATCAACATTAACCAAAGCAAAATAAGTGACTTTCAACCCATTGCATGTGACTTTCACCTGCTATTCAGCTCTAGTTCTAATGTGTTCCGTACGCCGGACATTTGAGCCATGAATAACGTGGGCCTCACCATGAGGATACACCAGGCCAGTCCACTTATATTGTGCTTGATGTAGGACAAAGTCAAGGACAATCAAATGGATGGCTAGGATGGAAAGAAATTAAGCTAGAAAGCTTGATACAAGGGTCTAATGCGTATTGTAGCTTCCGAAGGCCATAATTTTGTGACAGGTTATCCATTTCAGGCATACAATGTCTTTGGAAATCTATCAACGAGCTCTACATGCTGCGCAATGCCAAAGCCATTGGCCCCTGAATGGTTTCCAAAATAATGTCGCTTTGGGGGTTAATTTTGAATTTTAAGTTAAAGTTTACCATTTTAGTAAGTTACAGACTTACAGTTTTTGCTATTTATTAGGGTATAGGGTTTGAAGAGTCCTAAAATAGTTCAAAGCCCTTATTTTAGTCATGGGAAAGAGATTGAATCAATTTAGAAGTAGCCTACTATTTTTAGTAAATTTACTATTTCGAGAAAGTTACACATTTGGGATTTGGGGCTTACATAAGTCATTATGGGCTTTGTAAAGAGACTTTATTCAAACTTTTTTCCATTATTCTCAATAATAAGTTTGCTTTTTTTAAACCTTGTGGATTCAAGGTTCCTCGTAGATTGGATTCATGATCTCTCCCTCCACTATCCGCCACGCACCCGCTATGTCATTTGGTATTAGCACAAGGTCTTTCCTTGGGTCAATGGCTTCCAATAGCAGAGACCGTCATATGACAATGTTCTATGGAATCAACCAGTGGCTGGGGTAGAGTTCATGGCTTTGCAGCAACCAATGCAGGAGCTAGGATGTGCAAGCAGTGTTTGTTCAGTTGACTAAGGCCATGGATTGCAAATATAAACATGGCAACAAATGGCCCATGACTGTCAAAGGGGCCTGTCGTCTGCTAGTTTGAGGCCCAGCAGGTTCAACACCCATGCAAAACCATAGGCCACAACCTTGAAGGCGAGATTAACTCAAGGAGCTAGATGCTTTCCAGCTAATTAGATATTGAAGAAGATGTTTTTTCTTTTTTGAAAGGTGACAATTTTATTGATCAAATGAAGCTAAAAACGGCCAAACCAATTACGAAGTGGTCCAAGAAAGAAAGGAAAATCTTGAGAATGAAGAAGAAGAGTGGATATATGCAGATCAAGGACTGCCTCTTCAGGAAGGAAAAGAAGAGCAAACCTATGCAGATGAAGAAGTGCCTCTTGATGAATCTACTATCCAATTACTTGACGGATCCACAGATAGATCAATTGATCATGTATTCATGGTTGAACTAGAAAAAGTTCCAATTAAATTAGAAGATCAATTGACGAGTGGTCCAACAAAAACAATTGATGAATTTGCAAAAACAGATGACTGGATGGCCAAAGAGATTGGTACTTCCATGATCATCTCATTAAGCTCCAAGCAGATCGGCACCTTTCTACGTTCTCAGCAATAACCAAAGTGCATAGAGTCTAAAGACGATAGCGACAATGACAACAGCGTGGCTGGTCGACGTTAATCAAGAGCAACAAATCACAAATCCATTGTTATATAAATGTATATATATATAAAAGAAAAAAAGAAAAAAAAAAAGAAGAGGAAGTTGGCATCCCAAACGCGAAAGAATGCAAGGAAACAGAAGGTGAGGTCTCATTTTCTAAAGTTTCATCATAAGTATAAAATTTCATTCCAGCATGTAGGCTTTGACCATCAATTGTTGCCGAAGAGGCAAAAGACAAGGAAGACGTGTTACAAAGGTGGATCATCGCAATGGCTACTACCATTCTAAACTCGAGGACAAGTTTAATTTTTCAAAAGGAGGGTTCTGATGTAGGACAAAGTCAAGGACAATCACATGGATGGCTAGGATAGAAAGAAATCATGTTAGAAAGTTTAATTCAAGGATCTAGTTCAAGTCCTTATTTGGATCACGGGAAAGAGTTTTAAGTAAGATTGGAAGTAGTTTGGTATTTTTGGTAAATTTACTATTTTAGATAAGTTTATTATTTCAGAAAACTTGTGAATTTCGGGTTCTGATGCAGGTTGATCTGAGCCCACGATCCATGAACCAAGCCCAAGCCTCCTATTTAAGTAGTTAGCTAGTGAAATCAATCAGCTAGCTATGAACAATCAATTAGTCAAATCCCTTTCATTTATTTTCAATATTCGTAATAAGCCATTGGTTGTCAATGACATCATGAATTTTCCTTATATGCATGTTTCAAAGCTTATATAAGAGCATAGGATGAGTAGTGTCAAGGGACCTTTGAATTGAATCAAATTGCTGCAATTGTTCTCTATTTGTTTATTTTCTCGTGCTTAGATTGAGGGTGCTTGCGCTTGGGCGGATCCTTCCCATTAGTTGGCTACGCCAATTTGGTATCAGAGAAAGGTTCCAACAGTTGAGTTGAAGTCTTGCATCAACAACAATCTTAATATTATTATGTCTAGGTTCTTTAATCATAAAACTCTTACCTCTTTTTCTTTATTTTCTTCATTGCATCCATCCCTCCTACCCCCATTCACCTCTTTTTCTTTTTCTTTTCCTTTTCTTTTTTACAAAGCCCAAAAGTCCAATTGACAATAGGAGACTCTGCCGAAATTTTGGCAACCATCTACCTCTATTCCAACCATTAGCAATCTTCTTTGTTAAACCAGAAACTGCCATATATTATGTCCATTACTTTCCAACGTCATGATGGCTGCCCGTAATGTTAACGTCTATCGAGGAAGGCTTACCAATCAACGGCAAGATAATTGCATCATTGAGTTATTCGCAAGGGTAGCTAGCCTGAAAAATGTTGTTGACCAACTATGTAAAGAACAACATGGTGAGCAACCTGATCCTATTGGAGATCCTGATGGTGGTCCAACTCCACAACAACCTCAGGAGTTTGTTTATGACTTCATGCAATGGTTCTTTGCAAAGAGAACCACTAACACCATGATAGAGATGCCCAGGAACGACGATATTACCTACATATTGAAGTTTCGGACTTCACATGTCGTCTGGATGCCAAGGCTTTTGTTAATTGGATTACAACGCTGGAAGATTATTTCGCATGGTACGACATTGATGATGCCCAACGGGTGGCCTTTGTCAAGGTCAAGTTGAAGGGACCGACAAGAATCTAGTGGCGAAGCATTGATAACACTAATCTCATCGTGGGTTGTCCTGCTATCACCAGGTAGGGTGATATGAGGAAGAAGCTGCAAAGTAAGTACTTGCTTTCAAATTATATGAACTCTTCTCCAGGAACTCCTTGTGTTCAAACAGGGAACTTTATTGGTGGATGACTACACCGAAAAGTTCAATGAGCTTTTTGTTTGTTGAAAGCGTGTAGAGACAGACCATGTAATAGTTAACCGTATTGGGCAGGGCTACGCCAAGAGATCTAGCATGAGATGGTCATGTATGATTTCGAGTTAGTTGATGATGTTCATCGGAAGGCTCAACAAGTTGAACAATAGCTACAACAGCATATTCTCCGACGCTTTGGTTGTCAAGTTGGGGAACCTTCCATAAGAAAGGGTTCAGATAATCGGACTCCACCACGGGGCTACCAACCACCTCCCCACCCTTTTCAGCCGCAGTCACAAATGTAGACTGCTCTCATAAGGTAACCTCAACCTTTACAACAGCCGCCACAGAATTCATACCAAAAGCAACCGACAATGCAGGGACATGACACCAGGGGGCAAGGTCCAAATCTTAATCTTTCCCTCATCTACAAACAACATACACCATGGGATCTCTTTTTAAAAGCCTCGTCAACCATCCATGAGCAATGTGAAAAGGTACAAGCTCAATGCCCACCCCTACGGCCCTACCACATATCTTCCATTCTAGCACGACTGTATGCTCGCATGTACAAGTACCAACATTAAGCTTGGCACAACTCTAAGATTCATTGACAGGTTGCCTTGTAAACTTCTCCTGAAGATTTAATGGCATACAATGGATCACACATCTCTCAAGGCCCATTTCCACATCATCCACCCACCTCCAATTCTATTGGAAGCAACCTTGCCTCTAAGTCTCTCTCGAGTGTACCATCTTCTTTCTCATTTCAAGGAAAACATTTAGGACGAAAAGGAAACAATGGAAGGATCTGAATTGGACCATCGTTTTGAATTATAAAGGCAACATAATGAAATGAATCACTCTTAAGGAATCTTTTTGACATGGATTTGAACTAAAGCCTCACCTTTATAGTACTTCCTACTCAAATTACATTTCAAATCTCTTCTTGAATCAGCTAACTTTTAAACCTCTGGACTTTGTAGCCTTCTTCCTTATCTCCAACCCAGGATACTAGTGATTAATTGATCAATAGCAAGCCGAAAAGGTGGTGGCTTAACACCAACACTTGATGGAGGCCTAGCCACTATAGCTAACTAGTATGACTGACTGTAAGCCCATTCTCACTCTTATAAGAACACCCTCATACATGACTCTTCAACAATATTGATATATCTTCTTGCGACCCTTTCCTCATCACCCATTACATGATCTCTCCCCACATCTACAAAATCAAAATCCATATGAAAAGATATTATTACTCAATTTGTAGAGAAAACATCAACTACATGGAACGAAATACACTGTGTCCAATCAAGTTACTATTCATCTAGGATTCAACTTCTTGTTTATACGGTGGATAGTGGTATGATTGTTGATGGGTTCCCACTAAATACAAACTGTTTGCAGCACAAAATACATATAAAATTCACCAATCAGATGGCAAGGATCATATGATGGGGGAGATATACATGGGGCATATCATCATAAGGCCATCCACATGAATGGCTTCAATCATGAGAGGTGCACGCTACGTGTACTGTTGCAATATATCATTGCAGGCAATTTATAAAAAGAAATTGCAGGGAATTCAAAATGAGAGAGAGAGATACACGATCACCGATGTTGCAATCGTTGTTCTCGTCGTGGGCCATGAACTTGCTGGTTCTCTTGACGTAGCGATTGTACATCTTGTGATGGAAGAGATGATCCACTGCCACTACCACCGATTTCTGCATCTTGTTTGAAACCACCATCCCCACCACCGGTTTCATCTTCTTCTTATTCTTCTTCTCTCTCCCCCTCTCTCTCTCTCTAGAACAACTGGAAAGGATTTGGGGATTTTGAAAGAAGAGAAACCCAGGAATTTGAGGTAGACCAAAACCAGACCCTACTGTACGCGGATTAGATGCTGAGAAGTTGAGTAGCGAGTAGGCTACAGAAGTGACGTCACCAAGTTCTGTGGGCCCCACTATGATGTATTTGTTGTATCCACACAGTCCATCAATTTTGAGATATCATTTTAGAGGATGACCCAAAGAATGAGTCGGATAAAAAGCTTTAGTGGACCCCACCACAGAAAACAGTGGGGAGAGTGATTACCACCGTTGAAACTATCCTAAGGCCCACCATAATGTTTATTTGAAATCCAACCGGTTCAAAAGTTAAAAAAGACATGAAATAAGGGAAAACACAAATATCAGCTTGATCTAAAACTTTTGTAGGCTTTAGAAGTTTTTAATGGTGGGCGTCACTGTCCCACTGTTTTCTTTGCTGGGGGCCACTGGAGCTTTGGATTTAACTCATTCTTTTGATATTGCCCTAAAATGATCTCTCCAAATGGATGGAAGGTGTGGATACAAAACATACATCATGGTGGGGCCCACGGAACTTGGTGACGTCACTTCAGTAGCGAGTCTCGCTACTCAACCTGTCAGTAGGTAATCCGCGCCCGACCCTACTCACCTCCCATGGAAGATGATGATGACTCGGTTGAGAGGTTTAGGGTTTTCCTATTCATGGAATGTACAAACGTATTTACGCGCGTGAGATGAACGAGGACAGCGGCACACGTGCCATCATAGCGTATTTATTTGAGATCTGACCCATTCATCCCGTAAAGCGCAGTGTGAGTACGACCTGGCCCAAAGAAAATCAGAACCGCCGCTCATTTAGTAAAAAGATGGACGGTTGATATTTCTCCTAACCTTCCACTTCTCCGGGCACCCGTTCCATATCAAGTCAAGTCCATCTCTCCTAAGTGTAGCCCACCGAATGAGCAGCCTAGACTTAACCACACGTGTGCCATGATAAACACCTGCACTGAGAAACTGCGCATGGGGCGCATGTGTAACTCAGAAACCTTTAATCATGGGACCTAATCTATCTTAGATTGATTCATTGATATCAATTAGTGATTAATGGACGTCCTGTTCAATTTAGACCATTGGCTTTGTCCACCGACTATTCAACAATAACATTATTTCACTTTATTTCTTGGTTCATGGTCCCGCTAAGGGCCCATTACTTGTGCGGTTTCGCATGGGTCACAGGTATGCTCGATATACAATTTCAATGAATTACTGATGTAGAGTGGGTTGCGGACACTTTCATGTTCAAAATAGATTAAAGAAGGCCCGATTAGAGGCAGAAGCCATCAAGACCATCAAAACCTTAAAACATTAAAACCTGAAAACAGATATATCATACAAACCGAAGTAAGTTACTTGACATACTATAAATGATTTGGGGTAAGATGATCTACTTTAGCAAACTAACCCGACTACGCGGGATTGCCCATGCCGAATTTACAAGATTCCATTATATCGACGGCTGAATTTCATGTTTAGTTTCATTTTTATCATAAATAGTAAGTTTTAGTTTGTTCGTTGGGCTTTAGGAGTTATGTCCAACATGAAAATTGCTTAGAATAATTAGGAGAATAACATACTTAAGCTACATAGGATACTTATGATAAAAGTAAATTTATTATTTATAGTAAGTTATGAATTTTAAGAAATTTTAATTATAGTTTGCTTATGATTTCTCTCTTATTGTTTGATATCTTTATATAAAGAGTTATAAATTCTTTTATTTTAATTAATCAATCAAAATTTGAATTTATTAGAATTTATTTTTATTTTCTTACTTTCTTTCTTTCTCATGGATTTCAGAAGTGTTTGTGAAGAGTCCAGAGAAGCTCTGTAAATTTAGAGTAGTTATCTTTGAGGAAAATGGTGATCAACCTCATCACGTTCATCCCTGCGTCAATTATTGTACTTTGATAGACTATCCATTTTACCACCATAAATTATTAATATAAATATGAATAAACTAACTTTTTTATTGTAAAATGAAATAAATTTCTATTGCATTTTCATACAGGTATTTTTAAAAATTCTGAATTTACTGAACTATGTTTTTTTGTACACATTCACTCACATCCCACACACTCGCATCACAGTGGACGTTCACTACGACAGGTACTCGAGCTCATGCTGATAAGTCTAACATTGATGCATGAGCAAGGGTCTTTGAATGTGCTAAACATGTGAATAGACTACTGCCATTGACTCTTTTTCCACGGACCCTGTGTTGGGATTTGTGGAGCTAAACATCAAAGGTATTGTTGGTAATTTCACAATTTCATATGGAGTTTTATACGGGCATTGTTGTTGTGTTGAAAGTTTTTTTTTTTTTCTTGAGCATTGTGGATCAATCTGAATTTGTAGGCATATAGAAAGAAAACTATATAAATCTATGTCATGAGTTGTATATTCTTTTTATTTTTTCTTTCGATTTTTGTTGATGCATAAATCTAGTTAGCTCTTTCTGTACCAATGAATCTGTGCAAAGAATAGACAAGAAAGACCATGGCTCACGCAGGGACCCTCTAATGCCTAAGTAAATTATGCGATCAGGGTTTCAATTGAATAGAGAACTCAAGGTTAGAGATTGTGCGTACCTTTCACTATTAGGGGTACTCTTATTTATAGATGGAGAGGCGGTGGTGTAGAGGACCTTTTCCCATTTGGTAGGATGAGTTATGGTAGGATTTGGAATCCTTGCTTGGCAGGAGGATCTTTGGCTAAAATCTCGAGTATATTTGTATTGAAGTCGGTCTCTTAGATCTTCGGCTAAGATTGTGGATAGACGCAATTGAAGTCAGGTTGGATCCAATAGATGGCGGGTCTTGCCGACCTAAGCAATTGTTCTCTACGCATGTGGTCGACCAATGACTATTCTAACCTAGTGTTGAGAGATTGAGCTCGACCTTTCTTTTCACTTGGTCGAGGAGATGATGGTTATATTGCCAGGTCGCCCCTGCTGCTGTGTGAAGCGTTGACCTTGTTCGCATTGGTTGGTCGGTCCATTTTTCCCATAACAATTTTGATGTTGATATTGTATTGTGTGGCTGAGAAAGGATCCTTCTCCCAACAGCCTACAAGATCCCCAGGAAGGCCATGAAAAAGACTGTGTGGGGCCAACATGATCACTGGACAACCATTCCTTAAATGAGGCATTGTAGTGTATGCAAGTGATCGAGAGTTCAATTCATGATATCATTTTTTGTCTAACTATTGAGGTGGCTTATGTTAGGTCATCGGTCCAAAAATAAGGTGGACCTAAAGCTAATGCAAGACATAGTAAAAGAAATTGCAGGAATGGGACCTACATTGTTAATACCTCAGCAGGGATGTTCTCTCTATCCAGTCTCTTCGTAAGCCCTCAGCATATGGTGGCACCCGTTTCCTAGAGCTTTGCAAGAAAACATCAGGAATATACCCTTTGAAAGTGGGCCATCTTTCATGATCCAAACTATTTGAATTGAATGAGGCTCAAGAGCATATAGATAAAAGAGTAGCATTTGTAACTGGATTTCATCCAAGGGTTTTTATATTTCACTTACCTTAAGTATCATTAGTTAATAAATAAAACATTATCCTTTTTTATAATTACATTAATGGACTATTTTCCCCCATTTAGTTGGGTCTAGGTTAGGAACTCAGATCAGCGTTGATGAACGGGTCCAAGTCGGGCTGGGTAGATTCCAAGAGGCCCCAAGCCCCCATCTATCTATTAATTCCTACCCACAGATTGCCTAGAGATCAAACCTTGTGGGGCTATCCTGATGTATATGATTTATCAACACTGTTCATCCATTTTTTCAGATCATTTCATGGCATGAGCTCAAAAGTGAGGCGCAACCAAAGCTTAAGTAGTTCACACCATAGGAAATTGTGGGAATTGAATGCATACCATTGAAAGCTTTATCATAGGCTACCGAAGTTTTGGATAAGGCTTATATTTGTTTTTTCCTTATCCTCCAAGTCTATGTGACCTCATGGACATGTTGGATGGGAAATAATCATCTTAGTGGGCCCAGGAATGTTTCAACATTGGATTCAATATCCCCACTTTTTCCTCTGGTGTGGTCCACTTCAAATTTTAATCTGCCTCATTTTTAGGTTCATGCCCTAAAATGATATGTAAAAACAGATAAACGGCATAGATAAAAAAAACATACATCATGGTGGCCCCACAGAGTCGAGTCACCTGATACCTCGTAAATCTTGTCCAACATTCGGGCCCAATTCTGTGGTCGGGTCCAATCACCCGTCGGATCGACCCGACCCTTTTGCAATTGTGAGTAATGCTAGAAACGGCAAGAAAATTCCAAACGTGGCTTTTGTAATTTACACATAAAAAAATGAGTGGCATTTAAGTAAATTGAGAAAATGGTTTATCTATGTTATATCCGTTATCCGCTCCCGCTCTCCTTTTGTAGAGAGAGAGGAAGAAGAAGAAGAAGAGAACCTGGAATCTATAAAAGCAGGTACGAAGAGCTCCGAAAGAATCCCATTCACTTCCTTTTTCTTCCCATTTCTAGGGTTCCGAGAAAACGCTCTTTGTTCCCTCCACAGTTTTCTTCGCTAGAGATTTCCAAGCTGTTTTTTTTTGCAGAAATTTCATGGCGTTTCAGCCAAGTGAAGTTTGGATGGAGGAGGAACGGATTTTTATAGGGTTTTGGATGGATTTTAGTCTCCGAAATTAGGAGAATTCAGGGATTTCCATGTTCTATCTGCCCATTTTTGTGGTTTAATGCACTCATTTTGAGGATCCTGATGACGAATTTCTTGGATTTTAACGATAATGGTTTTGAATTGATTTTATTGAGGAAATTAGTATTCCTTGAGGCTGAGAAATGCTATCCTGCAATTTCTTTCTGGTAAATGTAGAGTTCGGAGAGGCTGAAAATGTGGCACTTCATTCATGTTCTTAATGAGCAATTCCATGGTCTTATGTGAAAATTTTATTTTCTTTACTCGGAGCAGATTTAAAAGGAAATTTCCATCATATGGTACGTTGAATTCTATGGTTTTGATGAGTACTGGAAAGAGAAGGTTGAATGGGTTGGTTCCACATGCGAAGAAGAATGGCCATGAGAGGAAGAGAAGTTGGTGGCAGAAATTCTTTTTGGATGATGATGGGAATTGGTTCGGTTTGAGGGAAGATGACGTACTGGAGGATCCTAAGGGCTCAGATGGAGAGGAAGTGTCAGAGGAGGAAAGGTTTGAAGCTTGGAAGAGGAGGGCGGAAGCAATTTCTGAGTTGCGGGAAGCGCAGGAAGATGCAAAGAATGCGGAGAGTCGAGAGTGGGAGGATTGGATCTGGGAGGGACCATCTAGTGTAGATAATACTTCCTTTGACAAGGATTGGGTGGACGGATTCGAGGAACAGGATCACGAGATCCCTATGGATCCCAGACAGATAGTGCCTGAGAAGGACGTGGCTGGTGCTATAAGAGATCTTGTCCTTGGAAATTATGAGGATGAATTGCTATATGAAGACAGGGTTTTTAGGTTTGCCTCTTTGAGTTCGGTAAGTGTTTTTGAACTTCTCAAAACTCTTGCTAAAAATGGATTTCATCTATATTTTTATCATGTAGCTCTGGCTTGGTGTTATATTCAAATGTTTTTTTTGTCAATGTGTTCCATTCTAGCGATTTGGGTTATGGATACAGACTACATTCAGTTCATATGCAGCTACAATTTTAGTCTATGATGCAAAGTACAAGGATAGACATCAAGTGTATTGTATGAACTATTATGCGTGAAGGCATATTCTAGCTGTGCCTGATTTTAGTCTCGTGAGTATGTTTTTGTGCTGGTGTGGTGCCTATGTTTTGTGCTCAATTTTTTGGGTATACCTATCAATAGAGAGACATACCATATCCAAATGGAAAGAAAATTTTCATTACTGAACTGGAATAGATAGAAGTGGGGAAAACAGTACACATGGACCAAGCTCTCCAATTTAGTCTCATCTATCATTTGAAAAAAATATTAGATGTTCTAACCTTTCGAATTCTTTTCATCCTCTTGCCATCTGGAGAAGATCATATAGTATGAGGAAATGATAAAAGCTGATCTCCAAAAACTGTGTGACTGGTTTCTACTGCTTCCTTTTGTAGATAAAATGGCAAGAGAGGGATAATATTTCCTCTTAAACCTGTGTTTCCTATTTAACTTGCATTGCATTATCTAATCTTATACTGATTTGCTTCTTTTTGTTTTGAAAGTTTACTGATTTGCTTCTAATTCATGAAAATTTATCAAAAGATTAGTATGCCATACAACTCATTAGGACCACCTTGGGGCCTGTTTGGGCAACACAAAACCCATTTATTTCTCATTTTTCCCAGCGGGTGACAGACCTGTCAGAACCTGTTGGGAACTCAGCCAATGGTTCAGATTCTCCAACTACCATGGCCCACAAGAAGAACAGAGAGGCGTGATTTTAGGGCTTGGATAGTTTCAGAATATGTTGCACCTCATGGAGGGTTTAAACCTTCCAGATGTTTTTCATCTAGGCACTGTAATGTGGCATATTTGTTTGATTTATCTGATGTCTTATTTTCGATTTATCTAATGTTTTATTTTCATTTTCTTAATCTCATTGAAACGATTGTTGACCACCACACCCTCAGTCTTGTTTCCAACTTCATCCATTTGCTATCAACATTATGTATGACCTGTTACGTGGCCTAATCATTTGAAATATCTTGGGACTCCTTTGCATTGCTTTATGCTTTGGGTGTGTGTTGCTATTGAAATAGAAGATACGAGATGATAAGCAATTTTCATGGTTTGTGTTACTTTCAGGCAAAATTCTTGGCATTGTTGGTCATTGTACCATGGGCTTTAGATTTTGTGGTTCATGACTACGTTTTCATGCCATTTTTGGACAGGTAAATTTTTTTATTTATTAAAAAAAAAAAAAAAAAAAAAGCTCCTTGTAGCTTAAGGGTTTTCCTTTGTTTGTTCAATGTTAGTGCTCGAAATGCGGATGTGTCATCTCATTGAATCTTTGCATGCCTTCGCATAGTTTGATCAAGATGAAGATATTTCTGTTGTGGTCGATGCAAAATAATCAATGATTATGTGCACAATTACTGTCTTTAGGAATTCACTTAATGCATTGAATAGTTACACAAACACACTAGAAGCATTAAGGTTCTAAGTTTGCATAAAATCACTTTTGATGTCATGAACAGGTATGTGAAGACCGTGCCACTTGCAGCTGAGATGCTTGATGTAAGAAGATCTCAAAAACTTGAGATGATAAAGACCCTAGAAGTTGAGAAAGCAAGATTCCGTTTTGAAGCAGAGATTGGTAAAGCTCCTCCTCTTTCTGATGAGGAGGCTTGGTTGGAGTTGCGGCGTAGAGCGTAAGATGAAGATCACTTGATATCATATTCCTGCAAATTTTATCTTTGGATGTTAAATCCATGTCCTTAGATGATGATGACAACAACCACTACCACCACAGCCCTACTTTGCTTGCTTGCCCTTTGGGTCATGCACGTGATAGTTTTGCTTGGGTTGAATATGTGGTAGGGCTGGAGTTGTCAATGGGCCCAGTTGGCCCTTAAATCTGTCAGGCCTGGCCCGCTTTATGCCAGGTTTGGACCGGTGTATCAGGTCTAGGGGCCAGCCCGAGCCTAAAATTCAAGCTTGTTATTAATCGAGCTGAGCTCAGGCTGTTTTTGGTGCAGTCATGCCCATTTAGGGCTTTTCAGGGCATCTCCACAATATCACATGCACACACACATATCTTAAGATATTTCTTTCTTTCTTAAATGAGGAACACGACTTGTGCTCAAACTGGCCTGGTTTTTGGCCCACTATATGTGCATGGTTAGCATAACTGATGAACAACTTGGATCTTGCACAAAAATGGGTTGGGCTTGGGCTTAGATGGCCTTAATCACCTTGGGCTGGGCTCGGGCCTGTCTGTTTTGGCCCATAATGAGCACATGCCAAGCTCAGGCTAGATTTTACTTCATGGGTTGGTCTTAGACAGACCCCGGACTAGCCCAAACACGGCCTGTTGGCATCCCTAGGTGGGATTGTCTTGGCATGTGAGTGCTATTAGTTTGAGCCCCTTCTGCATTCCAAGAACCCAGGTAAAAGAGGTTGATGTTGGTGGGTAGTTGATTGCAAGACTTTTACCAATCTACCATATAAAAACCAACCCCAAATTGCTGGGAGATAGTTAAAATGGTGATGATGATTCTATTATTTATACCTCTGCTCCACTTGTTCTATTATGGGAATTAATTTCTTTATACAATGTGTGTGTTTTTATGGTTTCTGCTAGTGTCTTTTCATTATTGCCTTGCTTCATGGATGATTCTTTTCATTTCTAGGTTCCTTTTCTTCTTCTTTTTTGGTTTTCTAGTGCATGATGCAGGACAATTAACCACTTGCTCTAAAAGCTCGAACTGTTAGAGCATGGCGAATTAATCTTTTTATCTCATAGCACAGGCCCCACATCTCATGGGTTAGGACCTCGGCCAAACCCCCCTCGTGGGCCCCAAATCACATGGGTACCGCCTCACACAGGCCGCCCGAATCACACAGGTGGGGCCCGCCTCTCACGAGCCACCCGCCTCACACGGGCCGCCCACATTAATCACCCCTGGTGAGGAGTCTCGAACACGAGACATCCCCCGTGGGCCCCGCCCACCCTGAGTGTGCCCCTACATCCCACAGGCGACCTCACTCGAGCCCGGTGTGAAAATGCCCTTGCATTAGTGCAACCTCATCTATTTGTGATTTTGATACTTCTCTTTGCAACCTAGGCTTGCCGCAACTGGCAGTGATCTATGCTTCATCTTGTAGCATGAAACAAATTCATGCTTTATGCAATCTTATATGAAGATTTTGAATTTATTGAAATCTGTAAATTTACTATATGGTTGGTACATTTAATTATGACTCATGCTTCCTTGGATCGATTCTGATCATTCCTTCTTGTTTTGGGTTACTTTACCAGGTTAGAGTTGAGAGATGAATGGAGGTTAGAAAACAGGAGAGCATTTGCTAATATTTTCTCCGATATGATTTTTGGGATTGCATTGTTCTTTCTTGTATACTTCAATCAAAGCAAAGTGAGTTGGTCATCTCACTTCATATATCCTTGTTTTGTCACTTTGTATGAGATGTTTATCTTTCTTGGTAACTCTAAAGGAGCAAGACTTTTTTAACTTTTTTCTTTAAAATAAAAATAAAATTACGCACGCACACATACCCCCGCACACTCACGCCATTGTGGAATTTCACCACCTATGGGTACTCGAACCCTTGACCAAGTGTTGAAACTCCTGAGAGTCTACCACCGGAGCAAAAGTAAGGACCCAAAGGAGCAAGACTTTAGATGCATTCTTTTGTCTTTATACACTTTATCATTCTCTAGTGATGATTTTTGCACATCAAATGGTTTCTTATTGACTATGTGGTCTATGTCTTCATACACATGGACAAATGACATGCTTGTCCTAGAGGCAATAACTCATATCTCCTCAAGATGTTGGAACATCAAGATGGAGGATTGCGATGTTAGTTGTTCTTTGCTTGTTATGGCTGTAGAGGAACAATTGTGTTTTTGTGATCTTAGGAGTTCCTAGCTTGGGGTGTGTAATAGGGTTGCTTTGCATATCAGGGAGTGGGCTCCCTGAAGGTTTTCCGCAGTTTTGTTTGTTGTTCTTCTTGTTGTGTTGTTTTCTTTGATTGTTGGCTGTTGACCCTAATAAAGTTGCTTCATCTTTCCAAAAAAAAAAAAAAACTCCTCTCAAATACAATGGACATCTTCCACTTCTCTGAGCAGACAACAGAAGAGATAGCATTCAGCACACCATGGATACCACATGGGCCTAGATTACAAAGTGAGGAGCCATCAAAGTTCAATTTCCAAACCCTAGTCAGCAGACATTTTCAGAGACCTTTGACTTTAATTTCAACTCTTTGACATTTGTAACCATTCACCAAGGACCAAATTGGCTCATTTGATGACATCATTTTTTATCTTTTTCATGACATTCTCTATTCACAGTTCAAAAATCCGACTCTTCCTTCTTCTCAAATCTCCCTATATATAGAAAAAGGAAGAATGCACCACTCAATCCTCCTTTTCTTGAAAGGACCTTAAACCCAACTTTGAAAGACCTCTCCAAACTTCTCTTGAAAGATATTGAACCAAAAAAAGCTTAAGAAAGTGTCCCCAAATAGAATTATCGGTCAAATTGTTTACGAAGCAAGGTTTCCTCGTCCATACCATGCATGAAACAGATAAGTGTTCTTTTCTCTTTTTTTTCTTCTTTTTTTTATTTTTCTTCTTCTTCTTTTTTTTCCTGGATTGTTATAGATGCATATCATCATCATCTTAGCCTTTTCTCCCTGCAATTTGGGTTCAAATTTTAAATGGAATTTTTATGATTGGTTTCCAACCAGACATCAACCTTCCTCTTTTTACCTGGGCTCTTGAAACCAAACATGGCAGAGGCTTGCATTAACACCACTCACAAGTTCAGACCCAGTATGGTCCCACCCAGTGCACATGAATGCCCCAAAGGGTAAGCAAGGAAGTAGGCAGTGTCATGGAGGGGTGTGTGTGTGCATGTGTGTGTGTGTGCATATATGGATTTCTTTATCTTTTTCCTTGGATATTCGGTTTGCTTGGGCATGTAGTCTCTGACCTAAGCTTGGGATGACCCCGCTCCCTTTAGTTAAATGATTGACATAAATTCCTTTTGTGAATAAGTTTGGCATGGGACAGTTCTTCCATACCATCTTATGGTTGACCATCTATGGAGGTCATTGGGCTTCAATTTATGAAGCTATTTGAATAGAAAAAAAAATATGCAAGATCGAACGAACTAACAAACATAGAGCCATCATCATCATCTAAGCCTTATCAGAGCTGATTTAGGCTGGTTACATGAATCCTTTTCTGCCATTCCACTCTATCAAGGGCCATAAGGTAGACCATAGGTCCAAAAAACAAGGAGTGCAGCAACCAGAAGAGAGACCCTAAAACAATTCCCAAGAAGCCAACCTTTTTACTGCAGATGTTTTTTATTTGATGGTGCAGATGCATGCTTGTTTTTATTTTACATAGCATGCTTATGTCAGATCTGCACATTCAATATGTTACTCCATTTGTTTTTTGGGTCCAAATTTGGCATTTTTATGTTCAACCACACGAGCACTTATGTATAAGCAACCAGCTTATTGAAGGTATGGGCCTGTTTTGCGTTCTTTGCAGACTTACGATGTATTACTAAGTATTTTGGCTATTACAGATATTTTCTAGATGAATATATCTCTGCCTTAGACAAAATCATTCTGAAGTACCTCTTGTTGTCAGCCTGAGGTTTTGTTGTTTTTAGTGTACACATGGTGCTCAATAGACAGCATGCCAGATATATTTTCTTTCCTCCATTTGCTACTGCCAACAATTGTGTCTGCATGGATTTCATCCCATTTTTTTCATTCTTTCAGGTAGCTTTGCTGAAATTTACAGGATACAAGTTAATAAATAATATTTCAGATACTGGCAAGGCATTTCTTATTATTCTTGTTACAGACATTTTTTTGGGGTAAGATCTTTTCTTTTTTTTTTGGCTGGTGTGAGCTCGTACATGTCCTTGTGATTATATAACCTTTTGGATCTTTTTTTATCATTTCTATGAGCCTAGAACTTATTACATTTTTTTCTTTAGAAGAAAGTTCTGTACGCCAAGTAATGCGATGCCAACTCAATGCTACAATTGATATTTTACTCCTCTTTATCAATTGAAGGCTGAATATATAAATAAAAGGAACATGACAAGATGGCAAAAGATCAAGACTAGACCAAGGCATTGAACTACAAGATGGACCTTCGATTGTTAACTACAACCAAAGAGCAGTATGCTGAGCGAAGCTCAACGTGGCTAGCACAGCTACAATACCAGAGAGCTTTGAAAATGAACACAAGCAATCTCCTTAGTTCTTCCCTTTTATTCTTCTTCTCGGTTATTTATTTAATTTTCCTTGTTCTCTAATCCCAGCAAATATTTTCTCTATCTTCTCATTTTCATTTTTTTTTCATGCAATTTTTCATCAACTAAGCTATTTTCAATCAACTTAATTGAGTTGATCTGGGAATTCCTAACAGCCAAAGGCTAATTTTGTAGTTGATTATGACATTCTAGTCATTGCTTTATGCAAGGGTCATGCATCAGCACCTGACAAAAAATGTTTCATACTTGCTACAACCTTTTATCCCCCCATTTTGGACAAAAATATGTTGCCTATATGAATATGCAGGACATCTAATATACAGTTTGAAATTCGTGCCCCTCATTTGACCACAAAACTCAAAAATGAGACCAGGCAAATGTGACCAGTTATTGTGAAATAAAATAAAAGGACTTAATGAAGGATAGGAGCCCCAGCAATAAGACCACAGTATGGTATTGTTTTGTGGCATGGAAGGATGTTCAAACATAACTGGCACCTGTATTCTGTCAATTTGAAGAAACACAATGCTAACAAGGAACCGTGGACATGTTATGGATTGACATCCATATTTCTAGGTAGTCTTATGAAACACACATGCACACACGCACGCACGCATGTTTCTAGTACTGCAAGCATAATTCTCCGCCACCTTGGTTCTCCATCATGCTAACACAGTAGCATTCTTTTCAAACATCCACCATCCAGTGCTGATTTTAAAAACTGTCAATGGAATTCTTGAACTTTGTGATTTCAATATTGCATGTTCTTGAGGTTGTTCTACCGCCTGATCAACAAGTCATTGCTGTTGACATGAAACTCGAAATGTGCATGAGTGTTTCTTGATGAGGTGGCATTCGGCCCACTTACAGTTTGTCCATTCCTAAAAATTAGATTAGAAGTTACCTAGTTGAAATACATATGGTACAAGTGAAGAATGATTTTACCTTTCAAATAAAAAGTGAAGAATGATTCAGCATTTGCATTCTATACTATGGCCTGACAACCAACTCTTAAAACCATTAACACACTTCCGTTACTTACTCCCCACATGAATGTATTCTCTCTATATTAATATACACTTCAAGATTTATAGTGAATGCTGACTCTAATCAAATGTCCTTTTAAAGTGGGCATTCTCCAGAAAAGCCATTCTATTTGCTTTATTTAGCTTATAAATAGTACATGTACATCTGTAGATGTGCATAAGATTCAAAGGCATTCATAATTTCCACTTTGAAATGAATATACTTCTTCTTCACATGGATATTGATCTCTCCAAATTTGCGTGAATGAACATTTGCAGGTACCATTCTGAATCTGGTTGGCAGACTTTGATAGAAATAATTCTGGAGCATTACGGGTTTGAAATTGATGAGGCTGCAGTAACAATATTTGTTTGCTTCGTTCCAGTTATTATCGACGCATGTGTCAAACTTTGGGTATGTTCTACAATTATTTCACACCTTCATGCAGATTGGTGTTCTTGTGAAAATGTACATAGGGGGTTGACACCAAGGACAGCCAACTCAAAAATAGAATTAACTATTAATTATTGGTTTGAAATAACATGTAGGCTACAACCAGTGGGGATTCAAGAAAGGCCTCTTTAAAGTAGTGATAGAGCGTTCTAAAGTGCTCCAAATGCTCCTCAATTTTCATCCAAAAATCTCTCCAACCAATTCCCCTTTCATATAGAAAGCCCAATTTTGAGTGGTCTCTCTACGTGAAAGAGACTTTCCACAAGTGTGTCGCACACATGGGCTACCTTTGTAGTAGAGCAGATGGCCACTAAAAGCTAGAAAAAAAATGAAATAATAATAATAAGCATAGGTGACAGGAGTGACTGCTTGTGGGTATTCCCATGCCAAGAAAATGATGAGAATGAGATTTTATCACTATGGTGCTAGGTCTGGAGACCAGCAAACTCAACAGCCTCAGAATTAGGTGGCCCAAACTCAGAAAGCAGCATCAGGACCTGTTTCGTGGGAACATAAAGGTTGTCAGTGTAGGGGTCGCAGGATCTGGAGAGCAGTGACCAACCCCCCCCCCCCCCCCCTACAAAGCATGCCTCAACACCCAGAAACCATTAGGATATAACAATTAAGGCCTAAATTTCATTTGAGACCCAATCTCAACTTTTATCTCGATTTAGATGCATGACCCACCAGATTGGTCCTGCAGTTGACCAATCTGATCATAACCCACTCTGGGCTGCATGTGCATTGAATCTTCACTTTCTATACTTCGCATGCGCAAGCCCTGGTGCACTGTTTTATGCATTTTAATCATGCATAGATGGACTTGTTCATTGTCATGTGTACGAGTGTAACCGCACTGATACTCTTGTACATATGGATGATGCCATTTTCTAGACATTGCTTGTAACAATTTATTTAACTTGCAGTTATTCAAATTCCTTCCGAAATTATCCCCAAAGGTGGCAAACATCTTCCGAGAAATGAAGCGTCATTAGCAAGGTTCTTGTCTGGATTTTGTACAATCATCCAAAAAATCAGTAGACCAGGTTTGTATTCGATAACATAACCATTTTCCCTTTCACTGTTCTTTGTCATATTTCCTGCTGCATTTATGCAACTGGCTATGAAATTTTGAATAATGAAAGATGGTTGTCCAGGTGCCTGGCCTTGCTGACATGTAGCCCATTGATGAGAGTCCAATGCCATTCTCTATTTTTATTCACAGGTATTATTCCTTGTATATGAACTTGAAAACTTCTATACTAAATTTTTGTATGCATGAGCTATTTATTACATGATATATATACTGGGGAATCCTCAATCACTCATTAATAAATCCCTCGTTGAGAAAGGTGTATTATTTTTTGGTATCACTTATAAAAAATCATGGAAGATTGCCACTTCCAATGATATAATCTGTGTATCTATTGTTAAATTTATTTATAGCAAAGGATCAGTTGTTTAACAGTCATCTAAGCTAGTTATCAAGTGCATAACTTCTTTACATATGACACACATGCATCAGATCTGGACGTTCATGTGCTGGTCCTACAATTAATGGTACACTGGCTGGATGGTCTCAGACGCTAACAGGACCTTTAAGAATTATGGCGGATAGCAACATATATTAAATAAAAATAAATAAATAATCCCACCAGCAATCCACATTCAACTGGAAATCTCCTCCTTATGCAGCCCGGAGACTAGAGGCCCATTTGGATGCAATTCCACAAAAGCCAAATGGAGTTTCCTGCAAACCCCTTTCCATTGATCAACGTTTTGATTGACTCAACGAAAACCAATCCAGTTGGTTTTTGGCAAGTGGGCTTTTTAGCACTAATTTGATGAGTGGGATATCATACCTAGTTTGTAAAAGTGCATCCAAACTTAGATGCCGAACTGGGGTTTAGCTCAAAATGGTGTTTTGATGTCAAAAATCCCTTTTAATGGTGCGTCCAAACGGCCCCTAGGATTGTCCAACCAGTGGGATTTTTAAGTTATTGATCATATAGGGCTCAGCAATCTGGATCTCATATCTGCATGATGCATCCAAGGAGATTAACTTAGTGGGTTTTAACTGGAGCTGTCATATAGGGACTGATTATCGACAACCGTCTGTAGGTTAGCTTCACCTACAACCAATTTTTATTTTTTAGAAGTATTTTCCATTGACAATACATACGACGTTTTTAAGAGAAATAAGTGGAACAAAAAATTTCTGGAGGCCAGAAAATGAATCGTGCCATACTTCTGGTTACAAGTACTAAGTTGTCTTTGCCTCTTTGGCTGAACCAATAGTACAATAATACCACTCTTCTTCCTATTTCATTTGGAACTTTTGACTGAGCACCAGGTGGGTCCCACCATGTAGATTACTTGGGCCTAAAAATCTGGTCAGTCTAACTCATCAGTCATCAGACAAGCCAGGCGTTTACGCCGAATATTAGTTAAACAGTCCATTTTTCAATATGTGTGCGCCTCACCTGATGAATTGAACGGCCTGATTTTGTGCCTGCTCATATCAAAGATGGGACCCACCTGATTCACCTTCTGCTTTTTTGCTTCTGCAAAATAGTTAGATTTATAGGTAAGTCATCAAGCACTCCATCCTATCTTTGTGCACGTGATATGCGTGTGATGGATCTGGGTCATTCATTGTTTGGGCCCTGCCATGAACGCAACAATATCCCAACAAATGACACCGATTGAATGATCCTACTAACTTGTTGGAGTTGGTCCCTCTGGTCTGAAATGGACGGTGGTTATGCACGGCACTTTCCCTACTTGTATCTGAACCGCCCAAGGACTCATTGCAGCTGAATCGAACCAATACGTGTACTGTAGTTACGATACTAACCTTCCCAGACTAGTGCACATCCAATCGGACGGTCAAAATTAAAAGCAGTAAATGATGTAAAATGAGAAAAAAAAAAAAAATTTATGTCCAGTCGTTAGTGGTCACAAATAATCCAACCACTCGGATTCTGTGGATGTGGCGTATTTGATTGAGCCACAGCCCTTCCCTTTTGTTTCGTCAGGGATACAAAATCCGAGAGCGGATTGCATGTGTGGGGTCCATATAGATGTCCGTGACAAATCCACTCCCTCCATCTGTTTTGAAACACCACAATCGGACGGGATTCTAAAAACCAGGCATATCCAAAACTCATGTGGGCTATACCACACGAAACAGTAGGGATTGATCGGCTGACTGTGAAAGAAGTTTTGTATCAAGATAATATTTGTTCCTACAGTTTATCTGAGTGGTAATAATTCTACGAACAGTTTGGATGGCAATATAAACGTCATGGTCAGCTCCAGGATCGTTTCAACGGTGGATGTTGTTGCTCCCACTGTTTTATTGGTATGGACCACCTGAGTATTGGATCTGCCTGGTTTTTAGAAACCTGTCTTATTGTGGCTTTTGAAAACAAATGGACGGTGTGGATATATCACGGATATCTCTGTGGACACCCACACAGACCCAGGGCACAGGCAATCCCCTCTCCTCCTAAAATCCGGAGAAATTTACAACTGTACGACCCATTTATGGCCCATTTACGAGATGAAGCCCACCTCATTTTACCTTACAAGAATAAGCCCTGGCTGTATGGACGACTTGCCAAAGGTCGAAAATGCCCCTGCTTTTTTCCTTCAAGCGGATCGGTGGTGCTCGAAGACGAGCGCTGACGCTCCTCGAACTCCGAGTTGTACGAACGGTTCAAAATATATCAAAGTTACATGGGCCCCACAGTTACGTATTTATTATATCCACAACGTTCATCCATATTTCGAGAGCATTTCGGAGCATTATCAAAAAAAAATAAAATCATATCCAAAGATCAACTGGACCACAGCACAAAGAGCAGCGGGAAAATTGATTTTCACCGTTAAAATTTTTTAGGGCCCACCATAACATCTATTTTTCATCCAATCTATTCATAGGGTCACAAAGACCAGGATGGAGGAAAAACAAGTTTTATAATGATCCAAAACTTCTGTGACCCCTAAAAGGGTTTCAATGGTAGACGTTCAATCCTCCAAGTCTTTAACAGTGTGGTCCACTTGATGGCTAGATCTGTCTTATTTTTCGTCTCAAGACTTAATACGAGTTCACCAAAAAGATGTACGGTTTGGATATAACACATACCTCTTAATAGGACCCACAAAAATCGGTAGGGATTACAACAGCAAAATAATAATAATAATAATAATATAAAAAAAAACCTGGAAGCTCTATGGCTACAAATAATAACCGTAGCCATAGCCCTGGCCCCTGCCATTTCAATATGTCCTTTCATATGTATCGAAGGTCTTTCGAGTAATCGAAAAGGGCCTAAAACTGTCCAACAAGTTTCCTCAAAAATAAGTCTAGAATTGTCCAGTGAGCTTGCCTTAAAAATTTTGCAATTTTTTATACATATCAAAGTGTATTGATCTTGTATTGAAGGTATTTTTACTTTTAGCTACGGATTATAACCGTAGCCATAACCACAGTCTGTGGCAATCTATGAAAAAAAAAATTAACTTTTATTTTTTTTTATATTTTTTTACATAGAGAACTTCATTCTACCTACAATTTTCTCTAATACATATTTATATAAATATGTATATATAAGCATATAAAAAATTTTTCTCTCTTTTTTTTCATCTCTTTCTTTATTCATTTAACAAAAATATCTATACCTTATATGATTTTGGGGTAGGAGAAGCTACTTTAACCAACCAACCTGGTTATTTTTCAAGATTCCATTAGGTCGATGGTCGAAAATCCATTTCATTCACTTCACGGCCAATTTCAATCAGTTCGCAGTCAATTTTGCTCATTTCATTTATTTCGCGATCATTTCTATGCATTTCACGGTCAATCCCGGCGATTCCGTTTTGATTCACGGTCATTTCCATGCATTTCACGGTCATTTTCCTTCACTTCACGGCCATTTCCATGCATTTCACGGTCAAATCACTTCACTTCACGGTCATTTTCATGCATTTCACAGTCAATCCCGGTGATTCTATTTTGATTCACGGTCATTTCCATGCATTTCACGGTCAATTCGCTTCACTTCACGGTCATTTCCGTGCATTTCATGGTCAATCCCGGTGATTCAATTTTGATTCACAGTCATTTTCATGCATTTCACGGTCAAATCCCTTCACTTCACGGTCATTTCCATGCATTTCACGGTCAATTCGCTTTACTTCACGGTCATTTCCATGCATTTCACAGTCATTCCCGCCTATTCCGTGTTGATTCACGGTCATTTCGACGCATTTCACGGTCATGCCCCTTCACTTCACGGTCATTTCCGCACATTTCACGGTCCAATCGCTACACTTCACCATGAAATGCTTCAAAATGACCATGAATCAACACGGAATAGGCCGAAATGACTGTGAAATGCATGGAAATGACCGTGAAGTAAAGTGAATTGACCGTGAAATGCGCGGAAATGACCGTGAAATGAAGGGGCATGACCGTGAAATGCGTCGAAATAACCGTGAATCAACACGGAATAGGCGAGAATGACCGTGATATACATGGAAATGACCATGAAGTGAGGCGATTGGACCGTGAAATGCGCGGAAACGACCGTGAAGTGAAGGGGCATGACTGTGAAATGCACCAAAATGACCGTGAATCAACACGGAATAGGTGGGAATGACTGTGATTTCCATGCATTTCATGGTCATTCCTGTCTATTCCATGTTGATTCACGGTCATTTCGGCGCATTTCACGGTCATGCCCCTTCACTTCACGGTCATTTCCGCGCATTTCACGGTCCAATCACTACACTTCACCGTGAAATGCGTCGAAATGATCGTGAATCAACACGGAATAGGCGGAAATGACCATGAAATGCATGGAAATGACCGTGAAATGAAGCGAATTGACAGTAAAATGCATGGAAATGACCGTGAACTGAAGGGAATTGACCGTGAAATGCATGGAAATGACTGTGAAGTAAAGCGAATTGACCGTGAAATGCATGGAAATAACCGTGAAGTGAAGGGAATTGACCGTGAAATGCATGGAAATGACCGTGAAGTGAAGGGAATTGACCGTGAAATGCATGAAAATGACTGTGAAGTAAAGCGAATTGACCGTGAAATGCATGGAAATGACCGTGAATCAAAACGGAATCGTCGGGATTGACCGTGAAATGCATGGAAATGACTGTGAAGTGAAGCGAATTGACCCTGAAATGCATGGAAATGACCGTGAAGTAAAGGGAATTGACCGTGAAATGCATGGAAATGACTGTGAAGTAAAGCGAATTGACCGTAAAATGCATGGAAATGACTGTGAAGTGAAGGGAATTGACCGTGAAATGCATGGAAATGACCGTGAATCAAAACGGAATCGTCGGGATTGACCGTGAAATGCATGGAAATGATCGTGAAGTGAAGCGAATTGACCGTGAAATGCATGGAAATGACCGTGAAGTGAAGTGAATTGACCGTGAAATGCATGGAAATGATCGTGAATCAAAACAGAATCGTCGAGATTGACCATGAAATGCATGAAAATGACCATGAAGTAAATGGAATGAATGAAATTGACCGCGAACTGATTGAAATTGACCGCAAAGTGAATGAAATGGATTTTCGACCATAAACCTGATGAAATCTTGAAAAATAACTAAGTTAGTTAGCTAAAGTACCTTCTCCTCCCCAAAATCATATAACGTACATCAAGTAACTAATTTTGGTTTAGAAGATATTCTTGTTAAATGAATAAAGAAAGAAATGAAAAAAAGAGAGAAATTTTTTTTTATATGCTTATATATACATATTTATATAAATATATATTAGAGAAAATTGTAGGTAGAATAAAGTTCTCCATGTAAAAATAAAATAAAATTGCATAGACTTTTATGGACGGCAGTTATGGCAGTTACGGCTATAATCCGTAGCTATGGCTTCGATAATATCAAATACACTTCGATATGTATCGAAAATTATAGAATTTTTTTAGGCAAAGTCGTTGGACAGTTCTGGACCTTTTTCGATTAATCGAAAGACCTTCGATACATAGCAAAGGACATACTGAAAAAGCATGGGTTGCGGTAGTAGCTACAGTTATAATCCGTAGCCATAGATTCCAGGCTTTTTTCTTCCCTGTTGTAATCCCCACCGCCTTTGTGGGTCCTTTTATGAGGTATGTGTTATATCCAAACCGTCCATCTATTTTGAGAACTCGTATTAATTCTTGAGAAGAAAAATAAGACAGATTCAGCTATCAAGTGGACCACACTGTAAAAGGCAGTGGAGGATTGAATGTCTACCATTGAAACCCTTTTAGGGGTCGCAGAAGTTTTGGATCATCACGAAATTTGTTTTTCCTCTTCATCCAGGTCTTTGTGACCTTAAGAATAGATTGGATGGAAAATAAATGTTATGGTGAGCCCTACAAAACTTTCAACGGTGAAAATCAATTTTCTACTGCTCTTTGTGGTGTGGTCCAGTTGATCTTTGGATATGATTATTTTTTTGGATAATGCTCCGAAATGATCTCGAAATATGGATGAACGTTGTGGATATAATAAATACATAACTTTGGGGCCCATGTAACGTTGATCTCTTTTGAACCGTTCGTATAACTCGGCGTTCCAGGAGCGTCAGCGCTCGTCTTTGAGCAGCGGCCGATCCGCTTGAAGGAAAAAGCAGGGGCATTTTTGACCTTTGGGAAGGCGTCCGTACAGCTGGGGCTTATTCTTGCCAGGTAAAATGAGGTGGGCTTGGTCTCGTAAATGGGCCATAAATGGGTCGTACAGTCGTAAATTTCTCAATCCAACACAACACCGGATCCTTTCCCTGATTGTGACAGTGTCTGGTGGGATGATTGGCATACGTGTAGATATCTTTGCCATAAATAACTGATTCTTTTCTTTCTCGAGATAACGTTACTCTGCAGTTGTTAATGATAAAACGGTGTATATGTCATCAAATCACAATTTAATTGCGATCATCGGGTGGGTCACATGACCCCAGGGAGTTTTTAATGGTAGCTGTTCAATCACCACCGTTTCCTGTGGCGTGGTCCACCTGAGATTTTGATCTGCCTCGTTTTGGGTCTCAAGCTCTAAAATGAGCTGGCAAAATGGACGGACGGTGTGGATTAAAAACATACATCATGGGTGGAGCCCACAGAGAACCGACCAGTAGCGACAGTACTAACACCGAAAGAGTAGGCCGTTTGCTAGCTGCTCCTCAAGTGCGCCGCATTATTAGGGGAAAAAACTGACGGCTAGAATAAGGTTGAGAAATGCTCTAATGCTCTGGGAACACTGTAAGTTATAGTGCTCCTACTTGCATTGGGACACTTGGACAGTCCATCCAATCAATCTGAACCGTCCATTAAGTGAATAACACTTTTCATGGGCTAATAAAAAAATCATATTGACCGGATGATCTCATCCATTCTTGATTTGGCCTTTTTATTTTTACCCGTCCTTCTTACAAGCCATCGATGGGAAGGTTAAGATTGCCTAACAAAAGTGATTCTTCACAAACATAAGCAATCCATGATGTCCCCTGACAAACAGATGAATCAAATTGTTGATTGGAACTATTTTGTATAAATGATCTTGACGATCCATGTTTAAGACCATTGATCAAATGGTTAGGTTTTGTCCGATCAGCATTATGTTTTCATGTTAGCCCACGAAATGTGCGTTGGACCTGATGAACAGTCTAGATCAATGGATTGGACTAAGGTCACCATAACTTATTTCTCGTAAGTATATTAAAACATCCATTAGAAGTGGAATTATCTTATTTTTGTAATAAGTGGGGCCCACCCAATGGAAAGCTGAGATCTTATACGTGATGGGCATGGGCTGCTGGGCTGAGCAAACGTCCTGGGCATGAATCAACCAACCTATATCTACCACTGCATATAGACATCCACCAAAGTCTGGTTGAAGAACCATCTCATGCAGAAAGCATGATTAACTTGAATTATCATCTAACCTTTACTTAATCACAACCACTAATCCTAAATACAATCAGGCCCACCTCTATTAAAACCCTTCTCATTCTCTTTACATCTCCCAAACACTCACATGATGGGAAAACAAGAACATGAAACCTTTGTACAAGAAGAAGAAGAATACATCTTTCAAAGCCAATTCCCGGCGGTCCCAGTGCCTGACAACCTAACGTTGCCGGAATTCGTCCTCCAAGAAGCTGAGCTGTTCGCCGACAAGGTGGCGCTCGTCGAAGCCATCACCGGAAAGGAGTACACGTACAAGCAAGTGCACCATGACACTCAAAGGTTCGCTAAGGCGTTAAGGTCACTGGGCCTAAGGAAGGGATGTGTGGTTGTGGTGGCCCTTCCAAATGTGGTCGAGTATGCGGTCATCGCCCTTGGGATAATGTCGGCCGGAGGAGTGTTTTCGGGGGCCAATCCACAGGGACATGCGACCGAGATACAGAAGCAAGTCGAAGATGCCGACGCTAAGCTAATCGTCACCAACGGTTCGAGCTACGACAAGGTAAGTGGGCCATTTACATTGTTCATTTGTTTTTGGACCGTGGTTTAGTATGTTCTGTTACGATTCCATAACTGTGACATTGGTTTTCTATGGTCAGGACAGGTAAGCCCATTCATTTAAAAACTGGGCCTCTGTTTCAGGCCCAAGAACAACACCCAACTGTAATAAGGGGCCGTTTGGATGACCTAGATATTTCAATGACTTGGTATATTCAATTACTGTAATTGCTGGGAATTACATCACTGTGGTTGGATAACATCTAGAAGTAGATGTGGCCATCTATGGCAGTGCTTGGGCTCAGTGTCCTTGGGTCAGTGATGAATGACCAGGCCCAGTCCAATCAGTGGGCCACCATTATATGAAAAGATTGACTTGTTTAAGAACACTTGTGAGTAGTTCCACGTATAGTTTAATAGCACACTTGGATCCAACGGTCATGTTTAAATGATGAAAACCATTTATACGACAGACTCTGACTGTCATAATAGATGAACCCTAGCCTGAGCCCATTGCCACCTGTATTGGCCAAGCTACAAAAAAAGTGTCCGATCATTGATCTAAATCATGTAAATTTTGAACAGGTAAAGGGGCTGAATCTTCCAATCATAGTGTTGGGCGATGATCGTGTCGCAGGAGCAATTTATTGGGATGATCTGTTGGCCGCAGCCGAACGTGCAGGCCCAGACATGGTCGATGATGCGGTAAACCAAAACGACTTGTGTGCGCTACCCTACTCATCAGGCACAACCGGGACATCCAAGGGCGTGATGCTGACCCACCGAAACTTGGTGGCTAACCTGTGCTCTTCCCTCTTCAGCGTGGGCCCTCATATGGTGGGCCAATTCACTACACTTGGCCTCATGCCATTTTTTCACATCTATGGAATCACTGGGATTTGTTGTGCCACTCTCAGGAACAAAGGGAAAGTAGTTGTTATGGAAAGGTTTGAATTGAGGACCTTTCTCAGTGCATTGATCACACATGAGGTGAATTTCGCACCAATCGTGCCGCCGATCATGCTGGCCTTGGTCAAGAATCCAATCGTCGAGGAATTCGATCTTCAGCTGCTCAAACTCAAGGCAGTCATGACGGCTGCTGCTCCGCTGGCACCCGATCTACTAAGGGCTTTTGAGGAGAAGTTCCCTGGGGTCCAGGTCCAGGAGGTAATCCAATTCACGTTCAGCCGACGAACTTCATGTGTGGGCCCACCTTCTGGTTCTGTATGGTGGGCCTCATGGGAAATGCTCAAACATGATCCCAAGTGCCCAGTTGGGGTTTCTAAATTCTAATAGCCCATATTCATTAGATCCTAGGATCATATGGTAGGGGAGATAGTGGGGCAAGGTCCATCCCTTGACGAGGCCTATCAGATCAACGGATTAGATAACTGAAAGATGGACCCCACTTGTATCATACCCATCATTTGATGGGACATGTTACAGATCCGAGCCATTCATCAGGTAGTATATGCTGTGAACATGCCTTGAAAAAAATAACTAATATTGGTCCATTGATCACGCTTGTATGAGAAAAACGGGTGGTTAGAATAAGAAAGTCCAATTCCATTGGTACATGGCATGTTAATTGGACGCTCTATCTAAAGAACGGCAGAGATGAATTACACGTGTGTGTGTGTGTGTTTTTATATAATGTGAAATGAGGCTGATGTTTTTTCATGAAAGTAGGCATATGGGCTGACAGAACACAGCTGCATAACACTAAGTCATGGAGACCCAAAGCAAGGGCGTGGCTCAGCAAAGAAAAACTCGGTTGGATTCATTCTCCCAAACTTGGAAATTAAGTTCATCCATCCAGACACGGGCCGATCTCTTCCTAGGAACTCACCTGGTGAACTCTGTGTCCGAAGCCAGTGCGTCATGCTCGGTATGCTCTTCTCACATTCCATTCGTGGGTTCCCATATTTCTACATCAATCCAAACCATCCACATTGTCAACCCCATAATAAGATTCTAATCAGATGATCCTAAACCCTAACCAGTGGGCCATGACTTTTTTTCCCACTTTAGCGGTCCATTTGATGGCCACAAAATTGAGAGGTAGAAGGAACATCTGCTTGGTATTGCTTTTTGGGTTTTAGTGATCTGGATGGACCCCGTAATCTGAACGGTTTAGATTCGATACATTGACTAGTAATTCATTGTAATTGTCGACAAAAGGAACACTAATGGAAACTTGTCTTGTGGAGAAGGTTACTACAAAAATAAAGAAGAAACAGAACGGACCATTGACTCCAAGGGCTGGCTCCACACCGGAGATATTGGGTACATAGACGATGATGGGGACATTTTTATTGTGGACCGTATCAAGGAGCTAATCAAGTACAAAGGTTTCCAGGTCAGTTTTTAACTGTGTTGCAAGTAGTTAAAAGATCTTGATCACTGGTCATTCGACGTTTCAAAAGAAAATGTATGAATGGCCCAGATCAGCGGGCCAGGGAAATTTGTACCAAGAAAAATAAAATGATGTCCCATTCAGGTGGCCCTGGTGATAAAACTGTCATGTCCAAACTGCTGGGCCACGAGGTCGATTGACAGTTGAGATGATTGAGTCAATTTCAACTCAAAACACTTACACGCCTATGATTCTTTCTTGTAGGTGGCGCCTGCAGAGCTGGAGGCCACCCTACTCTCTCATCCTTCCATCGAAGATGCAGCTGTCTTTCCGTAAGTCATCTTTTACCATTCATCAAAGAATATAAAGACCATGTTTGGATAACCCCTACTTTAATCACAAAGAAATGACGAGAGAAAACTAGCAATGGAAGTATGATGATTGAGATTTGGAGCACATACCATCGACGCAAAATGAGAGTGAAAGGAAACCAGTAACCCAGTCATTTCCACTCCATTAACTAGTGATTGCAAATCAAATTGATAGTGCATCCAAACACACTGCTAGTGAAATCATGGTACATTGAAATATTCCTTGATTCATCTGATTTGGATTGCAGAATGCCCGATGAAGAAGCCGGGGAAATCCCAGCCGCTTGCGTGGTGATGAGCCGAAATGCAACGGAGAGCGAGGAAGACATGATGAAGTATGTGGCATCCAATGTAGCTACATACAAGAGGGTGAGAGTGGTGCACTTTGTAGACAAAATCCCAAAGTCACCTTCAGGAAAGATTATGAGAAGGCTGCTTAGGGAGAATATGATGAAAAGGTTGGGCACCACCTCTCACAAGGTTGCCCATATTGGCTGAGGTTTTTGGTTATCTTTAGAAATGGATTCTTGACCTTCAAACCTTTATAAATCTATCTTTGATGTTTCTCAGCTTATATCATAATCTAATGGTGTTAGCCTTTCCCCACCTGAATTATTGGAAACATGATATTTCCTTTCTTTCCTTCTCTTTTCCTACAAAGTCACTGGATACCAACACAGGTCAGGGTCTTGCCTTTTTTAACACGGTTAAGTCCCGGATCGGGGTCAGTGTCAGGTCCGTCAACTTGGAACTGGTTAAAATCAGATCAAGTCGGGTTTATTTACTTTTAATATCAATATTATAATTTACATGTATTGATTGGTCTAGCAAAGGAATGAGATTTTCTAAGCCACAATATACGCCAATGTGTAAACGTGGGCAATGAGCATCCCAATCCATGCATTGGGTGGGAGTAACACGGTCTTTGATGGGTTCGGCCTTCAAGAATGGGACTAGGACGGACCCAAACCAAAACTTGGATACATAGACCTGATGAGTGACCCACGGATACCGGAAACCTACCAAATCCGATTCTGGTCTTCAAGAATGGGATTAGGACCAACTCAAACCTGACCGGTCCATAGCCCTGCCTGGACCTACATGAAATAAAAAAATAAAAAAAGCATGCATGGGAGAAAATTGACGGCTTGATTCAGTAGTGACCCCTCCAGTACCCACCTCAGTACTGGTCCATGATGGAAAAGCTGTGGGCCCCACCATGATGTATGTGTTCTATCCATGCCGTCCGTCCGAACTTGAATGTCTGCTGATAGGGACCTGCAAGTCTGCTATTATTGCTATTACAATAAAGCCTACCAAGTCCAATGTTTACATCCATTTCAATGAATTGTCACACTATTGTCCGTGCATTGGTGCGTACAACATATAAGCCGCCAAGATGGTAGGCCCCAACCTGATGCACTGGGGATAAGATTCAAGTTGATCACTGGAATGAATGTGCATGTGCAGCAACCTACCTGATAAGTGGATCAGCCTGAATTTCAGTTGCAAATGATCTTCAATGTCCTTTGATGTCAGGCCTAACTTGTCAGCAGCTTCCATGTAGTGTGTGAATAATGGACAATGATCATAACTCAACGGACCACTGAGATGGATTTAAACACTACATGTACATGAACATAGGCAGGCACACATGATAATCTGATAATGAAGATCTTTGCTAAAATAATGGAAAAGTCTGGTAGGTCCCCAATTGATAAGAATTATGGCCCTCATCAACAAATTCACATTTTGCTTATTTCATCTGATATGACTACATATGAAACCAGTCCTCACACATGCCATCATAACCGAGTTTGTGTGATCCGGGCTGATCATCATGTGGACCCCCTTGTGTACAATATTGTACAAAAATAAGGCCACTAGAGTAATATGAAGGACACCATCAGTGCGACCCATTAGTTTCGAAATTTTCCCATAATTACTAGCTTGATTGCGATCAAAGCAAGAAACCATTGTTACCAACCAAAGCGCCAAGGCCCGATTACATGCTACAACACAAAATGAGTATTTTGCTGGTTGGGAACAACTCTGCTCATGGAACGCAACTTTTCATGGACCCAATAAACAAAAATAAAAATAAAAATCACTCCTGGAGATGAAAACCACAATTTTTAGATTCAACGACCATATGTTCAACCAACGAATGGGTTAAGCACAAAAAAAAAAAAAAAAAAAAAAAAAGGCAACAAATGTTTCAACATCTATTTGCTGTAAATTAGAAAATTAGACCATGGAAATAAACTCGCACCTTCTAATAAGCTGTGCTAAATCCAACCTGGAGAAGCATCTTTTAAACAGTTCAACATGAAAAAAACTTTTTTTCAAGTAACTTTCAAATATTTTGGCTAATATAATTAAGAGCACATGGAAACAATACACTAACCGAATAGACAAGTCTAATTGAAACCAGAAAGTTCAAGCCAGGACATACGGTTACCCCACAACTCCTATCTATAACCATAACCAGCAAAAAGCTGATATCAAAGGTCTAAGCATTATACTGCTAAATACTAAAATAGATACGATTTCAAATATCACAAAAAAAAAGGTCTACCTGAAAGCAACCCAAGAGAACCAACCTGTAAGACATCGCCTGGCTGACATATAACCAGTTCCGAAATTGAACCGGCTGACATATAACCAGTTCTAACAAAAACAATCCATAAAGACCGTAAACGCCCAAAATTCCAGTAGCAAACCGGCTAAACAAGGTTTGTTGGTAATATGACAACTTGACAAGGATCATGAGAAGGCGGAGTAACTCGACAACAGCTGCAACACGACGACACATGACTGACTTTTTCAGAGACCCACATGTGTGCAACGCCGACGACGACTCTGGACCTTCTCAACCCTTAAAAGGGGTTCTAGTACTCACTGGAACAGTAGACAATGGCGACAAATCAATGGATGCACCAAAATATGAACAAAATTAATTTCTTCATGAAGCATGAAAGAACTGTTGCAAGTTTGTCATGTGTAAAAAGAACTCTTGCAGCTAGGAAAACATGTTGCCTCATATTTTTACCAAGTTTGTCACTGGTACATGGACAGAATGAAATAGAAAACCACAATATTAGGTGACAAATAGATGAATAAATGAGATATGTCCCATGACAAACCTTGTCGTCGTCATCAGATTTCTGCCCTGGGGACGTGTTCGAGTCAGATGGCTTATCTGCACCACAGTTTTGTCTGTTACACTTGGTCCTGAATGGATAGTTTATGTTATTACACTTCTCGCACTTCCAGCTACCCTCTGGCATTTTTGTTTCTGCAAGACCCACCACGGAATGACAATAGAGATTAAGAATTCAAATGAACTTTTATTGATAGCAAATTCAAACCAACTTATAAATATTCTTCACAGAAAGATACATACTGGAACCTTTCGAATTCTCAGACTTCGAGGCCTGTGTCAAAATGAACAAAGCATCTCCATGAGAAACAAAGATAACACAGAACATGTCTTGTTAAAAGCATTAATGAATGCTAAGTAGCTATCTAATAAAGCAAGAGAGACATCGGTTGAGTCACAAATGTAACTTGTTTTTCAAACTCCTAAAGAATAAATCAAGCTTTTCCTCCTATCTTGTAAAACTTGAGCTGCTCTTATAAATACAACTCATGGTTCCACTAGACTCTTCTTAGTTTTGATGGTTGGGCAGGTCAGACTCAAGCATGCACTGACTTGAAACGCCACTTTTCCAGATCCTCAATTCATAACCTTTCTGGCAATTTTGTCTCGACTTTCATCGGTTTCCCAAGAGTTCCAATGCTGAGCACTGCAGCCAGTGAGTTTGCAATTTCTTTGTAAAATTGCAACATTTAGTTCGTTAATTATAAGTTGCGAGTTTTGTAACACTAATGGCAGATTTTCTAAAGTTATTTGCAAGGTATTTGATAACAGTAATGTTGACCGTAATAGCTAGCCTAATAGCCATTACAATACGGACCGTAACGGCCATCATGGCCAGGTAACAGTCAAAAGAAAATTATAAGGAAAAATGTGCCAGCCTTTTTTTTAAAGGAAATAAACATTTATTAAAGAAAGAAAAGCCAAAAGTATACAAAAACCAAATGCTAGCAAACTGGGGCCCAACAACCCCAGCAGCCACACCCCACGCCAAAGCCCAACACAGGCCCAGGACTAGATAAACCCAAGGCAATGCAAACAGACTGCAAAGCCAATCAGCTAGGAGGCCCAATCTGGCATATCCATTTTCGCCTTCCTAAAGGCCTATGGGCGGAGTCACAACAATTCCTACAACAGCGGTTGTTCCGCTCTCCCCAATTTGCCCATAGACCAGCTAGCAGGCCTCCACTTCCCTCTGCCATTCTTCCCAGCTCCACCCCATGCCGCGCCTTGAAGAAGCCCTCTATATTGCCCAGAGCCACCCAATTGACTGCAAAAAGGGCCCGAATCCTTCCCACACCACCCTAACAAAGGGTCAGTGGACGAACAGATGATCCACTGTTTCCTGTTCATGGAGGCACAGGCTGCAAGTGTTGATGATAATCATCGACCTTTTCTGTAAGTTATCGATGGGGAGCGGTTAAGCACCTTCCTTTTACCAACCAGCCACGAGAAGGCGACGACTTTGAGAGGGGCACTGTAATGCCACAGATGAATATGGCTCAAAGAAAGAGTGAACTGAAGACCTCCCACTCTTGCCCTTTCGCCACACCATTTCATCCCTTTCGCTAGCTGAGGGGCAAATTATGGAGCCGAGCCAGAAGCTTGGAAAATTTGTCCGCCTCCTCATGCCATTATCAAGGACAGATGTATCAGCCCCTTTTTTGAAAAAAGATATGCATCAGTCCATAACGGGCCATTTTTTTTTCAAATTGGGCATTACGACCTTGTATCACGCAATCGTCACCACCTTTACCCTTACATAACGGCCGTGACATAACGGTTTTTAATACCATTATGCAATTTCTTTTCTTTTTTTCTTTCTTTTTTGAAAGATATCCACTATGTGAATTCTCTTGGTTCAAAGCCAATGAATCAATAATATATGATAAATTAACCTTCAAAAGATCTGATTACCCAGCATTTTAAACCTATTGTGCATTTTCTACTTAAAAGCAGTTCCTGTTAAAATCTACAGATCACAGTCTAGTCTATGAATAGCTTTTTTTCTTCAGGTTTTAAGATTTTTTTTTCCTTTTCTTTTTCTGAGCAACCAAAAAAAAAAAAAACCTCAAACTCAGGTCTTCATCAAATCCTGATTGAGTATTGAGTTTCTCAACATAAGTTAAAACCATACGATACACCTATCGAAAGATCAACACCTCAAATTAAAGCTACACTATCAGCAACATCATCAATGAATTAAATCCAGGACCAATTCCAATTGCACTGGGGTACACTACTAAGAAAACGTCGATCGTCATTTTTATCCAGAAAGAACATTAATTAATTGAACAGAATAAAGTAGTTCAAACCTGAGTCCCTGGCTTTGGTGTATTACACTTCCTCATGTTACAAACAGTTCTAAAAGAGAAGTTAACATTTCCACAATTAGGGCAGGTCCAGTCACTGTCACGCCCTGCATCTAGGTAAGGCAAATGTGGAAAGAATAAATAGGCAAGGCAAATGTGAAAAGAATGAGTAGGTAAGGAAAATGAGGAAAGAATGAAACGGCAGAGACATTAACATCTAAGTAGCAGCATAAGCTAAAGCTTCACTTAGAGATATGCAACAGCTTAAGTTAGGCATACCTGCACCCTTCTTCTGATGGTTCTCATTTGGAAATGCTCCTGGCCTTGCACCCTACAGCAGAATTTCAGCCAAGAATTTAATTGCTTTTTTTTAAAGAAGGCAAAAGCCAGTTGTAACTTCAAAGGATTACAAATTGTTTGAAGGTCAAGTGCAGGACCAAGCATTTATAGCACATCTACACTGCAACACGACCTCCAAACACCAGTGAAAACATAATCTCAAACAGTTCCAATCATATGCACATCATGATATACCATGGCAGCGTGGCCCATAGGCAAACCCAAGCCATATCTGTCCATCAGAGGGGGCATGCCATACATCCCACCTGAAGATGCACATTAGCAGTTGTCAACATAACAGTCCACAAAGATATAACTGACAAGGAAAGGTAGGATGATAGCCCTATAGTTGAGCGATAGGATAGGGGGGACCCCTTCCAGTTCCAATTAGGGAACGAGCACATTAGTAGTGGTTGAACCTTTTTACCAGTAAGTATATGGTAGGAACATGGTAGATAGAAAAATCAATTAGATAGTCATAGCTTGTTCTAGGTCCCATTGAAGTTGGGGTATGTAAAGTTGCAAGCAGTTCTAGTAGAGAGAAAATCAATAATTTACAGGACGGTGTAAAAGATTTTTTTCCCTTCTTTTATAAATCATAAAACAAAATTGATATATTTCTTTCTTTCTTTTATATATATATATATATTGCTTTTCTAGTGCTATTCACAAACTTTCAATTAGAATAAAAGAATAAATAAGGCCAAAAAAGAGAAAAACTGTTACCTGATCCCAACATGGATCCACTGGAATAAGGTGACGGGCCAGATAGATGCAGTGGTCCATACGGGCTGCCAACAGAAAGGCGGCTACCATAGTCATAATGATAACCCGTGCCTCCAGAAAATGGAAGATCATACGGTTGCAGTGATGCTCCATTAAAAAGAGAAGAACCATATGGAGGTGCACCAAGGTACATTGAAGAAGGAGCACCACTACCCATATAAGCAGCTGATGAAGTGTAAACTGGAGGAGCTTGCAAAGGCTTCACAGCAGGCTTCTGGAAAGACTCGATCATCAAAAATCACTCAGAAGTGAACAAAAATCAAAAGAAACCACTACATAGTTATGCAAAATCAAGTATAATGCTTATAAGTAGTGTAAGATCCCAATCAATCAAGGTATTCGATGTACATAGCAATTTATGTGCAGCTTACATGTACTAAAAACATAAAGATCCACATGATTTATGTATGATCCACAATATCGGTTCCTGAACCATGGAAGCTAAAACAGACCATGCTTCAAACGACTAGGCTTTGTATTAGTTCCATCACAGATGATAACTAGTTTACTGACAAAAAAAGAAAGTGGAGAGGCTATGTTTTTGTGTTCCCCTCAACTTTAAAACACACACATACACATTGGATAGCATTCTCAGTGAGCAAAACAAGTGGAGATGATATTACCTCTGTGCATGCTCATGTGCGCACATGCGTTAGAAAGATGTGAGGGGAACACAAATATATCATTGTTCCTCTCAAACTTTTCAACACACGCATGCACGCCCATGTGCACACAAACAATTGGAAATGATGCATTTGTGTATTTCCCTAAAACTTCTATCACCCCCACCCAAAACACACACACAAAGTTGATGTCAAAATTTTAATAAAGACAAGGCATCACACACCTGCATACATGAGCCAGAGATGCCCTGAAACTTTTAATAGACATACACACGCCCATGCATGTGCACACACAGAACTGCACTCAAACTTTTACTGGACACAGGGGGGAGAGAGAGAGAGAGAGAGAGAGCGTGCACGCGCTAAGAACGGATGGTCACATAATAAAACCCAGCCATGGATTTGTTATGGACATACAGGAATATAACCCATTCTCAAGAAAACTTCCTCTTTATTTTAACAAAGAATTTGTGATTTCTTTAGTTGATTCAGGACTTCTAATGAATGATTCTACAATGATCGGATGCATGTAGTAAAGTGGTAGCATTTTATGGAAGAACAGCAAGGCCAACATTTTCTACAATGGAAACTCATAATCCTTCAGCCAAATTTGTGTTGAGTTCACAATTCACATGCATGGGTCTTGCTCCAATTTGCTCTCATGGAAGTTGAATTTACAATGACATTGAAGGTATCAATGAGCACAAATATACATTAGCCCCCATGCGTGGAGTACTATCAAATTAAATGATGTTGCCACACCATAATAATAATAATAATTTGAAAACCCTGGTGAACAATATCGCTAGCAAAGCAGGGGGTGTCACTCCATCACATTGTGCAAATGACCAACAGTCATGTCGATCAATTACTTAATCCACACACCACTATCTCACAGTATAATAGTTTCTATGGTGTAAAGGGAGAGGAAGCTAGCAACTTACTGCTAAATTTTTTTATGAAAAATAAAATAAAATTGAGAGGTAACTGAAATTTTATTGAGAGGCCGCAAAAGCAGGAAAAATACAAAGATCAAGACTTATTGCTAAAATGTTTCAATAATACAAAGCCATTTAGCTTGTGCAAGACCTTTTTGCTCATACATGTTAGCATATTACTACTTGTAGACCTTTTGGAACAATATATGATTGTTCAATTATCATATATCAAAAAATAACCACATGAATGACTTACCGAGTTATGATCAGCTGGCCTAGACTGGGTACAATTCCGCATGTTGCAGGTAGTTCTGAATGAGAAATTTACATTACCACAGCTGGGACACGTCCAATCATCTTCGCGGCGACTCCCTACAGTGAACAGAAATCAACAAATAGGTCGATCCATGAGCAATGAAAAACTTCAACAATAAATAAACAACATAAAGCCACAATTTCATGTTAGCATTAATCATTATGGAGGGCCACATGCAACACACATGTGATGATGGATAGGGACAGTTTCGTTAGACCATTGCACATACAGTGGGCCCTACTAAAAAGTGGCTGTACAAGTCCATTGCAGGGTTGAAATGTATCTTAACTCCTTTCATGTGAAGGGTTTAAAGGAAACATGATTCAGCATATAAGCACAAAGGAGGAGAACTGTGGGAGAATTTGTCACTGAGAAGAATTTGGAAATCCACAACCGATATGAAACCCAGTCTCAGTCCCCAAATCCCCTAAAGATCCATTGTACAAAATTACGAATCCATCCGACTAGGAGTGCATAAGGCCGGGTGAGGGAGCCGTGAAAGACAACTCCCGTCATCATCTTCCTCAAGCGAGTATTAAACAATCAGGGAAAACAAGTATAAGATCTTTTCTGGTTATTCTCTTCATGGGCCAACACATGATTATCCGGTAAAATGGACAACATTTCAATCCTTACAATTGCATTCTAAATACTAACATCACCATTTGAAGCTGAAAACTGCCACCCCTTTCTTCCATAACCAGTCTTTTTTATATATTTTTTTTCCATAACCAGTTAACTTGGGTTTCTTAATAAATGCAAACTTCATCTCCAAGTTACGTGCCAAATATGGCAAACAGTAACTAAAATCTAGTGATTAGATATGATGAATTAAATGAGAGGAAAGATGCTGGCTACTCGCAAGATGAGAAGGGTTACAGCCTATATACTTACAGAGGGTTGCTGCGGGTACAAGAAAGGCTGCGGGCTACACATGGGGCGGGTGAGAGAGTTTGAGTGGGTAAAATCTAAGCAGTTGACGGACTTTTTGAGAGTAAAATCTAGATGACATGTTGTTAACCAGCAACACATTTCCAAATTACAAAATAATGCCTTCAGATGTACTTTTAATATTAAGTTCTCTGGTTTTGGAAAACTAAGGTACGTTGTCTACAAACCATTCACATATTTAAAGTCTTTCCATAGTAAAGTATTTCATTAGGAATCCATTTGCATATGTAAATAATTTACTGTGTTAAGTAGTTTACCACGTTTGTGTTTTGGACTATTTTTCGCATGAAAGTGATTTTCCTACATTTGTTTCTGTTCCTGCATACAGCTGTGGAGATCTATTTGTGTCCAGAGGATGTGCTCGAAAATAGATATAATATATTTATACATCCATAGTGTGGGGGCCTCGGCAACCCATCCTTATCAAACACTCTGATTGGATACTCCAAGCAATCCAATCTATGGATATTGAACTAGACAATTCATATTGATTACGCAAAATTGTTTGATCATTAACATATTATATATTTCGCCCATCATGTGGAGCCCACCTTTGCTCTCCCATCCCTCTCAAATCACATTTGATCAGATGATCCCAACCATCCTATTAGTGGTTCCAAAAAGGGACGATGCATAAGCATTTACGTGGGTTGTCCATCATGTGGGACCCACCTTCAATTGCCCATCCCTTTCAAATCACTTCGATTGGATGATATAAACATCAATCAGTGGTTTAGGATGTGGACAGTCATACTAGACAAATTCATGTAAGCCACCCATCATTCGGGGCCCACCTCTGATTGCCCATCCCTCCCAAATCACTTTGATCAGATGAACTAGCTATCCAATTAGAGATTAGAGAAATGGACAACCTATGTTGAGGTACTAAAACCAACAGGGGCAATTTACATAAGAATGTGTTTTCTCATAGGGGTGTGTGAAAATTTTTAGGTCATTTACATAGGAAAATAGGTAGGCATGAAAACGTTTACATGGGAATGCCCACGTAGACAAGCATAAGCCAATCAAGTTTCCATATGTAGATATGAATTTACGTATGAAAATGTGTGCAAACAAACATCCCCTTGTGGTGCAGGTAAAATGCTACTCACATTACATATAATAGAGATGAAGCTTCCAAACTACCATAAGGGGAAGGGTCCATGCATACATTTTGACAAACGCAATGATCATCCATAACCCGTTTCCAATTTAGAGAATATTGGGAACATTAACTAACTTGAACCCTTCTGACACACTAACCCAATTTACCAAATCTATTTTAGTTTTTGCTGCCTCATTATAAAAATTAAAATTAAAATTAAAATTAAAAACACACACACACACACACACACACACAGATGCATAGACCAAGCAATTGTCACCCTGCTTTCTTACTTCTAGATGAAATTTGAAGGACACTACCTTTCTTTTAGGTTCACATTTTAGAATTCAATAAAACCCAAACCCGCCTTAATAACCATTACCCCTTCCTAACCTTAAGAGGAGGTTGGGAACATTGACTCCCTTGAACCCTTCCAAAATGCCAAGCCAATTTACCAAATCCATATTAGCTTTTGCCACCAAAAAAAAAAAAGAGGCATAGGCGTAAGGACTTGTCACCTTGCTTCCTTATTTCTAGTCGAATTGAAGGGCACTGCCTTTCTTTTAGGTTGACCTTTTGAAATTTAATAAAACCCAAACTAGCCTTAACAAAGCCCACCCACCCCCAAAGGTCTCTCTCTTCGCTCTTCTACATTTTGGTTGCACATTGAGATGACAATTCAGTGCACAGCATGATTCCCTAGTAGGTCCAATTCAAAACATGTAGGGGTTTTATTAGCATCCCAACTTTACGGAGATGTTAGCAACATCCCCGAACTTTTTGAATGCCATGTGGGACGCCCAATCATTAATAGGGATGGTTCATTTCAATAGTACTATTGGGGGCAAGCCATGGTGCAAGAATCATGCCAATCGGATGATCCTAAACCTTTGAATGGGGCCAGCATGTTACAATCATCTGTAATTACAAGCCACAAATCACGTGGTTAGAATCATCACACCAAAGTGCTACTCTAGAATCATAAGCAATACAAAGTTGGGTCCATCATAGATGTTTCAAGATGATAATTGGATCTATTATGATTCTCCACTCAATCTTGACCATCTGTTTTCTATGCCATTGATCAGAATTTAGGATCTTCTGATTGGTGACTTTTGCATCATGGGTTGCCCCTAGTTGCATCAATGAATGGATGGTTCAAATCAACGACAGGTCATGCCACGTGCCATTTAAAAGATATGAGGCCATTGTTAACATCCCCATGAAGGAGGGAACATTCGCAAAACCCAACCAAAACAAAAACAAAACAAAAAAAGCATTGGAGGCTTCATGTTCTTGCTGCCCAAGACGACTAACATTTTAGTAGTTCATCCTTAATTCATTATGGCACCCATCCTCGATATCATGAAAATAAAACTGGCATTTTACAATGGTAATTGCTAAAGTGTAATAATCAAATGGTGTTCAACAAAAGAAAGCGGTGTACCATCAGTTCGAGCACGCTTAGCTGCAGAAGAGTTCCGATTATCCACCTGCAAAAGCAATCACTCTCCACGCATAAGATATAAGAACTCGCCATTTTCCATTCAAACATTGATATGGAGGAAATACAGCCAGAAAATAATAACAGTGCATGTGGATGCATCTGTTGAATTGAATTGCAGCAACTAATCTGATCAAGTCAAAAGATCTAAAAGACGGTTCCCTTCCATGAGAATTCATATTGGGTCTACTCTCCATATTGCAATTATGAACTTTTGAGTTGAACTTGAAAGAAACAAAAATGCAATTTGAGGCCTCTTCGTCATTATTAAACTAGCAAACATAATTTATTTTATCAATTCCTCTTCTATGATTTGAATGCACAAAATTCAATCCATTTATGCATCCAGTTGAAGCATAAATTATTCTCACAAATTTATAATTTAAATTAAAAAATTAAAAATTAAAAAATTAAAAAAAAAAAAAACTTAGACACCTGGGGAAAATTTCTCAATAAATGGTGAGCCATTTGGAAATTTAAAACAAATAATTCAGTTTCAAGCTATATAATAACATAGAAACAAACTGACATCAGAATGTGATGCAATTGAACACCAGTACCAATGACCCTTGATGCAGCCAAAGGGCCACACAAGCTGGTTGATTGAAATATGATGACCAGATCCACAGTTTGATGATAAATCTGATGAGATCAACGGTCAGCTTCCATTGTGGGGCTGGTGGGATCGATTGAGTGGCTCCAAAGCTCATACTATTTAGAGTTTTTAGGATTAGATTTACTCATGGTTTCTTTAATAATTTTCCTTTTGCATTTTCATCACTCTTTTGGTGTGATCATTTTGGGCACCAAATGATGTCAGAATGACACAAGATGGCCCCATTAGATAGCCTATTGGGTAAGCTTTCGAACGAGAACAAGATCATGCAATTCCAACATTATTTGAATGAGTCATTCCTAATTTACAAAAGGCCCATCGGGTTGTGATAGAATTTAAAAGTATTTGCCTTTTCATAAATTAGGGCTTTCTTTCTTTTATCGTAAGACTAGATAAGGCCCTCTTTATTGGAAGTGTGGCATAATGGCCTTTTGAAAATTGAAGTTCTTTGAGTTTTGGTATTTCTTTGATTTAGAAGAAGATTTAAGAGGCGCTTTTCTGATTTCTAGTTCTTGACTAGAGGATCGTGGGTTCTCCCCACAATCATTAGGTTCTTGTTCTTTGATCCGTTTGCATCCTTTGGGTTGCATACTTGCATTACCCCTTGAAATGGTGTGATCTCCTGGTCATCGACAAATAACTTGTGAAAAGTGAATAGAATGTATGTAATTATCTCATTAACCACATGAAACTATGATAAGAAGAAAGTGGGATGTATCAAATACTTCAGTGAGACATTGTAAATGGCTACGATGGTCCCAAACATGGAATGCAGGCCCACTTGGCGAATGTCCCATCTGACTAATCCATCTTTTCCCCAAAATATGTAGTGAAAACATACAGATGCTTCAGATTCCTAATTTGCACGGATATCATGATGAAAGCTGCAATAAAAATAATTTGTGATTTCTACTCTTGGTAGAATTTCCAAAAATCAGAAAACAGTACTGGTGTGGATACAAACAGCTTTTTCTTTCCGATACAACACATATTTTATGAACTTCTGCAACTAGTAGAAGTTCCGAAATCATGAATATTTTTCTTCACTCCTAAAATGGTCATGAGCAATCTTAAAAGTAGTCCGAAACTGGAATTTCCCATGAATGATACAATTTTATTGGCCCGAAAGAGCCCGTTATAGGGGCGATAGGGCTGTGCATATGTGGTGAATGATACAATACCCGATACACCGATTTAAAACCTTGGTCACAAGCCAAACACAGCCTAAACTATGAAAGCGCTGATAAATTATACATGAGCTAATGATGCAACCAAATGGCCACACAAACCGATTGATCAAAATTTGAAGAAAAGGGCCACATCTCATGCGCGCATGCTCCGCACGTGTGATTAAGAAAATGCCCACTTTCCTTTTTTAACTCATCTCTACTTTCCATTTTTAGGCAAATCTCTACATTAGGAAATAACCCCACTTTCTATTTCTTTTCTTCTTTTTTTATGATGACAAGGTGTCCCTACCCCTTTAAAGTGAGACTATTGCCTGCGGATGCATGCAATCACCCGCCAACCATGTGCATTGAATAATCCATGGGGAGAGGAATTGAACTCGTATCTGTGGGGAGCAAACCCATGACTGAAGCCGTTTGCCCAAACCCGTGATGGGTTTTCTTTTAAATCTCTACATTGGGTAACTTCCTTTGATATCTTTATATTAGGCATCTTAGATTCTTTTTATTTAAGTAATTTCTTATTTAGGTAGTTTTCTATTTTCATATATTTGCTAGCTAGGAGTTCTATTTTTAGATTACATAGCTTTTATTGCAGATTATAAGAGCTGATTATAAATAAGGCTTATGGCCTATGGAATAAGACAAGTTGATTGATATTTTCTTTGAGTAATTCTCATATTTCTCTACGGTAGTTGTTGAAAGGGGGGAAGTGATCTGCAGTTCAAGACTAGAGGACTATTGAGCTGGCTCATAGCCTTGCATTCGCAGTTTCTAGCATTCGCCTAGAAGATTGTTGGGTCCTTTCCCACAATCTCTTTCTTCTTTTCTCTGACCTATTTGCTTTCCCTTTCGGGTTTGCATTAGCTAACCTCGCCATGAGAAGCCACCAAATAAATGGAATTTCTCCAATAAATTTATTTTTAAAAAAAAATGATAAGATTTCTCAGTTGGGCAAACCAAAAAGATTACAATACAGTAAAAACAACAGCAAAAAGCAGTGAATACACTTTTCTATTAAAAATCCACGCAATTCCTGAAATTACTCAAGTAAATCAGGAATGTATTGGGGTTTTAAAAAAGAAAAATAGCAAACATTCCTTATGCAATAAGGAAGTTCAACAAGATGATGCCACCGTATGAGTATAATGGCTCGTTTGGCGGCGTGTATTTTGAGGGATTTGTGGGGATTTCATTTTTTGGTCGTTTGGTGGCAATGATTTTGAGGATTTGGATTTTATAGAAATCAAAATCCCCCAAAAGAGCCTTTTCTGCATTCCCTCCTCAAAGCTGTTTTGTATAATCAACTCAAACCCACGGGTTGTAAAATCGACTGGATTCGGATTCCACGGGATCTAAAAACCACGCTGCCAAACAAGCCCTAAAAGAGAGATATAGAGATGCGGAGGAGAGAAGAAGAGAACCTGAGACATGGTGATTTCAAAATGCAGAGCTCTTTCTTCGAATCGATGAAGCGGTTTTCTGTCGCTGAGTGAATGGAGAGAGGAAGAGCGAAAGTCAGCTGCGTAGGGTTTTTATCCGATCTAGGGTTTCGGAAGGGAAAGAATCATACATCGACCGTGGATAACTATAACTGTACTCGGGTCTTTGAGGTTTGGTGGAATACATACCCAGTGTCGGCAATATAGCCTTTCCTTATCGGGGTGATCCTTTCAATGATCCAATCCGTTTATATGATGGCTCTCACCTTCGATGATGGATGATCTTAGATTTTTATATTTCAACCCTTTGATTATTTGGCTTCTTTCATTCGAGTGTGGACGGTCTGCTAGCATTTGAAAGATCAACGGTTAAAATGTTTTAATCCGATCTTTGTATCCCACGCATTAACGGCCCACCATATCAACGGTTGGGCCCGTCGAAAAGAAAAGGGCCGAGCCGGAAGTAACCTTGGGTTCTAAAAGTCGGATGGTCCATAGATGTGAGGATCCCAAATAGCGCAGTAGCCAGCACTTAATAACCATCCATTGGATGGCTAGCGCTTGGACAGCTTGGATTAATTTATTGCCGCGCGGATTAGATACTGACAAGATCAGTAGCCAAATCGAAACTGAAGTGACGTCACCAGGCTTTGTGGACCTCACCATGATGCATGTGTTTCATCCGGAGAGATCTTTTAAGGCATAAGAAAAATAATAAGATAGATCTAAAGCTCAAGTGGACCCCACTGTAGAAAATAGTGGGGACAGTGACATCCACCGTTCAAACTTCTTAGGGGCCATAGAAGTTTCCCATCAAGCTTATATTTTGTTTTCAATTCATCTATCTCTACGTTAACTTATAAATAGGTTGAATCTAAAAAATACATCATAGTGAGAACTATAAATGCATCAATAGTGGGTGCGGCTGATCCCACTGTTTTATATGGTAGGTCCACTTGAACTATGGATCTATAACATTCTTTTTCTCAAGCAATAAAATGATCTCCACGGATGGTGGACGGTGTAGATATAACACATGTTCTGTGTGGTGGTTTGGCAGTTTTGTGACGCGCATTTATTTACTTGTGTCATACTCTTATCTTAAAAATAATAATAATAATAAAATGATGAAAGTACTTCACACAAATTTAAATGGATTAGCAAAACAAGGAGACTTTGAAATACCAAAAAATAGCTTTTTATTTACCACCCATTTCATTTACTACCCACCTAGGCCCACCCACCTCATGTTCTCCTGTTGTCTCTTGTTTTTGTTAGTTATAATATGTTAAGTAATTTTTTGTTTACTACTTAAAAAGATATACTTGTCAAGCTAAACTTGTTTAGTTGTAAAATGGGAGAGATGGGAGGGAGTCCAAATTAGAGATTCTTCTGTTTTTCTTTTTTCCTTTTTCTTCTCCTCCTCTTTTTTTATCCTCTTCATTCGCCCACTACAATGCCACGTGTGCTATGCTGTAATACGTGCTACAGTAACAAACACAATATGTTATGATGGTTACACGTATGGCTAGTAGCGCATAATCTACTTACTTTTAAGTGGGGCAAGTGCTCGAGCTCAACCAAATGAAACTCGATGAGAACCGAGTGCCAATCCTAGGTTGGGATGAAGAAAAAGGAAGAGACGTGTGTAAGGTAATTCACGAAGTTATCCTCCTTATAAATAATATTAAGTACACATAAACATACATAAAAGGAAGATGATGGGATATGTGCATGGTTGTTTGTGAAATTATCCTCTCTCTCTCTGTCTCTCTCGCATGGTTGTTTGTGAAATTATCCTCTCTCTCTCTCTCTCTCTCTCTATATATATATAACGTTTGCACCCTACATGACACATTCCATGTTACTCAATAAGAAGTCACCCTGTGCTAGCACTCTCTTACAAATGGGAAGAGGCCATCATACTCACAATGCATGGTTTCAATCATTCTTATCCCTCCACAACAAGTAGCCTATCAAAAGCAAGGCAGCTTAGAGTCATACAAACATTTACTAAAAAAGATGGATATCATTCAAAGTACACTTGACTGGTGAACAAGTGACATATGTGACCCATTTGCATAAAGAAAAAAACAAAAGATTTCAAAGTCTTATTGATGGTGGAATATTTGCAATTTTACTTACACACCCACAACTGCCCTAAATTAGAAACATTAATACAAAAAATGAAAATTTTCCTCTAGGCAATCAATAAAAATTTGAAGGCATGAATAAATTAGGAACAAATAACAAATAGTACATCTCGAATTATAAACAAACTATGTATGATGGCATAATACAACAATGATTCCAAATACTAATGGTAGCTTTACAACTGAATATTCAAGCGGAATCATATGCGGCCACCACCTCCTATGCTTAACAAATACCTATGTGTCATCGCTATACACAATTAAATTCTTTACAATGCAATAGTGTTTATCATTAGTTTAGCTTATCAGTTTTAGACATTTCACTTCCATTCAACCATACTACTGTAATTTTAGAGCTCTTATACTATATTTGATTTACTACTGTCTAGCACCATCATTGTGGTATGCTTTAAAAGCAAGTTAAATATTTACAACCATTGTCATGAATCTCTGATCATCGAGTTTTTACTTGATAGACGACCAGTCACATTCCATTAACTTCACACTACGGCAGTCCGATCTTTTCGATTGTCAATTTGGCAATGCAAGTAGTCATGCATATTTATTTTCTTTTATGCTTATTGTAATACTTTTTCATTCAAACAAGATCAATGATCTACTTTTGTTTTTTTAAATATTGGTAGTCTTGTATCAATTCAACGAAAAACCTGAAACAATGTCACTATTAGAATAAAACAAATCCTTAACTCAATGCAACAAAAACCACATTTAGAATGACTAATCCTTGTGTAAGACCCGCGTCTTAATCTGTACTGTTCTGTCGACTCCCGCGATTATTCCCGTCGAATTCCAGCAATTCGTGACCTATGTTCGACGTTTGCGCCCAACCCTAAGTCGTTTCCTGTAGATTTGAGTCGGCTTAATCCAAGACTTGTACCACTGCGACCGCACCGTCGCTGCGGTTCCAACGCCGCGACTCGCGCACCGACCCGATACCCTGGCCGAGAGATGTGGGCCCGCGTTCAGTTCAAGGAAAAACACCGTGCATTTGCAATCCCAAGAGAATCTCTACATTATGTCCCATCAATCAATCAATCAATCACCTCATGTCAAGTACAAGAACAACACATGCTTTCTTTCTCCACAAGTCAAGTAAACCCCAAAAGTGAATAAGTCTCTCACCTCACCCATCACTCACCTCACACCATCACTCACCTCACATCCATCACCCATCACTCTCTCTCCCTTACAACCCTCCCTCTCTCATTTCACGAACAAAATTCCAAGCAACCAAAAAAAAAAAAAATACACGTCCAAGCTCTTCCAAGTGTGAGAAAAGGTGTTGTGTGTGGCCCACTTCCTCTCTCAAAAATCTTCATCCTAGCCATTCATTTTTCATCTTTCATCATCAAATTGAGATCCAAGGAGATTGGTTTTCCATCGGACCAAGAAGATCGAACGGTGGGTGCTTTATAGGCTAGATTTTCATGTTTTTATGATGGGTTAAGTGAGGCCTACCGAATGATAGTATGGATCTCATTTTGGGACCCTAAGTGTGGTAGATGGCCCACCTTAATCCTCATGATCATTCCATGATGGGGCCATTTTCCATAGACCTCATCATGATATTTATTTTCCTTGCATGAATAGAGGTCATCTAGACCTTCCATTTTGGTGGAGAAGGAATCTCCACCATTGATCTTTGATTTGGTGGGCCCACGTGTATTGGGACCCACTTAATGTATGATTGAATGCAAGGGAGGGCTCATAGTGGCGAAGCCCTCCATCATCACGTCTCTCTCTCTCTCTCCTTCCTTTATTTTGTAGCCCATTTAGTGAGTGTATGCCGTGTCCAAACCGTCCATCAAATGGACCCCATGACCATCCAAGCCATGTGGGCCCTACCCTTTGGATGATGGGAAAACACAAATATCAATTGACTAAGTGAGCCACATTCACGTGGGACCCACCTCGAATATGTATTGTATCCCAAACCGTCCAGCGTCCTTGGACGCTAGACACGGTCTTTGTGAAGTGTGAACGGATAGTGGGTTGCACTCACAGCAACAAACAAAAAAAAAAAAATTAATAAAATAAGATTGGTTTATGCTTTTTAGATGGGTTGCTCGTGTAAGCCCCAGCTTGATGTATAAATTCAATCCACGTCGTCCATCCTTTTCCCCAGACTATTTTATGCGTTGAGCCGAAAAATTGGGCCAAATCGACTTTCTGGCAGGCCATAGCATAGAAAACAGTGGTTTTCACCGTTAAAACTTACATGATATTTCCACACCCCGAAATATATTGAATATTGGGCTTGTGTGGCTTGTCTTGAGCTATGGAAACCAATGGGCCGGGTGGATTCTTCCGATGCGGGCCCCACGCATGAAAAAATAAAATTTCAAAATAAATAAATAAATAAATATACGCAGTAGACGCTGCTGCTGCCAGAGGGCGTGCAAGCAGCGCCTACGGTGTGTAGCGGACGGACAGCAGGACCCACGGTCCCGGCCGTGGGCCCCACCATGATGTGTGTTTATCATCCACACCGTTCATTTGGTGGGCCCCTTCTTGAAGTGGGGCCCCCTTAAAAAATCAACCCTATCTGGAACTCATGTAGCCCACACCACAGGAAATAGTGGGATTGAATGTCTGCCATTGAAACCCATTTGGGGTTTTCACAGAAGTTTTAGATTAATATGAAATTTATTTTTTCCTTTCATCCAGGTCTGTGTGACCTTATCAACGGTTAGATGTCAAATAAACGCTATGGTGGGCCCCACGTGGGACCCATTATGGTGTATGTGTTTTATCGACATCGTCCACACCATTGGATTGTGGGACCACTGACGTATGTGTTTTATCTATGCCATCCAGCCAAAATGGCCAGGCTGCTGGATGGCAGGGACCCCACAGTGAGGTCCATGCTTTATCCATGCCGTTCATCCCTATGAGATCCACCATGATGCGTGTGTTGCATCCAATTTATTCAACCATTTTAAAAGTTTATTTTAAGGCTTAAGACTAAAAATAAGGCAAATCTAGGATTAGGTGGACCACACTATAGAAATCGGTGGGTTTAACCGTCCACCATTAAAACTCCATTCAAGTCATTATGATCTTATGGTCAAATTGGATGGGAAATAAATGTTATCGTGGGCCTTGAGAATTTTAATGGTGGAAATCGTTATCACCACTTATCTTGGGTATGACCCATTTGATATGCATAGGGCCTAATTGGTGTGGCCCTTTTGATATACATATGGCCCATGTGATGTGGCCCATTGGCCATATGAGGGCCCATTGCGATGTATTCAGAGGCCCATGGGTCGAGGCCCAATGAGATGTATATAGGTCCATTGCAATGTGTAATTTCACCGTGGTATATATAATGATGTTTATGGTGGGCCGTGCCTTGGGAACAATGATGGTTTGACGTCCACATTGTAAGAATAATGTTGGTTAAATGTCCGCATTATAATTCTCCATAGGGCCCATTGATAGGCCCGTACTTGTTGTGTGTAGGCCATCTAGGCCCATCTTCATTATAAGAACTGTTCATCACTTTATAACATGCTTAATATAGTTACATGATTCATGCCCATACGTATCATATGTATGCTTGATATGAGAAATGTTTGATCACAGCATAAGCCGTTGGGTTGAGACATTTACAGGATTCCTTATGAGACGAAGTGCCCCACATGATCGCGCGGTACGCACTAGATTGCTGCATGATTTGATGGTGTGATTCATGCATTTCACATTTGTGTGACATGATCATTGTACGCCCTAACGACATCAGGGCCGTGGCTCCACAGGCACATCGTGGATGGCCATATCGGATACCGAAAATACATAATTCTAGCACTGTAGGCACTTAGGATGTCCTTAGGTGAGAGTCTCAAAACTTTTTTAGTACTGGGAGATGCTCCAACGTGTAGACCGAGTGGATATACGAGCGCCCGAGTGTCGAATACCAGTAGGTTGCGTCTCCCGCTGTGTCGTGATCGGTTAAAAGGGGGTGTGGCCTTATCCGCCCGAGTGAGGGGACTATAAGCTACGCTGAGTTTTACCAACTCGCAAATGAGTCTGCTATCGACGAGCCGGGTAGGTATTGACAGACTACTGGTCAGGTAGATAGTGAGGTCTATTCCGCTCGCTGGGCTGTGCAGCTAAGGAGGCGGCAGTCGGTGTGGAGTGTACTAAACCCCGGTGATATCCCAGAGAGGAACTGTACTTATATGTGTACTTGATGAGTACGGTCATGCTTGCTTTGCATATCGCATATGACATTTGGCTACATAGGCCTCGCATCGCATGACCCTGGTATGGCCGATAGCATTCATGTCATGCATCACATAGTTTTGGTATAACTGATAGCATTCATGGACTTACCGCATATTTCTGTATTACTCTGATATTGTACACTTGGCGCTTGCCTTGCACACATACTTACATCATCCTTTAAGCTTTTGCAAGCTTATGCACGACCGTTGTGTGCAGGTGGCATTGGATCACAGTAGCGCTGAGGCAGGAGCGTACATTATATCATTTTGGAGTTTTTTGATCACCTTATATTTCTATTTCCGCATTGTACTCAAAGTTTTTAATATAGTGGATATGTGATGATGTTGTTTTGTGACCTGGTTATGCTCCATTACGAAAAAAATTCATACTGAAAATCCTCCTTATAGGATCCCAGGATCGGAATCTGGCATATGAATGCCGGGAGCCGAGAATGGGGCACTATGGAGGCTGTCAGTACCAGATTCGGCGATCAGGAATTTTTTGAGCCCATTTTCGGAGTTTAGGGCGTGACACCTTATCTTCCAAAAAATGAGGTATTAACGTTTATAAGTTTAATCATAATCTGGCTAATTTGACGATCGGGGCTACAAGTGTTCAATTGCTTCAAGTCGAGTACGACTCGGGTACTCCTGACACTATTCATAATTGCACATGTTTGACCAAATTTGAGGCATTTTTTACACGTGTGCCTTTGTGTCTAGATTGGATAACAACATATAGTAGGGTCATGAATTGATTAGTCTGGCCAACGAGCCTTTATACCAAGCAAATATATGGGCCAAATTTGGACACACTTTCTAAGTGCATGGAACAAGCTTATGCTTAAATATAAAAGCCTAAACAACATTGGGCTAAGCTCAAGCTTTCCCCAATCTGACCTATATCTCTACTACATTTACATATATAATAGGATTTGCTAATATCCACACTCTCTAAACCTCTTAAATGACACTTGTGTGTAATTTATTATGGATTTATCATTCAATCATTTTTATAACCAGGGCAAGCTATAGTTAGAGCTTGGCAGAATTCAACCCGATCCAATTTGATCCGATTCAAAGGTCAGGATCGGGTCAGATCGAGTAAGCCCACTCAGACCCGACCACATCGAGTTGAGTTCGGATATATGGCCAATTTGGACCGATCCGATCGGGGATCTGATCTTATATGATATGCACAATATTCATTCAACACTGTTTCCTGTAATATTGTCTACTAATATTGAGATCTACTTCATTTTTTGTTTAATACATAAAATGATCTATAAAAATAAATGGACGACATGAATGAAATAAATACATCATGGTGGTGTCCACAGAGCACGGACCACCAACCATTGGCTGGTAGCAGGGGGAGTAGCCAATCCATCTCCTCAGTAGTCAGTCCTCTCAAGTCTCAACTGGTGCCTCAAGCACCGGCTCTGAGCTATGACTTTTGACCCTTGTCCTGACACCCTGAGACGTGAGGAAGCGGATGGGCAGGTGTACCATGCACTAGCCGATGCATTGAATTAGCAAGTTCTGTGGGTCCCATGAGGTATGTGTTATATTCAAACCGTCCATCCATTTAGTGGGCTCGCCTTAAGGCTAGAGCAGAAAAATAAGACAGATTTAAAGATCATGTGGACCACACTGCAAAGAGTAGTGGGGGGTTGAACGTCTATCATTGAAACTCTTTTTAGGGGTCACTGAAGTTTCAGATCAATATGAAAATTGTTTTTCCTCTTCATCCACGTAGTTGTGACCTTATTGACAAATTGGATGGAAAATAAATGTTATGGTGGGCCTTAAGGAATTTTTAATGGTGAAAATCATATTTTTTATTTTTTATTTTTTTAAAATCAAAAGATTCGATCCGAATTGTACCCAACTCGATCCAACTCGGTTTTATTGACCAAGTCGGACTCGGTTCGAATTTGGCCAACAGTGCAGTGGATCGGATCGAGTTAAATGACCTAAATTCGGTCCCAAATCAGATCAAATTCAAATTAGTTCTTTAAAAATTTCGGATCAAGTTGAGTCGGACCGAATCCGGTCCAACTCAACTCGATACCCACCTCTAACCATAGTGCAAGAATCACGCTAATCACATAATACCGGCCTATATAATAAGCCCAATTTGTTACAATTGTCTATTGCTTACAAGACATTGAAGTTATACTGAAGCACTCAAACTAAGCTAGGGAATTGTTTGAGATTGTATGAAGCCTTCTTCAATCCAAGTACTTTGAAAAAAAATATAAAAAATCCTACACGTTGAAATCCCAATAGCAAGCTAATATAAATTTTCGAATTTTATTTTCATAAGTCATTATGCAAAAGATATTCTTAACATTTAGTTGATGAAGTGGCCACACTAGACAAGCAACAATAGAAATAACGATAAGAATATTATTTCCTTCAACTTAAGATCAAACGCAAAGGTGTCACGTGGTCGGCAGAAGGGGTTCCATTGCAGGAGAACAAAGATCTACGCGGCCAAGTCCAAACACGTCATTGGTGGACCCAAAGCATTTGGGCTGATATAATATCACTTTATGAACTCATTAGTCAACCATTTCATGCTGGAAGAATAACTTTAGAAATGCAGTAGGCAGGGATAAGAACACATCGATGTATGGTGATTACCGGCAAAAGGACAAAAGAAGTTCTGATTCCAAGAGCACAAAACCAATATTCTATTTACATGTGAAGTCCTTTTGCCTTAGAAAGCTGTGTGAATAATAAGCCACAGGAACCAAAAACAAAAAACAATTTCCTTAGAAAGTTATTGCCTCGACCCAATCTGAATTCACAAAATCACTAAAATTGTGATAGAATAAAAACCCTTCAAAAATCACAAATGACTTGACCCGAGTCCACGGCAGGCTTGCACATCTATTCCTAAATTGTTGACATGGGTTGTGATGCATTGTCCAAATAGGTTGAAATTTGTGGTAAAGTGACATTTGGGGCAGTGGGATTCCAAGTTTAGACCCATTTCATCACAAGCATGGTTAAGAGACCATGTGACTTGAACTGCCTTGCTTAGTTATGTGTTGAGTTGTATTGGACAAGTTGGATTGACTTCTGAGTCAGTCCTCTTAAAACATAAAGAAAAAAAATAAGTATAAAAATATTAAAAATTAAAATTTATTAATTTTAAGAGAAAAGAATGGTTGCCTTATTATTTTTAATAAACAACAAATATTGAATAAAATATTCATCCAAGTATCACATCATCCCGGCCCAATAATAGACATTGTCGGATTTTTGGTAGAATTAGAAGTCCAATAATGCATGTATTTTTTCCACATTGTTTATGTGACACTTGAGTTGTATAAGGGTATGTGTGACTTGCATAAGCTATAAATCTAATTTATTGATTACAATTCTATAATCCACTAAACGCTGATTTTACTTAATTCAATGGTTTTTTTTATTATAATAATCTAGGAAGACTTTAATCCTAATTTAAAATTAGACCGTCAGAATATAATAGTATTTCAGGACATAAAATCCTTATATAATAATGATGTTAATTCCAACTAATGCAATTCCATGCTAATTAATACTGAGGCCTTTGGAATTTTTAAGAGAATGGACTTCTTTAAATAAGTACGGGAAAAGTTAGAAAATCTATTTTAATTATTTGGATTTTCCAATAGCTGAGTAAATTATTTTCAGAAAAAAAGTATAATAAAATTTTCAGAGAATATAAAAATTAATTAAAAGTGTGAACAAAATGCGCTATTTTGGACTATAAAAATGGAGAAAAAAAAAATCACTTAATTTTCTAAAATTTTTTAAACTACACGATTGTCAGAAACACTTCTCCTATTAAAATCCTTTTTACATGAGTACGGTCCAGCATGCATTCATCGTGGTCCACATGCACAAATGCATGATCAGTGTTTTCCACATTAAACTAATGCAACGAACATGTGATCGTGTCCACCAAATGGTGAAGTTTTGCGTGGACCGTTGATATCTTCTGTTTTCGATCGTCTATATTTCATTGCGTGAATTGATGGTTAGGATTAACCCTTCCGTGCGATTCCTTATTTTGCATGTGCTCAGCAGACATGGGTTGTTTCGATCTTTCATTGCCACGTGGCCGGAGTAGGGGACGCGGATTAGCTGTTACCCGGGTAACAGCTTAGTGGGTGTTACCTTAACCGTTTATGGCCTAGCTTGATATATTTTCTGTATATCTACGCCGTTCATCTGTTTTTTTCATCATATTTTAGAATGCTAGTCCGGTACTTAAGAAGGTCCAAATCTCAGGTGGACCATACCACGATAAACAGTGATTAATGACCATTAATTTTTTTTGTGAGCCACAGAAGTTTTGGATCAATACAATCTATGTATTTTCCCTTCATCCAGATATTTTTGACATTATCAACAGGTTTGATTGAAAATAAACATTAGGAAAACCTTACGATGGGCTCTTTGAAAATTTTAATGGTGAGGCACTCAATCACAACTGTTTCCTACGGTGTGGTCTGCCGGAGAATTTTACTAAAATAAATTTCGATATAATTTCTAAAATGTTCTGGAAAAACGGATGAACGGCGTGGATGTAAAAAAAAATCAAGGTGGGCGTCACGGTAAGGCTAACACCCACTTAAATGTGACCCGGGTGGGCAATGCTTGCAAGACCAGAAAAGAGAACTGATCGGACACAGGCAGGGTACCATAACAATGGTGCCATACCATATTTTCCCGCTAATATGCTAGTTTTGCAGGACACCAGTACATGTAAAACGGTAGGCCCTAGCATGAAGATCATCTGCAGTGGAAATCACTTCTTTCCCATGGTCAGGTAGGCCACACCGTTAAAATAAATGGAACAACGGTGATATGACACAACTTAAATGTGTGGCTCACCTATTCATCGTACAGATTATTTTTAGAGATATTATAGTGGGTCCTACTGATTTTGACGGTACTGATTTCCTATACAGTTAGCATGTTGGCGGAAGAGATTGCAGCGTACCGAAAGTGGTGGTACAGTTGCCTGTATGTGATTAGTTCTGGACCGGAAGATGACTCGGAAATCGGAATCTCACTAACCCCAGACGGTATTATGAGGAGCTTATCCAAAGGGTTTGTACATATACACTGGATTTCAGTTTGCCCAAGTGGGCCCCGCACTTTAGTGATCTGAACCGTTGGTGCAGTGGCTTCCAGCGTGATGGCCCACGAGAAGAAAATTTCGCAGATTGGAGATTACATAAAAATGCGTTTGACATCAATGGTCCGCATCAGTCAAGCAAGTCGCATATTCGACGGTCTAGATCTGCCACCATGGAGGAGTTTTGGCTAACAAGGAGCCATCCATGTTGGCACCCCCATCACATCAACGGCTTCGATCGAAATAAAACCCATCCCGATTCCAGAAATTTCCATGGCTCTGTCCATCTCTCACCGACTCCCGTTGAAAGGTTTGCACAATACACCTCGATGTATTGCTATTGTTTACATCGGGGCCTTTATCCGTTGAATTCAGGGCCATATTTCCATAATCCAAACCATTTATGCTACGTTCCTCATCGTGGATGGTGATATAAAGAAAATATATAAAAAATGGAAGATCATATCAATGGCCCGAAAACAATAGTTAAGTGAGACAGTCCATATTATAGAAAAGAGAGTTCAATGATCAAAAGATGAAAATATTCCGATCTGAGATTTTGTTTTGGCATCATCCATTAACAGTGAGGCCCATATATAAACGGTGTGGATCATTGCAACATGACTCGACATCCAAACCATTCGTACGTAGGGATCTACAGAGACGTTTCCTTTTCTAATTAGAAGAGGTTTGCTAGAGTACATCGAGACGTATTGAATTATGGTAACGGCGGACTTTATCCTTTAGATCTGGGGTCATTTTCCAATGATCCAAGCCACTTATACCTCGGACAGTATGATTGAAAATCTCAAAATAATAGCTTATATTGAAATATGTCAACCAGATCTTCATTTTTCTATTTTTTCTTTAAATATGGACCGTCTCGATGAACATTAAAAAATCATATGGTTGAAATATTTTAGCCCGAGAGATTTTTCGTGAATAGCTTATCAACGGTTAGGATCCTCACATAAAAGTTTGATTTATTGAGAAAAGGCCTCAGTACAACTGCTAATGCTCCCACGTATCTTATCTCAATGCCTGAGGATGTGTTCTAGCAAATCTTAAAACACAATTGCTACGCTGAAAGTCTACTCGCGCAAAAGCCATTGCAGTGCTACTACTACCTATACGTTTGTTCGAGTATATCCCGAGGTATTGCAATAAGATACGTGGGACTCTAGCCGTTGAATTTAGGCCCTTTTCACTTGCACAAACCGTCTATTTTGATAGGGATCCACTTGGATGGGAGATTCCAGAAATAACTTTCGAATTGAATATCTCAATCCATTGATTATTTAAAGATTCTGATGACCGTTTATCTTCAAAGAAAAAGAGCCAAAATCTAAAAGTAAATTAGAAATAATCAATCGAGAGCTTTTATTCGTCGATTTTCCACCATCCAAAGCGAGACTCGGTCACATAAACGGTTTGGATCACTGGAAGATGACCTAGTTTCAAGGGCCAAAGTCCCGAAGTATGGTATTGCAATACTCTCGGATGTATCCGATCATTGTAAGTTTGTAAGTTTGTAAGGCATGCAAGAGATCTAAGCCGCGTTTCACACGGAAGTCGTAGGATTCGATCGATGCTCTCCTTCGAAAGGAAACCGCTTGAAGCAAGGAAAGTACGCATTTGATATACACCGTCGGAATGTGATGATCGATACTCGGGCATTTGGAAATCGTACACGTGTCATGTGTTAACCAAATTAAACCGTCCAGATTTTGTGATCCACGGTAGGTACTTTACCATCCAAAATTCAGATATATTGAACAATCGTAACGTCTGATCAATAACAATTTGTTTTTTAAAGTAGGACCGTTGATCTTGCCCGTTTCGACTGTCCATTAAAAGTCCATCAGCCAGCTTTTACGAGCCAACTAAGATACGGCCCATATTTTGAACGGTTTACTTTCAGTTTCAGTCATTCGTATACTAACTTCACGATTTCTTAGTGAAAGTGTATCAACCATCCAAACCGTTCATATACGATGGCCTCGACATGGAAGGAGACACCCAAGGATGCGGATAGCGTACTGAGTAACACAGTACCCTAAGCGTACTGAGTAAATTCTGTGGGGTCCATCGTGATTTTCGTATTTTATCCACTCCATCCATCCATTTTACCAGATAATTTTAGGGTTTGAATATAAAAATGAAGTATATATAAACCTCAAGTGGACCACACCACAGGAAACAATGTGAATTGAATATATACTGTTGAAAACTTCTTGGGGGCCACGGAAGTGTTGGATCAAGCTTGTATTTGTTTTTTTTCCCTTCATCCGTGTCTGTGTGATCGTATGAAAGGGTTTGATGAGAAATAAACATCACTGTGGGCCCTAAAAAGGTTTCAACGGTGGAAATCATTATTCCAACTTTTCCTATGGTACGGTCCACCTGATTTTTGGGTATGATTAAATTTTGGGCTCAACCGTTAAAATAAGATGGACAAACGGATGGACGGCGTGGATAGATCACATACATTCACGGTGGGCCCAACAGAGTTTACTCAGTACGATAAGAGCGTACTGAGTAACTCCCTACGCAATCCGATTTCGACACCCAAAGGACTAACTCTTTTATTGGAAATTCCCACCCGTTGATCACATAACTCCTTTTTTACTGTCTCCTTGTTCGCTTTCATGTGGGCCAATTTACAAATCTTTGCGATTTTTCAAGTATACACCTGGCCAGATCAACGGTTTGGATCATTTCAGAGATCTACCAACACGTCCGTGGAAGAGATGGAAATCGCGGCATTAGTTGCACGCGAAGAATGGACGCGGATTGCACGCGATCCCCATCGCGGGAAGCTCCTGCGGTCGGAAGCTTGGTGGGGCCCACCGTTAGTTTTGTTAAATCCACCCCGTCCATCGGTTTTTCCCTCTCATGTTTGAACATGAGGTAGATCCAAAACTCAAGTGGGCCACAAGAAAAAAATTGGAAGTGAATGCCTACCGTTGAAACCTTCCCTAGTCCACCCAGATGAACTGAAAATACAAAATATTAATCTCCTACAAATCTTCTGTGGCTCTACGAATTATTTGACGCTGGAATTTCATTCCCCACTATTTCCTTCGGTGTGGCCCACTGGAGTTTTGGATCTTGCCCATTTTCACGATTATATTGTAGCGTGAGCTGAAGAAACGGATGGACGGGGTGGATTTCTCACAAACATTACGGTAGGTCCCACCTAGCTACCGACCGCAGGAACTTCCTGCTCTATAAGTAGTAGCAGAGGTCCCTCGCGTTTTTCTAAAATCTCTCTCGAAAGTGAATAGGAAAACGCCTCTCGGGACTCAGATTCCTTAGCTCTTCTTCTGCCGCAGGGATCTTCAATTGATGGAAGCAATTCAACAACAAGTAGCGGATCGAATCGTCTCAGCTGGTAGGTCAAAGATCTTTTCTTTCTCTTTCCCCCTTCTGCTATCTGCGTAATCACATGTCTACATGCATGCATGAGGCTTCTATCTTGTTGTTAAGTGGAAGAAATTTGAACTGTTTTTTCGTTTATTTAGTTTGATTTGATGGGTTTTGAGGCAAGTTTCTCCTGTATTCGTGGAATTTTGTGTTTTTTTCTTTTTCTTATGCTATTCGTTAGTTTGATGGCTTGCAATTGCCCCTTTTGGTTTGGGAACAATTAATGTTTTGTGTTAAGAATCGAAACCAGCGTCGTGTTTGATGATTTAATGAATTTTGAAGTTTTTTTTTTTTTTTTTTTTTCTAATTTTTGTAATGCTATTCTTTCTTTCAACACCTTTTAATTGCCCCTTTTGTTATTGAGTATGTCTATGTTTTATGGGCAAGATTGAAAACCCGTCTCATGCTTGGCTTGATTCGATGGGTTTTGAACTGGGTCTTTTTTGTGTTCATGGAATTCTGCATGTGTGAGTGCATATTTGGCATTTTCTTTCTGCTTTGCAATTGCTCCTTTTATTGGTAGGATTGTCGTTTTGGACTGAACTGTCGAAAGCTCGTCTCATGTTTGGTTTGTTTTGATGCTATTATGTTTTCTATAATCTTCATTGTTCAACTCCTTGCGGTTACTAATTTGGGTGTTGAATCAATCGCCTTTTATGTGAAAAATTGAAAACCAACCTTTTGTTTGGCTTGATTCATTATTTATTTGTTATTCAATCAATTGCTGTTTTATGTGAAAAACCTAAAACTGTCTCATTTTTGGCTTGATTTGATGGTGCTTGAACTGGGTTTCTTCTTGGGGTCATGGAGTTTCTGGTAGCTTGAGCAGTTTCGTTACTCCGTTTGACCTTTGATGGCCTTAAATTGCTATCTTTTTTGCTTGACAAACCACGAATATACCAGCGCAGCCACAGCCACATCCACAATCCTGATCCTATCAGTCCCAGTGGCTGATACAGAGACATCTCTCTCCTTTTCTCTCTCTTCCTGTTCTGATATATTTCTCCCTCCCTCACTTCTCTTGCTGTGATTTTTTGCACATATCCTTTTTTGGCTTTCTCCATTCTGTTCATGCAGACTGCAGGGCAGAAGCTCTGTTTGTGTGCAACCTTCACTCTTGAAGCAATCAAATTGTCCTATCACCATTGTCTTTAATCTCATTATGAGTTCATAATTTTCTTGTAACGTATTGCGATACGATGAATCAGTATTTGAAGTTCTAGTTTTTGGAGGATCTTTGCTCCAGTTGCAATATTTTCCAGTTTTTAAACCTTAGGATATACTACTGTTTTTCTAGAGCGAGACTGCAGCATGAGTTTGCCCAGAATGCAATTGTGGCAACTCACATGTTTCAATCCAGAATATTGGAATCTCGTTTTGTGTTATGCTTGATTGTTGGGATCTCGTTTTGTGTTGGAATCCAGACTCTAACGAGGAACTTAACATATTGACATTGGACAACGAAGAAAAACCTGCTGATGTGGAGAAATTTAAGGAACAGGTAGTTGCCTTTTTTTTTTTTTCCATGATGCCATTTTTATTATTGATTTTTAAAATTTTGTCGAATTTTGTTTATGAGTTTGCATTTTCTTATGGCTCAGCTTCTTTCTGCTAAAGACGAGAGGATGGTGTCTCCTAATGGTTCGCACAATGCAACTGCCACAGGTCCTTCAAGGGATACAACAGGACGGCTGGGATCGTTGAGTGTAGGTCGAGATCATAATACCGTTTATGCACCTAATGCCTATGCCCCTCAGGCACAAACAGTTTACTATGGAGGTTAGTTGTGAGATCCCATTGCCACAATTATCTGTTCATGGCAAAGTAGTCATAGTATATTATACAGCGCTCGATTGAGCCCTTGTTCCAACCGTTGACTGTACATGCGGGGCTCGCCTGGGGCAAACTATTCAAATGGTGGGTGCATCGTGGACAACAAATAACCCCCCAAATCTCTCCCATCATGTGACCCGTGCCCAAAAAATGTAGACCATTGGTTGAAATTGACCATTTTCATCCGATGGTTAGGATAATTTGATAGGGGAGATAGTAAACCATTCCACGATGGGGCCCACTAGATCATTGGATTTAGTCATTGTGTAACCTTGTTATCGAGTCAATGAGATCTTGATATCCAAATTGCAAAGAAATTAAAAAATACCCACAAGAACAATGGAGTAGAGAGGGAGAGAACTTTTATTGATATCAACCTTTTACAAAAGTTAAAAGAAAATACCACACTTGAATCTACCAACTCCTACACCACCACCCCCCATTTGTAGATCCCAAAGAAATCCTTGACTGAAATCTATACAACTAAGAGAATCAATCACAATTTATTGAACCCTAATCCAATTTTTCTTCATATGGCAAAATTAAACATGAAAAGCAATTGAGAGAATCAATTACACCCTCATCACATCTTTAAAATAGCCCCTTCATATCTCCCAAAAATAGTAGATTATAATCCTTAATGTGGCCCCCCAAATCTATAGATAATCAGCCCAAAAATCAGCACATGTTGGGCCTACGGTGGACTATGGGCCTATGTCTTGTTGGGCCATACAATGGGCTACTATATGGGCATAGGTTTGCCATGGATTTGCATCAGGTCGCCATTTAGAAACTCTAGTTTTTCTAGATTGAGCGTCATATAATGCCTCTATAAAATTTCCTACACCGTTTTTGGTGGCTAGGAGTAGTCAACCTTATAGGAGTTAGTATTGAAGTTATGGAGAAAAGTGAAAACTAATTTCCAAAGAGGAGTTGCATGCCGAAGACTTTGCCTAGAGTTCTCAGGTTTTGATGAAGCCCTAGGGATGGAATCAAACTAGAAGCATGATAGTTCAAATATGTACCCAATTTTGATGATTGATTCATTCCCTACATGCGACAGTGTAACTCCTGTTGCTCCAAAGTCAGCAAATAAATAGAAGGAACAGTACAGGAGAGGGTAGATATGTGGAATCGCTCCACGATAGTCTGATGTAGTCGCACCAAAGAGGTTTCAAGAGGCATCTCATCGCTACGTAATTGAATTTCATCACAGGAAACAGGAAGAAATACTAAAAAAAAAACCCACCTAATCAATATCCATGTATCATGTTCATATGTTCTTTCTTCTCTACTTACACCTAATTGGTCCATATATATTGTTCTGATCCCTTTCAAATGGAAACAAAGGGAAGAATTACAAGTAAAGAAACTAGGAAGCTGTAAATAAAGGATAAAAACATACTAGATCTCTCCCACATATCATGCATATGGGCTCTGTTATACAAACCATAATTTATCAATTGCATGATTTCTTAGGACATTTAACATCACCCAATTGGACAAATGTGCCTCACAGTCCAATCAGTTTCCATATAAAGGGGATCTTCCACACATTTGATTTTGATGTACGCGTGTGATGTATGGGGTCCAACTTTAATTGGACAGCTTGTGGGATCCAGTCTGGGTCCCTACCTGATGGATCTAATGGTCCTGGTTCAGGTGTTAGTTTTGACAATTGGGGTCAGGGTCAGTGACCCAAACCATTGACTTGTTGAATGAGTTCCAACATAGATGGACTATACACCAAAAATCTTCCAGAACTGAAGATCCTATCCCCCAATTTCGGGCCATTTTTTCAGTTGAATGTGGACTGTTGCTGTATTCCTCTCTTCAACAGTTTATTTGCAGGCCATAGATAGAAATGTTAGGGTTGGCCTCTTAATAAATTTTTGGGGTATAGTCCATCCACAATAGGCCAGCAAACTGATGTTTGGATCATGGAATGATGGCCCTTAATTGTCACAATTGAGAAGCCAAATATACTGTGCAAAGCCTATAGAGAGTTATGTACTTTTATGTGTCTTTTTGTGTGTGCATGTACACAGTGTTTGGCGCTCTTGTGGAGTTCTTTATTGTAACTCTAGTATTATAATAAAAAGGCTGTGTGGGGTTGGAAGCCCTAACACAACAACATATTCTCCAAACCTTCTCTCTCTCTCTCTCTCTCTCTCTCTCTCTCTCTCTCTCTCTCTTTCTTCCATTCCTTTCAACTCTTCCTCAAATCTTAGCAACAAGGTATTCAAAATCGGTTATGTAATGGCCGTTATGTAACAATAACGGTCATAACTGTTACGTGTTCCAGGGTCGAAACGGGCGTTACAGAAAAAACAGGCCGTAACAGCCCGTATCATAACGATAACGGTGGTGGCCGTTACGGGCACCATTACCATTTTGGAACACCTTGCTTAGCAACTCTACTTGGTATCAAAGCCCAGGGACACTTACGTTGATTGGAGTTGCATGGGCTTGCAACCATATGGCTCACGTCAGCAAGTGTACATATTGTATGACTAGTTTTGCATTGGGGAGAACATGATCTGATACAACTTGATTTTAGAGGAATTATGGTGATTTTTGCAGGATTTTTAAGGTTGATTTGAGGCGTGTTTGGGCCTTTTTGAGTCCGGCCAAAAACCGAAAATCTTCGGTTTTTTTTTTTTGTTTTTGTTTAGGTTTTTTTTTTTTGGGGGGGGCAAAAGTTTCCAAATTGGTAAGGATTTTTTGGTGTTTCATGCGCGCACAAAACACATTGAGATCAATTGTCATTTCATTCGGGAAAAAGCTGCTAATAAGGAAATTACTACTCATTTTATTCCTTTGAGGACCAATTGGCCGATGTTCTTACCAAATCTCTTAGTAGGGATGCTCTTATTTGTATAAACCCTCTACTTGTTGATTGCTGTGGAATGTAGCCAGGTTGCTTTGGCAACTAAAACTCAGATGTTGCAAAAACTCAGCTAAGTCAAATTTAGACATTAAAGACCTAATTCTAAAGTCATGTCTGAATTTCCAAACATGGAAAATATATCACTGCAATTGTACTGGTGAGTGATTTTTTTTATATATATATATTTTTTCATGTTTTGGATATTGACTCTTTTAGAGAAATCACAAGTTTTTATATTTTATTTTTAAGTGTGATATCTGCATATCTTTCTATTTTCCTCTCTTATTTTCTTATGGGATTTAGTTGTCACTGTAAGCACTTTATAATATCCACTTATGAGACTGTGCTTTTATTTCATGATGTTACTTAAGGTTACGAGAATGCTACCAGTGACTGGGAAGAATATCCTCACTACATAAATGCGGAAGGCATGGAGATCGGATCTCCAGTAAGTATGAATTCCTTGTCTATTTGCTTCTGAACTTGTGCTTTCTGATTGAGATCTCACCAAACATGCCTTTTGCTTTTGTTCTTATGCAGGGAATGTATGAAAATCCGTCTCTTCTTTTTCATACCGGCTATGGATACAGTCCTCAAATGCCATATGGACCTTATTCTCCACTTACACCGCCTCTGCCTTCGGTAAGAGGAGATGGCCAGCTGTACTGTCCACCGCAAACCCATTTCGTGGCTCCTTATTACTACCAGCAACCAGTTCCTCCTAGCATGCCATATGTAACTTATCCGACTCCCATGTCACAGGCTGAGCTATCAATGCCGGCTGGGATCGATCAACATGGCACTTTTCTTTCTGATTCTCCCAATTCTAGTGGAGTTCTGTTTGGACCACGACCTGGTTATTATGGGTCTTTTGGTAAGGGAAGTTTTGCTGGAAGTTCTGGTAACCCTGCTGTCTATGAGTTGTGGCAAGGATTTGATGGGTTCGGATCTGGTGGACCTTGGTCAGATTGGTCAAAATCCTCCGAAGGGCAGAGGTCTTTAACTCCGTTGCCATCACCAGTGGCTTCACCACAACCGATTGGCACAGTGGGGTCATTTGGGCACAACGGCGCACCTTTAGCTTCTGGAATGGTATGATTTCTTACCGAAAAAATGCAACTTTCTCAGGCTTCTGAAATGGGTCATTTGTGGTCTATTGGCGTATACACTATATTTTGTTTGTTTTCATATGGTTATTTCGTGTAGAAACTGTCAGACTTTGATATATGCTAAGAAAAGGAGCATCATGCCATGTGTTCACCACCCTGTCACCCTCACATTCATGCAACTATTTATCATTTTCAGGCTTCTCTGCAACAGAGACCGTTGCATGGATTTGGATCTGCGACAAGCTACAGCAACAGAGGCTTCTCACATGAGGGAGTGTATCATCAAGGCATGAATTTTGGAGGGTCCATATCTGGTATTGGACTCAATGACCGGAGCTGGATTGCGATGGATAAGGGTGGGCGACGAGGAAGGGGCAGTGGTTCTTTGTGCAGCTGCAATGGCACGATGGACATTCTCAGCGAGCAAAACAAAGGTCCGAGGGCGTCGAGGACAAAAAATTCAACCTTGGAACACAATTGGTCTGTTGATGGTAAATGGGGTGCATCTCCTAAGGCCGACAAAGAGTCATATAATCGACCCGATTTTGTCACAGAGTACAAGGATGCCAAGTTTTTCATAATAAAATCATACAGTGAAGATAATGTGCACAAGAGTATTAAGTACAGTGTCTGGGCCAGCACATCGGGTGGAAACAGGAGGTTAGATGCTGCTTATCGTGAGTCCAAGGTGAAAGAAGGCGCTTGTCCTGTCTTCCTTCTGTTCTCGGTGTGTTACTAACTTCCAAACCCCTTTCTGATTGAGCTTTTTGTGAATTCTTCTTTAGTTTTTTCGTAATACCAAAATTGATTCAGGAATTAGAATTTGGGTTTTTTCATTTTACTTGGTCAAGTTGAAAGCTAGTGCTGTGGGTTTGCTCCCCAATCCATAGACGCGAGTTCGATTCCCCTCTTCGGGATTACCCAATGCACATGGTTTGCGAGTGATTGCGTGCTTCCGCATGGAATAGTCTCGCCTTAAAAAGGGGCAGGGACACCTTGTTGTCATAAAAAAAGAAAAGAAAAAAAGAAGAAGTTGAAGGCAAACTTGAAATTCAAAGCTATTAAGAAAATGTAAAAGATCATTAGAAATTGGGAAAAGGTTGAAAAAGAAAATCGACTGGTGGTTTTCAACCCTTATGTGGGTTGGGAAGAACTGAACTAATGAAACGTCATTTCCTATTTCTGAGACTAATCATGGAAAAAGAAAATTATTAAATGAACTTTGTTTTTTTCCCTCATGTTTTTGACAACCGAATCATTTGTATGCATTTCCTCCTTTTATTCTTCTTGTCCGTTGTCTTGCAATTTTTGATAAATTCCAAATTTTTTTGTCAGATACAATAGGTTAGAGTTAAATTGTAAGTCTTTTTGCATCGCACTTCATTTGAGTCATAGGGTTTGAATGTTGAAACTCCTGTGATTCTAAGTTTTAACAGCTCCCTTTTCTTTTGAAGGTTAAGTATTAACAACACCTTAACTGCAGGTAAATGCCAGTGCGCAGTTCTGTGGGGTGGCTGAGATGGTGGGACCAGTAGATTTTGATAAGAGTGTTGATTATTGGCAGCAAGACAAGTGGACCGGCCAGTTCCCAGTCAAATGGCATGTTATAAAGGATGTCCCCAACAGCCAGTTCCGTCATATTACCCTTGAAAATAATGAAAACAAGCCCGTCACCAACAGCAGGGACACTCAGGAGGTACGATTTTTATTTTAAGTTACTAATTCTCATGCATACGTAGCGAGCATTAGTTTTCTGCTTTTCTTTGGGTAGCTCAATTGATTTCCTATTCCTTCCTGAAACGGTTTCTCATTTTAATGAAGAGTGAGCATATTTGTCGTTGATGAATGTTCTTTAGGATCCCATGCGGGATGTTTTGTGCATTGCTTATACTAGTTTTATATCCTCAGCTGGATATTCAATCTGTTTAACGATCTGACTTGGTGGTTCATTCATTTGAGTGAAGTCTAGTCTGCATTTGGTCCAGTTCTGGTAGTACCAGTGTCATGGTTTGTAAGTTTGAAGTTTGGTGAGGCCCTTTATGGGGTTGAGTCAAGTGTCGTTTGAGCACTATGACCTTGAGTTTAAAGATCATATATTGTAGCCTTTTAGTCTTTGTACACCCCCACCTTTTTTTACCCCACTTCCCCATTTCCTTCTTTTGGTTGTTGGGGGGTTTGAGTTGACTCAAATATCGTTTCCGTAGTCTGTCGGGCTTCTCGAGTTTAAAGATCATATGTTGTAGCCCTGTGTCCGAATAAGTTTCCTTGTTAAAAAGAAAAAAGAAAAAAAGAAAGAATGAGATCATTGATTGGAGAGACAATGACCATCTCTTTCTCCCAGCTTTTGCACCAAAGACTGCCATCTCTTTTTTTTTTCTGGCAGTTTGCAGGTACTGTGGGGTCCTAAAATATCTTATTTGGCACTACCTTTTGTTCCCCTTCGTGCTTTGCTTTCCATCTTTCCTCAGAGAGCATCTTTCTTTCTTCAGCGTGTGCAGGTTCTGCAATGATCGATATCCTATCTAGAGGAAACACAAGGGATATCAATAGGATAATATGCTTACTCATATTTTTTTGAAGATTTATTATCTATTATTTACATACTGCGCCATTTCTAAATCCAAACTTCGAGTAACTCACCAGTGTTTCATTTGGAGGATTTTGAATGTTCTTGGACATTTACAAGAGCTCAATTTCAGCATTCAGCCTTATGTAGTAGGGCCCAACACACCCGAATCTCAACACCTGAAGCTCTCGTATTTTGGCCATCAATTGCTGTTCCTGTTTTGCTCCTTGCTTTTCAACCCTTGTGTCTAATTGTGTCTTTTACAGTAGAAATAGCTTGTGGAGTCTGAGCTTTCAAGCATCGAATACTCATGTTCTGTTTTATTGCGGGTTTTCAAGCATTTGAATAGTTGCTTTATCTTGCGCAGCACTTGAATGAAAATTTAAAACTTAATTCATATCTTTTGGAAAAAGAAAAAGAAAAAAAACTTGATTCATCAATACAGGCATATTCCTTCGATTATACATCCTAGTAAGACTGTCATGTGTAATGCACTTGGAGAGTGGAAGTGGCTTGCAAGTTGTGAGAGAGGGGAGAAGTGTCTAAGAAATTACGTTTCTTTGAGAGATTTGCTAAAATACGTCCTGATGTAGTGTTATAGGATATTTACAGACCAGCATTTGATCTGGGTCCAAACAGTTTATACGACGGGCCTCACCATGGATGGGGGACACGCACGCCCACCAACACACACACACACACACACACACACTCACAAATCTGAGATTGGAGTGTTTCAACTCTTTGATCCTTTAATTCTTTTCCCTTAAATATGGACCATCTCCTTGATCGTTATTTCGTGGACTGTCTATTGAAAGTTTTGGAGCTTTAAATCTTGAATATACTCGAAGCAACCACCATCAACTGTGTATCTCAATCAATAGTTTGGATTGATGAACATGGCCCCATATCCAACGGCCACAGCTCCAATGTATCTTATAAAGTGAGTCATGACACATTGCAGCAATGAGCAAACTTCGTCTTTTGTTCTATTGGTTTATGGCAGGGCTTCACCATGCCCTTTCAATTTATTCAAAACCTTTGTCATGTTCTTTTATATTGCATGGTTTAGTGGTTTCCAGTAACTAATTGTGGGTATCTTTCTGCCGTTGGCATTTCTCATTATGGATGGTGAAGATTAGCTTTATTGATTGTATTTCCTGACTGAGATCAAGTGATCAACTCATCTACTTTGGTTTGGCTGGTAGCGGTAGACTTGTGAGAAAAAGAGGCAAACAATGTAGCTGTAGCTTTGTTGAGTGAGGGCTCTAATCGCCAGTCTTTGTATTTGGGAACTTTGGTTCCATTTTGATTTAGGGTATGTTTGGATACATGGATTCCATGGATAATGTAAGGGCTCTAATTGCTAGAGTTGGGCATCGAGTCGAGTCGGACCGAGTTAGGGCTGACCCGACTCAACCCTGTTTTGAAATAGACCTGACGCAAACTTGACCCGACTCAGTACCAAGTCTAGCATGCTTGACCCTATCTGAGTCCGAGTCTGGCCTAGACAACCCGGACCAAGTCTGACCCAGTCATAGGTACTGAGTTGGGTCTGGTGCTGCGGGTATCCGCAGGCTGAAATCACAGCTCCGAACCTAGGTGCACCTGCCGGAATTGCAGCCTCTCTATCAGCTACACGGCATCTCAGATCTGAAACGGTTTTTTTATATATATATATATATATATATATATATATATATATATATATATATATAATGAGTTGGGTTTTGGATCGAGTTGAGTCAGTACCTAGTCGGATTTCAGGTCGAATCGAGTTACTGGGTGACCCGAACTCGACTCGGTTTGAGTTCGGATTGGAAGAAGTCTACTGGGTTCGGATCGACTCACCCACTTGGTTCGGGTCGAGTTGGGTCCGAACGAGTCGGACGAGTCGAGTTTGCCATGTCTAGTCGTCCTATGCTCAGCTCTACTAATCACCCATCTTTGTATATGGGAACTTTGGTTCCAATTTGATTTTCGGGCATGTTTGGATACATGGATTGCATGGATAACATAATGACCACCCAATGATAGGAATAGGATTCAAAAAAATGGGGTGGCAGTTTGGATAGCATGGAATCAGATGCATCAGACAAATGTCACATTGTTTCTTGTGCATGGTAATTCTCTTCATGGATAAGAGTAATGATTACTGGGTGAATCCACTTGTCTGAGCAGCCCAACTGACTTTTTAGTGAAAAACAAAATTCCATTTCTGCGTGGATTCTGTTTATCCAAACACTCCATTAACAGAATCTCTTTCATTGCTTGCTCACAAAGAAAAAAAAGGAAAGGGAAAAGAAAAGAAAAATAGTTCCACTCCACTGCTGAGTAGTGTGGCCTTTCATGCTTAAACACCTGAAAGGCGAGAGTTATAATGACTCATGTTACAATATATGCAGGTGTGCATGTTAGAGGAATAGGAAACACAATGCTGAAGCAAACAATGTGTTTGTCCAAGAAACTGTGCATATTAGTCTGCTTTTGGTAGTTCAAACTGTACAGTGAGCCCTACCGTGGATTGGAGATATCTCCAAAATCTTACCTATAGGAATATACTAGGTCCCAATTTAATGTAGACGGCTGGCTATTATTGTCCATTTGGAAGCTACCAATTGAATGGCTATGATAACTTGATATAGAGTACATGTTAGAGCCTGCTCCATTTTATGATGGGGCCCACCAAAAGGCAGATGATAAAATGATGCTTCTCATGATTGAGAAAGTTATATGATGATCTCTCAGGTAAATCCCATATAGCAGTGTTTTGATGATCATGCTATCAAGGATCTTAATTTCTTTTATGTCGATCTTAATTTCTTTTATGTCTTCTGGACCAGTTCTCACTCTATCATGGTTGCTGCAGGTGGGATTGGAACAGGGGCTAGAGATGTTGAACATCTTCAAGAACTATGAAGCAGACATGTCCATCCTTGATGACTTCGGTTTCTATGAGGATAGGCAGAAAGCCATGCAGGAGAGGAAGGCCAGGCAGCAAGCCCAGCAAGCCGACCTGATGCCAATAACAGCATCCACAGGCAATGGGCACCGGAATCCTGTGCCTGTATCTGGCGATTTAATAAAGCAGATGTCGAAGAGCTTCACACAGGCGGTTCGATTGGAAGATAGTAGTAAAGTCGACCCGGCCATTGAAAAGGCAGGATCTACTGCTGCCAGGACTCCTACAGGGGCCAAGGCTGAAGATCTGGCAAATACAGGGGCGGACGCACCATTGCAGGGCAGTTAGGTTGCATTTGGTGGGATATCTCGGGCAGGCAGGTCAGTCCAACCCCACGTCATCTGCCACATATATGAATTGGGTCCAAGGACGGAGGGTTACGGTATGGGTCTGATTGCTCGAGCCAGCGAAGGTTGCGGTGTTGCCCAATATAAACATCTCTTGCCCAATATATACATCTCTTTTCAAGCGGCAGCGCCATGTATAATTATGGTGGTTCCCCTTCCTCTGGTTATAGTGTTAGAGTTTTCATTTTCACTCTCTCTCCCTCTTTGTTTTTTCTTTCTTTTTTTTTTTCCCTTGAAGGAAAGCAGTCATTTGGAGGTCCCATTGTAAAATTCAGAAGCAGATAATAAGCAATGCATTGAGGTTTTTTTTTTTTTGAATAAATTCCAAAACTAGTAATGTCATGAAGTGGGGCCCACTGTGGATGTTAACGGTTCATCCAGCTGGTTCTGAGATGCTGTGGGCCATGCCACAAATTTATTTCTGATCAGATGATTCCAGGCCCATTTTAGCTTAAAACAATATCAGGGCCTGATTGGCCACCTGCATTAGCTGGGATTAGATGGGATTGCATTCGTTGTCCCAAACCACAGGTCGAGAGGGAAGGATTTCGCAATCCTCATTGGATTAGCTAATTTCCGCTGTTTTTCCCCAAAAAAATGCCTAGTTTGCATCCGTGAAAGGGCACGTGGGGCCATCATGATGTAAATGGTGGTATCCACGCCGTTCATAATTATTTTTGGGTCATTTCAGAGTATGAACTGAAAAATGAATTATTTTTGGGTCATTTCAGAGCATGAACCGAAAAATGAAATATAACCAGGAATGGAGTGGACCACAACCTAGAATGAGGTAGAACCGTATCAAGATTGCATGATGTTCGTTTGAATATTAAAACGTCCTTAAAGTGGGTTCACGTGGCATTATCTGGGTCGTCAATTCACGTGAAGAGGATAATCAGTGAGTTCATGGTCCACCCACTGGATTGGAGCTCATCCCGTCTCTCACCTCATTTAACGCATATGTGTCATACCTGGACGACACGGGGACAGTTCATCCCAAAGCCTCTGTCATTTATAGGCCACGGACCCAAAATCGGCTTGATTAGATAATGCTAACCATCTAAACAATGTACATTCTACTTTTGAATTCCAACTTCTACTGATATTTATCTCGCCACCAATTTAAGGGTTAGAATTATTTGACGAGTGTGAATTTTGGTTCATGTTCCACTCATGCTTAGTCTTGCTGAACAGACGGTCTGGATATCTTGCAAACATACCAGGTATATGGTAATTGATATGGAGGAATAGTAAATTTCGTACATTAAGATTCATCTGATCAGTTCCTCGTTAGATAAAAGCGTTTGCAAAATGAATTTTACAATCCTACAGTATTTTTCCAAACATACTTTAATCCTATCCCGCTGGCCTTCCAAACATGCCATTACAAATTACGGATAAACTTAATCCAAAGACAGTACCTTACACATGCATTAATTGCTACGTATTCAATTCAATCCACTTTAATCCCACCTAATGCAGTGGCTAAACAGGCCCAGTGTCATAAACCTGGGATGGAACACGATGATTGATGGCTGAGAGGCAACTGTCCTATCAATACTTTACTTTTATTGAGCGAGTATTGGGCCAGATAAGATGGCTAGGATTCTGAGACCAATGTGGGCCATGACCTATTATTCACATGGTACACCAAATCAATGGTTTTGATTGCCCTGAATGAATGCAACGTGCGGAGAGCCCTTCGAAATCTCAGTCCTTTCTTTTGTTCATGAGCATCTATTCTTGGTTTTGACTAGTGACGGTCTGGATCGTCCAGGATAGGAAATTGTTTCAACCTTTTAGCTCATGATATTGCAGGCCTACATTATAAGAAAGTAATGGTCGAATTTTGATTAACTACTGCGCGCACCAGATCACTAGACCAGCGTAATACTTTTGATTCACCCCACAACATTTAAGTGAAATGATCGGTCTGGATCTCTCTCACATGTTACCACATTCACCAGTCACCAATTTTATTTTTTATTTTTAGATAAATTTTAAAGGAAAAGGAAAGGCAGTCCGTGTTTGTTGCTGGTAGCCCGGGAAAAGCAGCTAAAAATAGAGGGAGGGAGGGAAGGGAAAAGTAGGGAGAGAGGCAAATGAGGGGAGGTTTGGACGTGGCAGGAGTTCTTCCTTTTCTTCTTCTTTCTCTGTTGCATGGCCAAATCAATGCCAGCGACGGAACACTGATAGCTTCAGTGCTCCTCATTGCACTAAGATGGTTCGGATCTTTCTTCCATTTTCTGCTCTGCTTTTGGGGCTTCTCATCATCCCACTCCATGGAAAGACCGACTCTCCTGATGGTATTCCTCCTTTCCATCTCCTCTTTTCTTCCCAAAATTCCTGTTGTCTGTACAATCCCATTCCATTCAATCAAGGAGAACGCTTGCTTACCGAGGGCGTGGTGAAATGATTTAACGTGATTGCAATCAACCCTGTCCATCAGGTACACCAACCCCTTTTGGCCTTGATCACGGAAGTTAGTCCGATTCGACACTCAGGTGGGACACCCAGATTAAAATTTACACAAGTTCTTATCGTATGCTCCACCTGAGTTTTTTGAGCTCTGGGATTTTTTGGGTTATCCTTTAGATATCCTGATGAGGCAATTCAGATGCATGCATAAAGGATTGGATGGTATATAAACACCATGGTGGGTCACCAGTACTAATGGTGGACACTCCATCCCAACTCTTTCCTTTGGTGTGACCTAGCTGAGTTTTTGGATCATCATGATTTTCAGGCTCTAGGGTGACAATGGAGGGGCATACCTGATGGACGGGGTGGATCTCACGAGAGTTCCACCCATATGGTGCTAGGGACCTAAGGGAGTTATGCCACATTGCTTCTTCAATCAGTGGCTTACAAAAGTCTGCAATGGCTGCCTTTCCAGTGAGGGTCTGAGATCCCAATTTATGAGATGTTTATGATGGTCCAATCAAAGCAATTGTTTATTAGGTGGCTCATCAATGGTGGATATCATCATACAAATGCATGCGTGTGTTCATGGTGCACCATATGAAGGTACCAAAATGCACTGCCTCCAGGGGCAGTGGATTACCTCCTATCTTATGTAATGACAGAAGTTTTGATACAGTATGGCTATCCATGTGTGTTTATGCTACCACTGTCCACGTGGTCTGCGTGTTCCTCGAATCGAAGCATCCAAACACTGGGCCCTCCTTCTTTATGGGGTGTATCTGCAAAAGTTGGATAGATTAACGAGGCTCTGAATAATGAATATTTTTTCATTGAATTTGGACTATTGGCCTCTCGGCATTTTAACCTCCATTTGCTAGTGACCACAGACCATTAGAATCAACTGTCTGTTGTGACTTTCATGGTTATGGTCATGATCAGGACAGTTTAAATCAAGGTGCATGAATTCCCCATTTACATTGGCTGTGCGCATGTGTATGGATCATCTTACTTGTTACACTATCAGTTAACCCTTTCTTAAATGGCATGAATTATCCACTATGAAGGCGGCATGAATGGGTGTCAATCTATATCATCTAAATCGTGGGCCTAATTGTGGATGAAGCATTTTCCAAAAATTAAATAGATCGTATGATCCTAATCTTGCAATTGATGGACAACAAATTGACTAGTTAAAGAGAACTAGCCAGCTTTCAAAATTCACGGCTCATATCAGATGGTTAAGATTGTATGGCCAGTGCAAGAACTGAAAGGTCTGGATTTATGAACGTTTATGTGACATAGACGATCGAAGAGTCACTACCTACCAATTGAGGTTTATTTGATGAGGAATCATACCATACTCTAGAGCCTATAGGAGCATGGATTATCATATGCCTATATACATCCGAACATGTGTGTGAGGATTATATTCCATCCAAGCTGACCTAATTGTGAACCACTGCGAATGGGGTATAGACCAAATTCCATTTGGTTGGACGATCTCATCTTCCAGCCAATTCATGGACACATCTCCATTTGATCCAAACAATTGATGTTGTTTCTTTGTAATTGCTCATTTGGTTGCAATTGGATCGAACGATTAGGTGTACCAGATTGGTATATTTTTGAGGGAAGTGTGTAGAATTTCTTATCTTTTGGAAGAGAAATGGGTGTGACTGAGCCTAGGCAATTTGGTGTTCGACAAAATTTCAGATGCAGATGTTGCTGATCTTGAAGAGCCAATTTGGGAGGAGGAAGTTAAAACAACTATGGTGTGGTGCATCTTGGCAAGGACAAAGCTTTGGGGCTGGATGGGTTCTTCCTAGCTTTCTTTCAAGTTTTTTGGGAGATGATTAGGGCTGATCCAATGAGTTTCACTGTGAAGTTCTTCGAGTCTGTTTGGTTCTGTCAGAGATAGGGAACTCTTTCATAGTGTTAATTCTAAAATTAGAAGGTGCCAAGAGCTTGAAGGACTTTCGACCCATCAGCCTTATCGGCAATCCCTACCAAATGATTGCTAAGGTTGGTTCCAGCCCAAAGATTCAAGATCATCGTCCTAAAGGTAATCTGTTTCATTTGCAAATTGGACTGGGAGAAGGCCTACAATCATGTAGGTTGGATTTGTCTTGATTATCTGGGCTGGCTGGGCTGTGGGTTTAGGTAGAGACAATGTATTCGAGCCCACGTCACGTCTGCCAAATTCTTTGTTCTCATCAATGGATCCCCCTTCAGCTCTATTAGGGAGACTCCCTCTCCTCCCTTCCTGTTCGTGGTTGTTTTAGAAGCTCTCAGTAGGATGTTGAGTAAGGGCTAGTCTATGGGCCTCTTCTAAGGGTTCAAGGTGGAGAACATTGACCAACATATATCCTACCTCCAGTTTGCTAATGATACTCTAATTTTCTACGAGGCAGACAAATCCATGGTGGACAATCCGAGGAAAAGCGTCAGGTGTTTCGTGGTGGTATCAGGGTTGAGAGTCAACTTAGCCAAGAGTGAAATTCTCGGGATCCATTCATCTGCGGAAGAAGTTGCTAGGTTGGCCAAAGTCTTTGGGTGCTGGACTGGGTCCTTTCCTTATTGTATTTAGACCTTCCCGTCTATGTAGGTAAGCACGCCGAGCACTTGTAGGATGAGGTGATTGAAAGGATGGAGAGAAAGCTTTTGCATTGGAAGAGGTGAAGAGCAGACTTCTCTCCCTAGGTGGTAGAATCCCGCTTATCAAGTCTGCCTTCTCAAACTTCCCCTTGTACTAAATATCGCCTTTTTGAGGGGTCTGGTTTTGGAATATTGTCTGGATTGGGAAGTCTCCACTTTGATTAAAGTTTCCTAGACTTGTCAGGCTTTGCCCTTCCATGGATGTCTTGATTGCCCTTTGCTTCTTGGGTCGGGATTCAGGAGGTGTTTGGGTCACTCCCCGTAGGCGCAATCTCACAGACGCTAAGGTTGAAAACCTGGTGCGGCGCCTTTCTCGTTTGCAGGGGATTCAACCTTCTTCAGGTGTGAAGGACTCGATGATTTGGCTGAAGGATAGATCAATTGTTTTCTCCATGCATTCTTTCTATGGTATGATCTCCTAGCTTGAGGTTTGCAAGAGGTGCCGCCATACAGGACCTATTTGGTCTTATTGAGCTCCTCCCAAGGTATCGGCTTTTACTTGGCTTGTCGGCAGGAATATGGTGCTTAGTATCAACAACCTTTGCAAGAGGGCTATGGTGCTTCCAAATATTTTCCTTTTATGCAAGGATGATGCAGAATCGGCATATCACCTCCTTATCCAATGCCCTTTTCTACGGGTGTTTGGGATGGTATTTTGGACTTTTTAAAAGTTCCCTAGGTGATCTTGAGTTGAGGGGCTTTTCCTTGCTTAGCATAATGACGATTCTGGGAAAAAAGGTAGATCAAGGTGGCAATTGGCTTTTCTCATTGCTCTTTGGACCCTTTGGGGAGAGAGAAATAACCACTTCTTATGGAATAGTAGTGGCTCTCTCTTGGATGCTATTAGAAGGGCTAAAATGCATATTCGGGAGTGGGGCGCCCTGATTTTTGGGTGTTGTATCTCGGCATGCTGCGGCTTGCCTTAGTTTAGTTTCAGCCTCTTGGCTGTCTTAATGAATAATATTTTTGGACCATGCCTGAGATTGGGGTATGCACCTCGGACTGTTTGGATTGAGTACACATGGACACATTTAGTTAGATGGTTTGGTTGATGTATTTCCCTTTTTTTTTTGTGCCTCTCTCTCTCTCTCTCTCTCTCTCTCTCTCTCTCTCTTCCTTCTTGGAAAAAGCTCTTACAATTTTGTTTGGGTATTGCTTGTGAGTTCACCTCAAGCAGGGCGAAAAGCCGATTTTTTTTCTCTCTCTTCCGGATTCTAATCAATCTCTGTATTCTTCTGATTTATTTGCGGGCATTTTCAAGATTTCTGTAGCAAATACTAGTGAATTTGCTCAGAGTAAAAGAAAAGAAAATCTTATTTGAGAATATATATATATGGGAAAAGGTACTATGCGCTCGACCTCACGATAAGCTCCCGTGAGGTTGAGCTGTGTGGGGCCCACCGTGATGCGTGTCGACCATCAACACCGTGCATTTGATGGGTCCCCTCTAAATTATGGGATATCCTAAAAATCAGCCGTATACGGAACTCAGGTGGGCCATACCATCTAAAATCATGTGAAGACATGCCAAAAACATATAAAAGCACTTGGTGGGGCCCACCTGAGTTTTGAATGCTGTTGAAACTTGGTCTGAACCCTCATCCAAGTGGGACACACATAATGGATGGGCTGGATTTGCAAACCACATCTCGGTGGGCCCAAAAAATGATTATGAATGTTTTAATGGTGCACGGCCCCTCCCCACTTCTGTATGTGGTGTGGCCCACACAAGTCACGGATTGACTTGATTTTTGAGACCTAGGCCCACGATGGAATGGTGCATCTGACTAATGGGGTAGATGTTCGAAACGCATCACGGTGGGGCCCACACAACTCGACCTCATGGGACGGTCTTGTGAGGTCGAGCGCATAGTACCTTTTCCCTATATATATATATATATTCCGGTGACATGGATAGTATATGTGACAATTAGACTAAAATCTTGTTCGGAAATGCTTAAATTTTGTTGAAATTACCATGAGTTTGTTATGAAACTTGTGTTTCTAGTAAAATGGTTGCTTCTGTTGTCAGCATACAGTTTCATTGTTTTTAAATTTCTACATAGGAGTATTACAAAGATTTTCCTGCACACATTCAACATTATTAATGCGGGGCATTTTCACACTGGGCCTAAGTGGGGTGGCCTGTGGGATGCGGGGGCACACTCGGGGTGGGTGGCCCGCATAACCCATGGATTCGGGGCCCGTGTGAGGTGGGTGGCTCGTGTAGGGTGGAACCCATGGATTTAGGGCCCACGAGGGGATGGGACCTATGGATTTGGGGCTCATGAGGAGGGTGCGGCCGATGACCTAACCCATGACTTGGGGCCTGAGCTATGAGATAAAGGGATTAATTCGCCATGCTCCAACAGTTCGAGCTTTTAGAGCAAGTGGTTAATTGTCCTGCATCAATTATGCTTTTGTTATGCTCTTATGTTTATATGTTTATTGTAAGAAAGATATTGAGGTGATTCCTGCAAGGAGAGATTGAAGAGACAATTTATAGCACACATAGAGATGTGGCACACTTGTATAGGATCCAGGCCATTCATCACATTGGGGCTGACATGAATATTCCCTGGCCCAATAATAAAGAACATCCAGTTATCAGGTTGGTTGCATGTGTATGTTGAATACAGATTCTTAGACATCTTTTTCTGACTGCCTACTGCCTATGTATCTAATACATGCTTGGCTTGCCTGATGGGTGGACTACATTGAGTTTGACTGGGTCAGGTTCACAATGTGTCACAGTGACCCCAACTGGTTGAAAGGCATGCGTCTTACACTGGTGTGCTATGTTAACATGTGTGCTGTGAATAATCTTAGCACTTCCTCCTACTCTAAACCTATCTTTTCCAGGTACCGGAGTAGGATCTTGGTAATGATGTTCTCACCATATGTATTTCGACTCAAAGCATGGGGATCTAGCCATCTTACTCATAAACGCCCCCGATTTGGTTCCTAAATATAATGCAACAATATAATACGATTTATACTTGGGAGCTGATATTTACACTCCCAAGTTTTTTGAAACATACACCTGTTTTACTTTGATGTAACTATCATTTATCTTTATAATCCTCATTCCAGAGTCAAGACATCTATCTCAATTCATGTGTGCATGCTTCTTACTCTACTTGTTTTGGTCACTATTGTAGTGGATTCATTTTTTGCTTTAATACTTTGCAGTCGCTGCCCTCACAGTGATGTACACGAGCTTAAATTCTCCTTCTCAGCTCACTGGTTGGCGTTCGAGTGGAGGTGATCCCTGTGGCGAGTCCTGGAAAGGAATTGAGTGTTCAGGCTCATCTGTGACAGAAATGTATTGATTTTTGCATTAATTTTCCATTCTGTTGCTTCCACTTTTGGGTATAGCTGTCAAATAATTTTCAAAGTTTTGCACTTTCAAATTTTTACTATTTAGTGAAACTTTCCAATAAGTGGGTAGATACCGTTATTTATGTCTTCTTACAGATATGAATAGCTTGAGGATGGCATGTTAATGGACAAAATGAAGTCCTATTTATAGCATTATGGGAGGATCCTCGACCTGAGAATTCTCATGGTTTACTAGTTTTGTGATTGTGTGTTTTGTACTACTGTGCAGTGGGTAGATACCGTTATTTATGTCTTCTTACAGATATGAATAGCTTGAGGATGACATGTTAATGGATAAAATGAAGTCCTATTTATAGCATTATGGGAGGATCCTTGACCTGAGAATTCTCATGGTTTACTAGTTTTCAGTTTTGACAGGCGAGGGCCATGATTATGTGTTTTGTACTACTGTGGAGTGGGTAGATACCGTTATTTATGTCTTCTTACGGATATGAATAGCTTGAGGATGACATGTTAATGGATAAAATGAAGTCCTATTTATAGCATTATGGGAGGATCCTCGACCTGAGAATTCTAATGGTTTACTAGTTTTCGGTTTTGACAGGCGAGGGCCATGATTGTGTGTTTTGTACTACTGTGGAGTGGGTAGATACCGTTATTTATGTCTTCTTACAGATATGAATAGCTTGAGGATGACATGTTAATAGATAAAATGAAGTCCTATTTATAGCATTATGGGAGGATCCTCGACCTGAGAATTCTCATGGTTTACTAGTTTTCAGTTTTGACAGGCGAGGGCCATGATTGTGTGTTTTGTACTCTACTGTGGATGGAGTTTGCCCCAAACTCTTCCAGACCAAAAGATCCTAGACAGCAAACTTCGGCCTATCATGAGTTGAATGTGGACCATTGGTATATTGCTGTCTCAATCATCTATATATCGGCCACAAATCGAAGGGTTTCAGATTGTTCTGTAGAGGAGATTTTCTGGGCATAGTCCATCCATGGTGGCAAGTAACATGCCAATGGTCTGAATTTATGAGCCCTGGGTCTCACTTGCAGAACTGAAAACTCAATAATACTGTGCAAAGCCTCAGGTAGAGGATCCTATAGTTCCTCCATAGAAAATTAGAAATACCTCCAAGAGGTGAAATAGAAAATTTTCAATAAATGTTGATAAAATATGTTTGCATGAGATAAGTAACTGTGCTTTCCCCTTCTAAGATTTTGTCTATTCCTGCTAACATGCTTTTTTCCTTCTTCTTCTTCTTCTTCTTTTTATAAAAAAGTTGTTGTTCATTATCAGATACTTTGTATGTAATAAGTTCAAAAATAAATTAGGCTTACCTGGCACAAATTTCTGGAGTAACACTGGTTCTTGGTCATCTTATGATATATTAGGTAGACATTGTTATCTTAGTGTTGGGTAAGGTAGTATGCCAAATTGTACACCTGTGGGAGTTTTGCACTCTGATTGCTGGTCCCCAAGCCTGGATCAAGGAGGCAGGTTGAGTCATGTTGGTAGCCGTCGTGAAACTTTGGCCACAACTTTTATCATGAATCCTGATGCCGACATGTCAAAGAGTGGAATGGCGCAACAGGATTCATGAAGCCGACTCCAGTTAGTTGGGATAAGGCTTAGGTGATGACGGCAATGACGATGATGGTGAGTCTAATCATGTGGAAATGACCAAATTGTAACATACTACCGTAGCATTCATATTGAGGGAGGGAGGCGGAGCTCCAAATTGCAACCAGATTAGTTTTAAGTTTGACTTGAAAGAAATGTAACTACTTTTTTGGGGGTTTCTTCCTTATTCTATTTACTTGGAAACATCACTATTTTTATCATTTATTGCTTAATCTGCGCATGCTGTCTCACTGTCTTGAGATGAACGACTGATTTGCACATTTTATCTTTTAAATTGAGCAGCAGACTATCAGGTCTTGGACTGACTGGGACAATGGGGTATCAGCTATCAAGCTTGACATCCGTGACCTACTTGTGAGGCCTAGCTTTTTCTGACTAAGTGTTCTCACACATTGTGTTTCTTTTTTTCTTTTCTTGTTATTTTTCTCTCCTGAATGGCTCTCAACTAATGGCAATTGTTTTGTTTGTCATAGTACAGTGATTTGAGCAAGAATAAGCTTAGTGGCGATATACCATACCAACTTCCACCAAATGTACTTCACATGTAAGTCACCACTAGTCCATTTTTCTCTTTATCCCTGAACCACCCATTGAACATTTTGTCATTTTTATGATCAATGGCAACTTCTTAGGTCTCAATGCATTAGGATGTGAATCGTGTACTGATTCACCTGGGGCCCATGGTTTGATGATCCAGATTGATGATGAGATATGCCCTCCCAAGGACATGGCTTGCTGGAAAATCTTTCAGATTGGAATATCCTAGCCATTTAATCTTTGGCCTTCTTTGGGCCTTTGATGTAATTTGACTGATCAAAGGTTTTTGATCTTCCCACCTGGGGGACTTTTTGAGACTGGCACTTTCTTATTCATGTATGGCTCTTCTGATTCTTCATGATTTATATATATTTTTATTTTTTATTTTTAATTTGAAAGATGAGAATTTATTAGAGAGGAAAAAGGCAACAAAGAGGAGGGGAAAACTCCCACAAAAACTAAAAGCTAAAAACAGAGGAGAAAGAAAAGGAAAAAAGAGAAGAAGAGAGGACATAAAAACCTAGGTAGAAGCTAAAAGGAAGAAAAAGAAGAAACAAAAACCAGACCCACGCCTGGCAAGGAACGCGAAACAACTTTAGGGAGCTCAATCCCTAAAAAGCACAAGAACCTTTTTTTTTTTTTTGAAAGGTAACATAAATTTCATTGAAAGAGAAGGGTACAAATACTTAGAAAAGGCCACTGATCTGCTGAGAAGGCGGATCAGCTAAGAGGCTAGAAAAGAAAAACTACAAGATTGAAACTTATCAACTAAAGCAGACCATTCCACTATGAAATGAGTCACCCTTTGAACTACACATTGTATCGACTTTGAGTTACCATTGAAACATCTATCGTTTCTTTCTTCCCACATAGACCACCAAACTGCCAGAAGGGAGATTCTCCAGATTTTGGATCGCTGCTTTCCACACGAAGCACCACTCCAAACTTGAAAGAGGCTACGGGCATCAGCCGGGAAAACCTAGGAGCAGTGAAAGCGAGATAGAATGTAATTCCAAATTTGATAGACGAAGGGACAGTGAATGAAGAGATGATCCACCGTTTCAGCAGCAGCCATACAACACACGCAAATGTTTGTAATACACATACCCCTTTTCCTCAGATTGTCCACCGTGAGCACCTTATTTTTTCCCACCAACCAACTGAAGGCCGCAATCTTGGGAGGAGCATGAAGTTTCCAAACTTGAGGGAAAGCATCTTCTTTCACTGACAAGGGCTGACTGGAAATGATGTTGTATAAGGATTTTACTGAAAACAGACCGGCTTTGTCGGTACGCCAGAAGAGGCCATCAGAGGAACTGAGATCCAGATTGCTGTTTTGAATGCTGATTAGGAGAGCTACGAATTCTTCTATCTCCCAATCATGTAGGTTTCGTCTACACTCCGGATTCCACACCACTTTTCCCCCTATAACTGAATAACAACCCTCCACCATGATGTCCTTGTTTGAGGCAAGACTGTGAATTCTTGGAAATGCATCTCTAAGAGCGACGTCTCCAACGGTCCAACCCAAATATTGTCCCAAAACCTGGTGCGGTTTCCTTTGCCAATGGCGATGCAAATTTCTTTAAAAACCTCCTCTTTCATAGAAAGAATACCTTTCCAAAGGGCCGAGGCTTTATACGTAGAGGAATCCTTTGTCCACCATCCCCCTTCCGAGTGAGCATACTTGTTTTTAACAATTTTGTTTCGGAGGGATTCGCTTTCAGAACCAAGACGCCACGTCCATTTGCCTAAGAGCGCCCTATTCATAGTTTTAAGATCTTTAATGCCTGCCCTTCCTTGATCTATATGACTACAAACCTCCTTCCACTTGACCAGATGAAATTTTTTCTTATCTTCCTTTCTGTACCACAAGAAGTCCCTTCTAAGCCTTTCTAGAGTACCCAAAACCGACATCGGACATTTGAACAAGGACATAAAGTAGAGGGGAAGATTTGACAATGCTACCTTTATGAGTGTCATCCGCCCACCCAGAGAAAGATATCTGCATTTCCATCTCGAAAGATATGACTCAAATCTATTAATGACCTTGTCCCATAAAAACTTTGGGGGCTTTCCAATGCATAGGGGGAGACCGACAAACGTGGATGGGAGAGTACCTACTGAGCAACGGAAAAATTCGGCAAAATGCTTTGTTTCTCCTTCCTCCATATTAACTCCAAACAACTCGGATTTGGCCATATTCACTTTCAAGCCTGACACTGCCTCGAAACACCTGATGATCGTCCTCAAGTTACTCACTTTGGACTGGTCTGCTTTGCAGAATAGAAGGGTGTCGTCTGCAAACTGAACACGAGATATCTGAGCAGTCATTCCTTCCATTCTCAAACCACTGAACACACCTTCAGTTTGGCCCTTACTCAACATTCTAGAGAGGACTTCTCCTACTATTAGGAATAAAAAGGGGGAAAAGGGGATCTCCTTGATGTAATCCCCTAGAACTATTGAAGAAACCTTTTGGGGAACCATTGATTAGAACCGAGAAAAAAGCCGATCTCACATTCGCCTATCCATCTTCTCCATCTATCACCAAACGCTATCCACTTAAGCATATACTGAAGGAATCCCCAATTAACGTGGTCATATGCCTTCTCAATGTCCAACTCACAGATAATACCTTTCGATTTGGATCTATGAGTGGAGTCCAGACATTTGAGAGCAATGAGAGCACTGTCTACAATTTGATGCCCTGGGATGAAGGCGCTTTGATTTAGCTGATATGAGAGCTCCAATGACTCCTTTTAACCAAGAAGCCAAGACTTTTGCCAAAAATTTATACGGTCCACCTAGGAGACTGATCAACTTGAAATCCTTTAACTGATTAGCACCCAGAATCTTGGGAATGAGCGCAATGAAGGAAGCCCCTATGTCTTTTGAGATTCGACCTCTTTAATGGAATTCATTAACAAAATCCATCAAATCCCCTTTTAACATTTTCCAGAAGGTTTGAAAGAAGAGAATCGGGAACCCATTTGGGCCAGGGGCCTTTTCCCCTCCCAAATCCATCAACGCCCCTTTCACCTCGTCCAACGTGAAAGGGGATTCTAATGCACCTGCATCTTCTTCAGATAGAGATTCCACAGAAAGCTGATCCAATCTTGGCCTCACCTAATTATCACCCCGAAACTGATTGCTGAAATGACGAACAATCTCTTCTGAAATTGCTTCTTGCTCTTCTAGGCGGACTTCTTCTATGAAAATGCTGCTGATTTTATCAACTCTCGCTCTTGCACTTGCTATAGAGTGGAAAAATTTGGTATTCTTATCTCCTTCTCTGATCACTTGGTATGGGATCTCTGTCTCCACTGAACTTCATCTTCCATAATTCTAGCCGAATAATTTTGGATTAGCTCAATTCTCTTAGATGAAGAAACTGCAGTTCTCGAACCATCCTGCATCTCACGATCTAAAGATTGAAGTTCTCCCAAGATGGAGTTCGCTTCCTCATCTCTTTTCCTAAGCTCTAGACTTTTCCAAGTCTTTATCTTCTCTTTCAGCTTTCTCAGTTTACTGCTGAGTCTGAATCCTGCAAAACCTTCCACACTAAATTTTGCCCACCAGTCTACAATCTTCCGGCGAAAACCTTCAATTTGCAGCCATGCTATTTCAAATATGAATGGTTTAGGGCCCCAATTCCGCTCATCCACTGCAAGGAGAATAGGGCTATGATTCGAAGCAGGGTTGGGGAGAACGGATTGCGCGACTCGCGGAAAACTGTCCAACCAATCAGGCGAGATGAGGAATCTGTCCAGTCTTGACATTATTGGATATTCCCTCCCGTTTGACCAAGTGAATCTGTCGCTAGACAAAGGAAGGTTCACCAGAGCTTGGTCTTCAATCCATTTTGAAAAACGGCACATTGCAGAAGAATCCCTACCCCCCTGAGATCTTTCTACCTCATAACGAGTAATATTAAAGTCTCCTCCTACACACCACGGGCCACTGAATCTCTGCCTGGATGCATTCAGATCCTCCCAGAACTTGGATCTGATAGCATCCTGATTTGGGCCATAGACTGACGTAATGAGACAGGAGAAATCATTAGAGGTGTCTTTCAGAATCACCGAGACAGAAAACACCTGTCCAACTATCCATGAGAACCCATCGAGACGATTTCGAAGCCACTAGAATGCCACCAGATCTGCCAATTGCATCTAGAGCCACCCACTTCACATCTTTAGCACTCCAGAGAGTGCCCATTAGATTATCATTCAAAATTTGCACCTTTGTTTCCTGTAGGCAGATCACATCAAGAACCTTGGAGAAGACTCCCACCGAAGACACACTTTTGTTCTTGAAGCAACGGTTATAATGCTCCATCTAAATAGACCAGCGCACAGCAAGGAGGGATCTCCATTTCCTTTTCCCAACTGCCCCACCCTGGTTTTCATGCCACATAGAGAAGAGAGAGTCAATTGAGGGAGGCATAACCCAGGAAATGCCAGCTAGCCTTAGAACTCCCCACCAAATATCCTAGAAGAGGGGCAATGAATGAAAAGATGGTTGACCGTTTCCTCATTCCTTAGGCATAGAAGGCAGACATTGGGAAGGATCATTCCTTTTTTTCTGCAAATTGTCTACTGTTAAGACACGATTTCTCCGAAGAAGCCATCCGAAAGCCAAGACTTTAGGCAGAACGGTGGACTTCCAAATAGCTTCTGTATGCCTACACCAGATCTGATCTTGAGGAGAGGCTAGGAATCGGTAGAAAGATTTCACAGAGAAAATCCCTGAAGAAGACAGAGTCCAGCCTAAAGTGTCTTCCACCTGAGACTTGGGAGAGAACTCCTGCATACGAGATAAGAGAGCAATGAACTCTTCTAATTCTCTGTCTAAAAGATTTCTTCTTAGAAGGAGAAGCCACATACCACCATTATCACTAGGAAAGAAACAATTTCCAACAGAGGAATAAGCGTCGGTGGCTAACGAGAAAAGAGAAGCAAAACCTTCAGCGAGAGTTGGAGAGCCACACCAATCGAAAAGCCAGAATCTGATTCTTTGGCCGTTCCCTAAAATGAATGAAATCCTTTCGAACACTATAGGACCCTACTTGGCTATATTTTTCCAGATGAATGATGCTCTGTAAAGGGAAGAGTCATTGGTTCTCCAACCGAGAGGAGAGTAGCCATACTTAGCAGCCACAATTCGACACCATAGAATTTCTGGTTCTGTTCCAAAACGCCAAATCCATTTTGCAAGGAGAGCTCTATTAACCAACTCTAAATTTCTAATATCCGCACCACCTCCATCATAAGGAGTGCAAACTTCCTTCCAGTTCAGGAGATGAAATTTTCTAGAATGATTGTTTCCTGCCACAAAAAATTCTGGCGCAAGAGATCAACTCTCCCTAGAATGGACTTAGGGCATTGAAATAAAGACATAGTATATGGGGAGATTGGAATGAGAGGCCTTAATCAAGTCGAGTCTTCCCCCTAAGGAAAGGACATTACATTTCCATGTGGAGAGTTTTCTTTCCATCCTTTCAACTGTTTTCTCCCATAAGGCATTGGGAGGTTTTGCAACACAGAGAGGCAGGACCAAGTAAATTGCTGGAATGTGACCTGCTTTACAACCAAACAGGTCAGCAAGACCCTGACAAACCTCTGGGAGTATGTTAATGCCAAAAAGCTCAGATTTGGAGAGATTTACCTTTAGTCCTGTCACAACCTGGAACCAGCAAATGGTCATGCTCAAGAAAGTTATCATGGTTTCTTCTGCCTCACAAAACAGCAAAGTGTCATTGGCACACTGAAGATGAGACATGGCATAGAGAAAGTTCCTGATGGAGAAACCCCTATAAAGGCCCATCTCCTGACCCGTGGAAAGCATGCCACTAAGAGCTTCAGAAACTATGACAAATAGGAAAGGGGAGAGAGGGTCCCCCTGAAGGATTTATATGATATAGTCAATGGTCCATGAGTAGCCATACACCTTAATATTATTTTATATGTGCTGCTACAATGTTCCTCAATGAACAGAATTTAGAGCTATGATACTTGTGAATGAGAATGGAATGCATTTTATGAATTCAACAGTAGTAATATGAACTTGTTTTGCAGAAATCTTGCTAGTAATAGCTTCACTGGTGGCATACCTTACTCAATTTCGCAAATGACAGACCTTAAATACCTGTAAGTAGTGCTCAGTGCTTTGGATGATGCATCTTACTCTCTGTACTCTAGCTCTTTATCTGACAGCTGATTTTTGGGTGATGCAGAAATCTTGGTCATAATCGGCTTAGCGGCCAGCTGAGTGATATGTTTGGAAAGCTACCCAAACTCTCTTTGCTGTAAGTTAACTACTGCTTGCAATACTATTTGTTACTTGTTTAGAAGAAATATATTTAGGCCCATCCATTTTCTAAAGAGATTGTATATGATGATACCATCCAATTATTGAGGAGCAAGCACTACCAGTTTCCAATGAGTTGATACTGCCCAAGCCAGGAGTTGTTGGATACAACAATAAGCCAATCATGATATAAATGACAAAGTGGGGACAACTTGCATCATTCTAGAAAGTGATATTTGATCCAAACAACCTAAGTAACCCATAAAAGAGGCTACAAGTTGATGCTTTGCTCCCTTTGCTTCTGATGGATCCAGCCCATTCATTCATTCCACCAGGACCCGAATTGGTCCCCGTTGATGGCCGTTCGTCTGATCAGGGCAATCTAAGCATTCATATTGCAAATTATGCCCCGAATTGTTCAACAAGATTGTAGGATCAAAGAAAATGCTAGGCAAACGAAGGAAAAGTATCATGATACCTATTTATAAGAATAAAGGAGACATATAGATCTGCACTAATTATCATGGGATTAAACTCATTAGTTATACGATGAAATTTTGGGAGAGTGAATATCAAGGCATGGGACAAATGTATCAAAAAATCAGTTTGTATTCATTGCAAAAAGGTCTGTCTGTCCATCTCAATGTCGTATAGTGTATGTCAAATAAGAATCATTATGTGGACTGATTAGAAACAAGTATTGACTTATTCTAGCTTTCTTTCTAGATTGACTTTATTCTAGCCTTCTTTCTAGAAGATTCATTGTTGTATCATAGTCTATATAGAGGCCTACAGGGCCATACATATGACTCATGTGTAAAAATTGAACTGACTGGATGTTTTTCTAATGTTTTCCTCTTAATTATGAGAGTTTGGATCATTCCAGATTTCCCCTTTGTATGCGGGGGGATGATTATTCTAGTTTAGTTCTGCAATTTGTATCCACAGTCCCTTTTGGGCTGCATTACCAGTTTTGTGGCACATCCTTGGAGGCGTTAGTTGACAAAGTGGTACAATTATTCTAGTTTAGTTCCTGTCTTCCTTCAGTGATGCCATATCCCTGACCCCTCTGCGTGATTGCATATTAAAAATGCACTAAATATTTGTGAATGTGGTTTTTTCCTTAAATACTCCTATATGGATTTACATATTTACCAGTAAAAAATAAATTCATAATGTATCTTTGTGGGATTTGAATTTCTTTAGTTAAACCCAATGGCCATGTCTGATTCAAACATGTGACGCCTAATGAGATAACCAATTTTTAAGGAAGCTGGCTTGTGAAGCTGAGTTTCTCCTCTTTCAGTTGCACTGTGACTTTAAGCTATATATTTAAGTAATTAATTTATTTTTGTGTTTTTCTTATTTTTAAGAATGACAAGCTTTTCCACAATGTATTTTTCATGCATAAAGCTTAAAATGGGCATAGCCATCTTCCTCTTTGGCCTTTGCCTTGGTATTGTCACTTATTTTTGTGACCTGCATTTTCGTACAGAAATCTGATCACTAATGCAAGAATCTCCTATGTATGTGTTTTTCTTTTTCTTTCTTCCATTGATTAGCTCATGAAATGACATTCAGGGATCTCTCGTTCAATAGCCTGTCGGGTAATCTACCTCCGAGTTTTGCATCCCTCAAAAGTCTTAGCACTCTGTGAGGAACAAACTTCATCCCTCAGAACAACCATCCATCTTGAGTTTTAGTTACCTAATTGTGGTCTTTTGTTTTCCAACAGGTACTTACACAACAATCAGTTTACTGGTCCAATAGATGCTCTTGCACGTCTTCCTCTGGATGACCTGTAAGTCAGCTTTAGAATATATACATAAAGTAGTGAGTATGGCTCTTTCTGTTTGTTTAACTAAATAATAATACCAATAATAATCAACGTTCAAAATATTGGTATCACGTTATGTATTGCACCCTTGGGATATAAATACGTATCGGTTATCGCACAGGATATATCGTTTGTTTCCGGTAATTTATCGCACATTTTTGGGAAACATGGGGAAACATTGGGAAAATGGTTGAATTTTTCAATGAAACCTCAGGGATTGTTAAAAAAGACCTTAATACACACTTTTAAATCAGAACATCTAAAAAAAGAAGTGCACATAATAGGTTTCCTTTGTTTTGCCAAAAATCTGTTTATTAAACAAATTTCCATTTCAATTTTTTATTTTATTTTATTTTATTTTATTTATTTTTAATTTTTAATTTTTTATGGGTGCATGGTTGTATGCAATGTTCAAATTGTTGACGATAATATTGATCATATCCAATATTATCATTATCGCAATATGGGCAATATCAAAACCACAGTCTTTCATTTCCTTTCTTGTTGTCCATTATTTCTCGGTGAAATATCGTGTTGTCAATATTCTGAAATATCGATGGATGTTTGGATGGAAGGTTAGATGGTTGGATGAATAGATGGGATGGTTAGATGGATAGATGGGATGGATGAGATGATTGGACTGGTTTCTTAGAACAACACATGATTTTAGGCCCAATTAAATGAGAACTTATTATGTATGCATTCTTTTTGCAATTTTTCAATTCCTAAAATGCAAATTTCTGTATTTTAGTATCTCTTGAAGTTCCACTGAAAAATTTCACTGTTTTCCCCATGTTTCCCCACATTTTTGGTTATTGGCAATATCGATATTGTTTCTGTATCCCTGACAATGAAAGTTGTAGCGATATCGATACTTCGAACACTGATTAGGGGCCATTTGATAAAAATTATTTTCAGCACTTATCACTGAAATTTAATATTTTCAGTGATTTTGATCAATTCAGATCGTTTGCCAAATCCAACTTTTAAGTGCTTAAATTAATTTTCATGTAAAGTATGGGTCTTTTTTTCCAGCTCCTTTCCCTTCACTTAATGCTGAATGTGGTAGTTCATTAAAATTTCTTTTCCCTTTGGACTAAAATATCCCTAAAATTATTTCAAAATTACAATTCAGCACTTTAAGTTTCAACACTTAATTTTCTGAGCTTATTTTTCAGTTTATCAAACAACACCTTATCCTTGTTGTGTTTCTAGGAATGTTGAGAATAACCGTTTTACTGGTTGGATTCCAAAGAAGTTGAAGGATATAGATGCCATTCAGTAAGTATACTTTCAATTTTTTTTTTTTTTTTTTGTTCACTTCGTGAATCAGGCTTCATTGGTTGCTCTATATTCCGCTTGACATTGAAATGGCTTTTTGTAGGACCCAAGGAAATAAATGGTCAGACCCACAGGCAAATGAAATCAGCCACTCATTCAACAATAATGGAAATACGAAGTTTCTTCTGAAAGTAGGAGCCATTGCTGTATCAGTGGTTATATTATTGATCTTGGCTGTGTTTTTACTAGTCATTGTTGCACGGAAATCTTCATCTTCCCCACCATCACATTTTCTTGATGATGAAAAGTTCAACCAAAAGAGATCGTTTAGCCCTCTAGTTTCCCGTGAGTTTAAAGGTAATCTTTTTCCATCTCTATGCGACAAGTTTCTCTGAGTCCACTTGATGTTTATTCTAGTTGCTTCCTTTATTCTGCATTTAGATGCACTATTGAATTGGATTGGATTGCAATAATTAGTGCAAAAAAGTGAAATGACCCAATTGCAGTCACCATCTTTTGTATTCATTTTGGAGAGCAGCTTGCAAACTGCAATTGTGTACCCATCAGGTTCAACATGAAATGAATGTAACTGCAATTTGATGGTTATTTCCTCATCACAAATACTAGGAAATGTTATTCTCTTGATTGAATGGAGAGCACGCCACGATCAGGGATGTCAAGGGGTTGGGCATGGGCTGGGTTAGGTCCACCCAATCCTGACCTGAAAATTCAAAGCCTGAGCCTGAGCTCAACCTGAAGCGGGCTAAGTTTTAAAGATTTGATTTGACCTGATTAAAAGTTTGTTGAGCCCGAGCCCTGTTAAGCAATTTCTACATGCATGCAAATGGCATGTAAATATGTCAATATATGATAAACATACATTATAATTGTCATACTCCAGGCCTGATCAGCTCGATCCAAGGTACCATGATCCTGACCTATAGAAGGGCATGGACTTTTAGGCCCGAGCATTACCTGTGACAGGCAGGCTCGAAGACCTGACGAACTGGCCTGACCCTTTGATACCCTCAGTCACAATTTCTACCAAACCCTTAAGCCTAGTTTGCGCACATGTTTTTGGACAGTCTTTATTGTGTTGCTTATCACTTCCTGTATGCAGACACATCAAGTTGTTAATGGCTCTTTTGATACCATTAATTTCGAATGCTAGTCTGAATACATTATTTCTGTCCACATTGACATGGGGGGTTTTTTGTGCAGTATCGGTATTGATTGATCATTGTTTTACCTTTGGGTCATTTGTTTTAACTTCACTACTGAACTGAACAAAAGCTAAATTTCCTGCAGAGCTTCAGACAATGGAAGCTACTTCATTCACTGTGGATACTTTGGATAAATTTGCTTCGATGGGTGTTAAACCTCCTCCTAATTGGCAAAAATCATCGAGTAATAATGAAGTTATGAGTAGATTCAGTTCCAGAAAAAGCACAGATCTCATTACTGCCACAGCTTATTCACTGGAGGACCTACAGGGTGCTACTGGGAGCTTTGGTCTGGTCCACGATATCGGGCAGGGGTCAATTGGTCATGTTTATAAGGCAAAATATGAGGATGGGAAGGTATGGCCTCCTTCAGGTTAATTCCTACCTTGATTTGGTCTCTTTAGTAGATCACTGTACTACATGATTCTTTTTTTTGAAAGGCACCATACTACATGATTCTTATCCTGTTTTTTGCACAAACATGCTACAAAATATGTATAGGTTGTGTTTTTCCTTTTTGGCTGTGGTCTTTAATAAAACTATCATCGTTCAAAAAAAATGTATACATTGACAAGAAGAATGACCTATTAGATTTTATTTGAGAGGATGAAGATATCACCATGAGTTTGTGATTTCTTAGTAATTTCCTTGACCAAAACCAGTGGGGTGCTTATAAAAGCCTTTTAATTATATATTTTCTGTTTTTCTTTTCAAATGCTTGAAAATCTGCTAAAAGGAACTTAGTGAAAATCTTGATGTGTGCCTGCTTACGTGCATCCTTGAGGAGGCTAGGCACTAAGGATTGTTTCTTATTGCCTTTCCCCTTCAAAAACATGGGAAACACATAAACCCTTTAATTCTCCTCCATATGGAACATCCAGAGAGGTTTTGGGGTAGGGGTAGTTTTGACTTTTTTTCAAAATATGCCAAAAAAGTTAACATCTGTTAGAAAAAAAACTAACGATGTGGTTATTCGCGAACGTGTTATTGTTATGTGGGTATTTGCAAAAACTCTATCATTTTTGGGTAGTTGTTTGCAACAACCCCCTTTTTTCCCACTACTATTTTGGATAGAAAGACTGTCGTGTGGTCTATTGTAGTAATACTTCATTGAATAGTGACTTTGGGACCTGGTTAAACTTGAAGTCAATTTCTAGTTGGAGATAGGATCCAGCTAAATGCTTATATTAGTAATCAAGCACTCATTCTCATACACATTGCACGCATGGTCAATGCCCAGAATGTTCATCTGTTGGATGATTCATAACTCAAAAATCGTAACAGTCAGATGATCCTAACTGCCTATTGGAGGATTTTTTATTCATTGAATGTTTATCATTGGTTGGACTCTTTAAAGAGTCCATCTGTAATCAAAAGTCTAACCGGTGGCTAACATCATCCAAGCAGTGTTATTTTGGGGTAAGGCATATCTATGGTCGGGATCTCATACATGTGTGCAGAATACCTGATAACTTAGTTATAACTTATAAGAACCATTTCCTGATCCTTTCTCACATAGTCTAGGCTCTAATGCCTAGTAAACATTTTACTCTGGAATCTAGTTAAACTTGGATAGTAAAATGTATCATAATACATGGACCCTTTTCAGGTTTTAGCTGTGAAGAAGATAGACTCTGCGATTCTTGAAAATGGTGGTTCTGAAGAATTCATGAACGTGGTCTCAAGAATCTTACAGCTGCGCCATCCAAACATCACCGAACTTGTTGGTCATTGTGCAGAGAACGGTTATTATCTGTTAGTCTATCAATTCCTGAAGAATGGGTCGCTTCATGATTTCCTACATCTTTCAGATGAATACAGCAAGCCGTTGACGTGGAACACTCGAATTAGGATTGCTCTCGGCACAGCTCGGGCCGTAGAGTAAGTTGAAAATGTTGTTCACATTATGTGATTGCATGCACAGAAGTTGCAAGTTGCAACCATTATCATCAGCACCCTTCTCTGTTGGTATGAGATCTGCTAGTGCTACCCATGGAAAGCATGAGATTTTCATGCCTCCACTTTTTTATGCCATACATATGGTATTAGTGTATGGTGATACAAACTGGCCATTCATCGCACATCTCCATAAATGGACCACATGGACCAAAAATTACAATGATTGTGCAATCCTATCAATGTTAAAAATGGTGTACACGGGTCACTAAACGAATCCTTGTGATCTTTGTACACCACTTTTTTAAATGGTTGGGATTGTCCAATCATTATTGTCTAAATTTGTATGACACTAGAAAGTTGAGAAATGCAAAGTTCATGCTTTCGAGAGCATAGCATCTTAACCCTGGTTTATTATAGCTCCTATTGTGGAAATTGTTAGCACCACCATCACTAACTGCGACCATGATCATTGCAATCACTACCAGTACTAATGACCTGCATTATGCTCTTCCTGTAAAAGATGTTGGCTATTTACTCTTCATTCTTCATCATTGAAATCAGAATAATAATTACCCTTAGGGCCTGTTTGGATTGGAGAATTCTATCGTAATGCATTGCAAAATCGCCATTATTACTTGTGTACTGCAGTTGGCAAAAATAAATAAAAATAAATAAATAAATAAAAATTCTGCATCGTAGCTGACTTTTACTGCTGCATGCATCAGAGGAAAAGCCTCGTAAATGAGGCAAATCGCTTCCTGGATTTGGACGTCAATCTCCAGTAATGGAGATGACCATTTGAGGGGGCTCTTAAAACGCTAGCCTACTGAATATACATTGTCACCCTGCTCTCACTCCCAGCAATGAATCTAATCCTCATATAACTATTCCACCTCTACCTTTCAAATATGCATTCATTTATAAATTGGAACATATTTATGGTGGTGTAACGGTCCACTCTTTGGTGAGAAGTTGTATCAGATTGTTTGATGAATTTATGAACCAGATAACCTGAATTTGACTACAAAATTCATATATTTAATTTTCTAACTATCTACTATCAATGATAGATATATTAGAATGAATGTAATATGAAAATATCTTACATTTAGGTGTTTGCTATTATTTTCATTGCATAATATGTAAAATGCACATTACATCTACTATGATTAACACAATCTACATCGTCAACTTCAATCTTCCAGAGCTAAGGAGCACCCCAAATAAGCACATTAACATGTTCTAGATTAACACATCATATGACATCATTAAAACAGCAAAAGAATCATCGAATTTTCAAAAAAGGGCCGAAATAAATGCGTAAATAGAAAAAAATATTAAAAAATATAAAATGGGACCCCAAATCTGTAAAATGCACATTGTTCTACTATGATTAACACATCATATGATGTCATTAAAACAGCAAAAGAATCATTAAAAATAGAATTTTCAAAAAAGTAAATGCGTAAATAGCACCCCAAATGCACATAACACTACTATGATTAACACATTATGATGTCATTAAAACAGCATCCGAATTTTCAAAAAAGGGCCCGTAAATAGAAAAAAATATTAAAAAATATAAAATGGCACCCCAACTCTGTAAAATTTGAGGACAGATGCATTCCAAAAGAATCATTAAAAAATGATTTTTCGAATTTTCAAAAAAGGGCCAAAATTCGTAAATAGAAAAAATATTAAAAAAATATAAAATGGCACCCCAAATCTGTAAAATGCTTATTACACATCATGTGGCATGATTAAAACAGCAAAACAACCATTAAAATTTGATTTTTCAATAAGGGGCCAAAATTCATGCGTAAATAGAAAAAAATATTAAAAAATTATTAAATGGCTCCCCAAACTTGTAATCTGAGATGCATTCCTCTCCTTCCTGCTTACTGCTGTGATTTTTTTGTTTCATAAGTGATCTCCTCATGCATGTAGCGTCTCCAGCAAGATCCTCTCTCCCATTGCTAATAGAAATTGAAATTTCATGGGATTAATCAAAAGTAGATAATTGGGTGGGGTTTTCTTCGTTGTGTCTGCGGAGACAATGGTGGATGATCTTCACCTTCAACTCCTGTACATTTTTGTAGATCCTATATTGTGTATTGGCTGCATGTTTTGAACGTTGTTGAAACAAGAATTGTCGGGAATTAATAGGAACAAAAAAGGCCCGAAATATAACCGCACGAATCTGGTGAGTTGTCTTCAAATACACGGCCATGGCCATGCAATTAAGATGTCATATTCATTTCGTAAGGCATGTTATATTAGTTCCACATAATCGAGTACAATGTTCTTATGATACATTGAGATAATCCTCAAAATTAGAAGAAGTAGAGAGTTGGTTTCTGCCCACAATATCGATAGTGGAGTAGTGCCTCCTGTAGAGGTCTTGCATGTTATCCTTGCCTACGGAAATTAATTTTGTAGTGCGTATCTATCCACATTTTAGTGGAGGCAGTTAGAATTATTCATGATTGCCAGGCGTGGAGAAAAGGGTAGTCGATTTTTGGCTTCCCCTTTCCCCCACCTACAAGCACCACATGCTGCGTTCCTTGCATGGAAGATGGAGTGCGTCGGCACGATTTAAAGTCTGTCCATAGTGCTTTGTCTGTTGATCTTTTGATGTCTTGTAATCTTCAATTTCTCCACCACATTTCCTTGTCGTCGAGGACTCATTGCGTCTTCAGATTTATTAATGGAGAACATGCCTGTTGAATAAGTTAGGGTCACACGCTGTATTCTTCGCACTGCAGACCACAACAGTGTTCCACGTCAATTTTATGTTCAATATTCCATGACTACACAGACATAGATCCCAAACTATGTTGGACAGTGATGAAATTGTTGCCCTAATGGCAGCTCCGGTACATGGATTTCCCAAATTTCATTCATTATCTAGCTTCAACAGCTTGCCAGCTTCACATGTATGGCACATTGGTATGAAATTGTACTTTCATAGTACTTCAACTTTACAATGCATAACTATGCTCACAACAGTCACTCTTCAGCCACTTGGTGGTCTTTCTTTGATGAATGTCCGTATACGGGTGTGATCCCTTGGATGCCTTGGATTTTCTTTGATGAATGTCGTATATGGAAGGACTTTTGCATTTTGAGTAGAGGTTAAGCATGCGGTCTTCATTGTATGGTGGGTGCAACCCACCATAACCATGTACCATGTATATGAGCTATTAACTCATTCGCAGTCGTTTGGAAACAGCCGGTGGAAATTGACTGCTTGTGGTGCTCACTACACATTATTGTAAAATGCTGTAGGAGGGTATACATAATTCAACGGTGCAATCCAAGCACTGCAATTAGAGTGCGGTATGTGGGGATCACAGAGTACTGTAACTTCTTGTAAGGCCGTCTACTTGATTTTTTGATGCAATCCAATCAACACAGTTAGCCTGTTGGGGCAGACGACTGTTGTTTCCACCTTTGAAACAAACACGGCATTCGTACGATTTCAGGGGACAGGAAAAGTTACGTAATGATTGTGTTTTCATTTACTTTACACTGCAATCCTAAAATCCAAACAAGCCCTTAAAGATTTCCTTCGTAGGAAGATAGAAGTAGGTTGCCTTTGACATGTCATCAATCTCATCAACTCTCACACTGTTTTCCCAAGTTCAAACCTTGGAAATTGGTTTATCATCATCGTCGTCATCATCATACTAACCTGCAAGGTTTCAAATAATGGTTTGGAGTGCAACTCACCTGAGGACCAAAACCAGTATGTCGCGCCCTGACTCATCCTTTTTGCTCCCGGCTGGTCATTCTCGGTCCATACTGGTCAGGCGATTTGCTTCATTTCAGGCTGAAATTGATACAACTTGGATGATAATAGATTATATTGGATGATATTTAAAACCATGGTTCCACTATCATGCTTTACATCAATCGTTGATATTCATCTCACTGTAAAATCAGGTATTTCTTGCCACTACAAGAAGTTTTATATGGTCATATTCAGCATATGTTGGTATGATATGCTATGACATGAAACGTCCAATGAAGTACATGTTTGGCCCCGGCTTTTCAGATCCAGTTGGTGGGCGGTGGGCCCATAGTGGCTGTGAGATGCCCTTGAATCTTTCCTGTCAGGTAATCCTGTCTGATTTGGCCCCTGTTAAATGCGAACCATTGGTTGCAACAGTCCATTTCATTGGATGGCTACTATCATCTAGGAGGAGGGAGATTGGTGTATGGCCCACCAAATGATGAACCTGTTCAGATCAACGGCTTAGATCACCAAAAATTGGGTCCAAGTGGTGCTACTGCTGGGTTGATCAAGAAATTCTCTTAATTGAGCATCAAATAATACCTTTTGTACAATCAATCATTATAACTATCATCATGATCTAGTGATGTTTTGTTAGACTTAGTGGAAAAAGTAGGGTGATTTGTGCAAGACATTGAAGAAGTGAATCATGCCACATGTGCCAACTTGCCATGTATGTGTTAGATCCATGGCAATCATTGGGTGGGTGGCAGACACTGAAGATGCCTGGGCCCCGGTGCATAAATCAGGCCAATCCATTCATCAGTTAGGCTAAACTTGTATTAGTAGAATAGCTAGTTTGGAAGGAAATCACTAACAGTGTATATTCAAGGAATCAAGATACACATGTAGCCTGATGGGTAGATTGGCCATTGTTTTGGGACAGTGCATGTTGAGCCCCACCAAGTATAATGCCTGTATTTCTCATGCATGATTGACATTGTGCCTCAATCCACCTGTTCAATATCTTCCTGCGGAATCACTGTGGCATTTCTCATTGTCTTGTGGCAGCAAAAGTACTTTCTAGTTGTTACGTGTCTTCTCTCTCTCATCATGAACTCCTGTCACCTATATTATCACAACAAATGGAAAATACAATCTTTACCACCAACATCACCATCTCTTGTAGACTTGTACTGTTTTCTTATGCTTGTTGGTATCATTTTCAGGTACCTGCATGAAATCTGTTCTCCTTCTACCATGCACAAAAATATCAAGTCCAGTAACATCTTGCTCGACACTGAGCTCAATCCCCACCTTTCAGAATGCGGTTTGGCTACCTTTTACCAGGTTTTCAGACACACTAATAAGTCTTGAAATTCATTTCCTGAATCTGCATAACTTGCTCACAAGAGGTGTGCAAGTGATGGTTACAGATACATGAGTAAAAATATATAATGCTTTTTATTTATTTATTTATTTTTTACACGAGCTCACACACCCACACACCACAATGGGTACTCGAACCCATGACCTCGTGTTTAAACTCTTGTGAGTCTACCATTGAGGCATGAGTAAGGACCCATATATTGCTTGATGGTGCTTTTGTTCTGCCCAACAAACTGTGCATGTGGGTCCCACATTCCAGTATCCTTTCCTATGCAAGATGATCCTCACCAATGTGTTTCATGTTAAATATAAATTGTCCATTTTAATTGAATGGTGGGGGTTATCTGATGGGTGATTTAAGTGTATGGCCCAGCCCATGATGGGGCTGACCAGATCAATAACATATGCACTGAATGATGAGTCTCATTTGTACCATTGCTGGGTCATAAAAAAAGCATTGTTCCTTGCCATCAAGTGTCATACCTCTCTATGCACAGCTAATCAAAGATGTTGTACTCTGACATGGGGCATAGAACCGTTTTTAAACAATAAAAATAGGAGTTGATTCCCCTTGGGAGGATAGAATTTTTGTTCTCCCACTTTGGCATGTGTACGTTGATATGAATCATTCATTCATCAGGGACAACCATGACTAGGCCATAGGCAGAAAATCACAACAATGGGACAATCTAACCATTTAGAAAATGGTAAAAAACTCATTTAAATCCAGTGAATGATTTTTGTATCTGTTATTATTATTATCATTATTTTTTAACATTGGTAGGATTATTTGATTGATGTGATTTTTGGTCTATGCTCCATTGATAGAGCCTATTAATGTAAGGAGAAAGGGGGTTAGTGCAAAAATGTAACCAAACTCTCTCGAAGGAGAGATTTTATTAGCTGTCATCAACTTATTATGAAAATGACTATAATACCCTTTTTTGGAGATAACAACTAACTTTATTAGAAAGCTCACAAAATGTGAGAAAAGAATACAACCCAAAACCACAAAATCAATAGGAAAAAAAGAAAGGGCTAGCCGAATCTTCCTTTACATAAACAACCCATCCTATAAAAAGCGGAATATTGATTATCGAACTAGTTCCTTCCATCTTGTTCCGAAAACAACGCCTATTCCTAGAGCCCCAAATGACCCGAAATACTGCCATAATTAACAACCACCATATAGCTTTACTGGATTTGCCAAATCCTCCATGCCAAGGCTATTACAGATCCTTCATTGACTTCGGCATGACCCAATCGGTGTTAAGAAAATTGAGAAAATGATCCCAATCTTTAGCAGCCAAAGGGCAATGGATGAGGAGATGATCAATCGACTCCCCATTTTCCATGCACATTAGACAAACATTGGGAATGACAAGCGACCTTCTTTGCAAACTGTCAATTATGAGGAGACTCTTCCTCTTGACTAACCAAACAAAGACTACCACTCGGGAGGGGCTCCATAGAACAAATGATGAAAAGGATGAGGTAGACCCGAATAGAGAGACAACTTGGATATGAAGCTGAAGAACAATCTAACTGAGAGAAGCTGCCTCCTCGGGGGAGAAGTAATCGAAGTCCAAGTTATTAAGAGATGGTCGTGACCCATTATCCTTCAAAAGCAAGTTCAAATAGAAATCGACAATAGCTTTAGAGATCGACGATTTGTATTTGAGTTTAAGTCCTTCAACCAGGAGGGAGGAGATGCAGTTGACTTGAGCCCGGGCATTGATGATTTCATGAAATAATTTAGTGTTCTCGTCTCCATCTTTAAGGTAAGTGGCTCACGACCACTTGTGCCGCTTGATCTCCTCCTCCCTAAGTCTAGAACTATAGGTAGAAGAGAGCTTATCATTTTTAGCTTGATCCGACTTTGACAGTGGTCCCTTCTCTTCGTTGATGTTGTAGGCTTGGATTTCTTGCAAAATCGAAGACATTTTGAGAGCTCTTTGACCGAAGATCTCCCTACGCTAGAGTTTAAGCTTCGCCTTTAACATACGCAACTTCTAAGAGAGCTTGAAACCACTCCACTTGCCACTTCAAAAGAACACCACCATTCAACGATCAGAGACCGAAAATCCTCCACCTCGAGCCAAGTTAGCTCAAAGCAAAAAGGTTTTGGGCCCCAAACAATCTCATTCATTTCCTAAAGGATGGGACAGTGGTCCAAAACAGGCTTTGGGAGGCCCCTTTGGCAGGCCAAGGGGAACTTTTGCACCCAATTTGAGGAGACCAAAAGGTTGTCCAACTTGGACATGACTAGTCTCGCTTGACCATTAGACCAAGTGTGCTTGACATCATCCGACAATAAATCCACAAGACTATGCTTTAATACCCAGCTTGAAAAGCCCATCATGCTACAAGACACAAGACCAAGGGGGGACTTCTTGTGAGAGAACCATACTACATTAAAATCCCCAACGACACACCATGGTAACTTCCATATATATTTGATTGAGGACAACTCCTAAAGGAGTGGGCGAAGAGACGAAGTGTTAGGACCATCCACCCTAGAAGAGAACCATTGGAAGCCCAATGATAACTCCCGAAAAAACCACTGAGAGGTTAAATCAACCTGTCTAGGACTCCTCCTTGACCCACCAACGAGAATCCCAAAGAATAAGAATACTGAATACCCCATGACGCCTCCGATGGCATCTAAGGCCACCTAGTCTAGACCCTTGACAACCCCGCAAGGATTGGAAAGACCTACGATCAATAGATTGGAGTTTAGTCTCCTGGAACATTGATATACTAGCTTTAGATCTTTTACAAACATCCTTAATAATAGAGCACTTTCGGGGGGTACCCAAGCCCTCTAACTTTTCAACATAGAATCTTCATTTGATAACTTTCCTAACCCCACACCCTTTCCTGTTGCTTCTGGGGATGGCTTCCACCACCCCCCCCCCGATGATCCACCTGTAACTGAGAAAGCTCCCTACAATTGTTGAAGAGCACTAGGGTTTTGTTGGGACTAGACCTGCTCAACCATTCAAATGCCTCTCTCCTTCCTAGCTGGAGGAGAGCAATGTAATCTTCGCCTCTGTCGCCGAACGCCCTCTCGAGCATATGACCCACATGGTCAATTGCGTCCTTGACCCATCTCTTTCCTTTAAGAGCCGCCACCAAACTCGCTAAGATCTCTAAGGAATAGATGTCCGCTTGCAAAGGGAGTAATGTCGAGGGCCTCTTCTAGGCATTCTAGGTCGTTCAAATCGGGTCATTGAAGCTCAGCTCTCAAGTCTATGGGGATCTAATAGGGAGGGGATAAGATAATCATTTGGGGGTAGTGGGAAAGATATCACGTCTCATAAACATGATGAAGGGAAGCTAATAGGTGCACATGTGGGGGATACACATGAGATCCATCATTGCGATGCTATCAGTTTCCATCCTGTCCGAATGAGATAGAGATGATCTGTCTATCCACGTGTCACAATCTAAACCCATGTTTGAATCATCGTCATACACGAGGATCCTCTTGAGACCCTCACAAAAAAATTCAAGATGACTAGCATTAATAATCCCTATGCAATTGGCACTCGGCTCAGAGGGTGTGGAGACATGTGGCCTTGCAATGTCTCAATTCGCCCATGTGAGAGGCCACCCATCCCCCAAATTGTAGAGATAATCACTATCTTGCATCGGCATATAATTAAAAAAGGGATGACATGGCATCATCTTGGACGTAGCTTTCGTCTCAGATAGCCAATCAAAAAACATCAGAGGACTCGTAGCCCCCACACAATCAAGAAGGTAGGATCAGGTGAGGATAGCTAGCTTCGAAATAAAGGAATTGTCCTTGGCAGGAAGCCCCAGGACATGTGGCGTCCATTGAACTGGAGATAAGGCCTTGCGTCCTACCCTTCAATAGGCACACCGATCGCAATATGATCTCTCCTTGACATGTGTTCCAGACATCGTTCCGCATTGAATGTTGGTCTAAAGAAGGTCCTTCTCCTCTCACCACGTAATGGGAGCCAAAACTAAAGCCCGCTGGAAGCCATCACTAGACGACAAGGGCATTGATTGGGGAGTGATGTCACAGGGCATGTCGGGCGCGCCATGTGCAATGGTAAGACAACTTCTCTTGGCACGCGAAGGGACAATTGTCCCGCTACGACGTAGTGAGAGAGACAGAGGGCTGATCACTTGTCCTACTAGCCAAAATGCAATGCAGTGGAGGAACCTTGTCGGTCCACATATGATGGTTAGGATATGATGTGCCACGAGAGCACTGAATGCGTGCACCTTTGTTCACCCCAAACATTTTTCCATGGAAATCGACAACCTCAGCCTTGCCCCCCGGTTCCTATCCATTGTCTTGCCAAAGCTATCATCTGAGCCCCCGACACCCCTGGAAGGCACCTTAAGATGATAGTGGTGAAAATTTTCGACTTTGAATTATAATTCTCAACGATCCATCAAGAGGTCGGAGATGGATGCCCCTCTCTAGACAGTGGCTATCAAACACCATTTAAAGGACTCCCACACCTGCTCTACAACGATGGGATCGATCCTAACCTCCAGACCTTCAAAAGTGGCAACCTTTTGGACCTGAACAGAAGAGGAGGTCTTCTGGTCTAATTGAGGAGGCTACTTAATAGGAGGGTGATCCAAAAGCAATAGATTCGATGTCTTTCCCACTATAGCTTCTCGAAATAATTTTGACTTTCCAGAGATCACCTCCTCAGCAGAGAATGGTTGAATCGGACCTTTAGAAGTTGTATATTTCCTAATGAACTGCTCCCCTAGCGCTTTGCTTGTCGATGGACCATAATGGGCCTTTTGAAGTCGCACCAACTGACCATTGAACTTCTTCCCTTGAAGATCATCCATCGCCGCCTAGAGCTTCTCGTCGTTGTTCATCCTAATGAAGCCGAAGCCACGGATAATAGGGGAACCCTTCTCCTGAGGGATTACCACCTCCCTCACCATCCCTTAGTTCTCGGATACATGGCAGAAATTCGTCTCCATTCATTTTTCCGAGAACTTTTCGACAAAATTGGTTGGAAGTTCCTGGAGAGCGTTGAAACCCTTGCGGCTACCTTTCCTATTATGTCGTTTCCTTCCTCTGCCAGCCAGGATTCAAACACCATTGTCGTCATCCTCGACAGGGGATGGTTCTTCTTAGGAGTCTAATGTGCCTTTCCCTTTGGGTCATTACCTTCCATCCGCCGACTGGGATCTACTGGAAGAGGATCTCTTAGCCTTCCGACCTCTCTCAGAACCTTTGCTCGTAGCGCAACTGCGAATGTTGTGGTCCCGCTTCTGGAGGTGAAGTCCCCTTCGAACCGAACCGATCCATCTTTGGGACGACCCCCTTTCTGTTCTCTTGATCCATGATACCTCTCCATTATTTTAGTATCTTTGCATGGGGTAGAATCCACTCCATGGTTGTTTCAAACATACGAGTTGTTGTGAGCGAGAAACATATCTGCTCACATACTCTAGCAAAGAAACCTGCAGATCCTCACATAAACGATTATTGTTGATGCTCCTATCTCAATGAGCTTGGGGAGCCCCACCAACCACGATTCAACAAATTTGAACTATGTTAACACAATTTGCTATCTGCAACTATATTTGGAAACCATTCTACTGTTCTATAATTGAAATTAAATACCAAAAACACCGTCCATTAGTTGTCCATAAATCCTTCATTTAAGATATAATTTTATGTTATTTATTGGTTTATGATCTGTCCAAAGTGGGACCCACCATTTGGACAGTTTAATTTTGACTTTTGAGTTATGGGTTGGCCACTGTGGTTGTGGGTGGACAATCAATGTGTGAAGACATAATCATAATAGTTTGTCAAACATCATTACAATCATCTTTGTTGTCGTCACCACATCATCATTCTGGTTGTCATAGGCTGGGCCAAGGTCCGTCGAAGCCCAGACCATGGAGCAAAAACTAGGCCTGAGCCTGGTCAGGGTCTATGACGGGCCAAAACAAACAGGTCCAAGCCGACCACCCACTTTTGTGCATGATCTAGGTTGTTCGTTAGATGTGCTGCATTGTTCATGATATATTATGAAAGTGCCCTTGAAACACCTAAACAGGCGAGGCTAGACCAGGCTTGGTTGGGCCAGTGGGCATCAAATAAATCCCGAGCCTTTGATTAATAAACAGGCTTAAATATTAGGCAATGGCTCAGCCCTTGGGCTAATCCTGGCTGAAAGTGGCCTAATCCGAAAGTCCAATGGGCCAACCCAGCCCATTGGCATCCCGAATCATCACCCTAATGACACCATCACCACTGTCTTTGGCATATTCAACACCACTATCAATTCATCACCATCATCATGCTCATCATCGCTGTTGTCATTCTGATTGCCGGATTCTGGTCACTGGCTTGATGGAGAGGGTTATGGAATCTGGTCGCTGGCTGAGCTGTGAGGCTCAATGTTTATCGCCGGTGGTTGGTCGATGGTGGTGGTGTAATGAAGTTAATGTTGAGGGGGGAAATAACTTTTTTCTAACCAATTAACAAGAAAAACTACTCTTGTGGATTGATATTTCAACAGTGGGCCTTTTGAGTAACAATTTTAACCAAGGCAAACGATTTTCCACTTTCCATTAGTTTACCCTACATGGTTAATTAATAGATAACTGGTTAAAGTTTTAACTTAAGCGGGTATCCTCGTATCAAAACAACCCCTTAATGTAAACATGGACACTCCACCTCAGGCTGGAACGAATGTCTACCGTACCCCATCTTGTCAAGTACAATAATTTGGTGACCTGGTGAAGAAATCATTGAGTTGATCTTCATCTTCGGACTTCGTAGATATTTTCCTTGCTAGCCACCTTCTCCCTCACAAAGTGACAATCCACCTCCATGTGTCATCAGATCATGAAACACAGTGCATGCATAGTAGCTTGGTTATCACAAAATAGTTCCATAGCCTTCATAAAACCAAGTTCGGCCATGAATTTCTCCAATCTAACTTGCTCAAACCATGTTCCGCCATGAAGTTCTTCAATAAAACTATCTCATGGAAAGTGAGCTGTATAGCGTGATATTCAACTTCACCAAACCACAGCATTCTTCTTCCTTTCCCATGTGAGATGTGACTAAATCACTCCCAAAATAAGTGCAATGACCAGTAGCTGATCTCCTATCCCCTGGAGATCTGGCCCAGTCAGCATTAGATAAAGCACACATGTCATGCTTGAACAATTTGGATCTCCTCTGGAAACTATAATACTTCCACAGTATAAAATGTCAGAAACTAGAAAAAACCGACCCATGATCATCTGTGCCAACACCCTTGTTTGTTCCAGTACTCATCAACATGGCTTAAAAACCAGAAAAGTTCCATTTTCCCTTAAATCTTCAAAACAAAAACCCGATTTTCTTAATAATGAAACCAATTTTGCATCAGCACACAAGCTGGAGCTCAGAGGATGGATACAATGCTCCAGAATGCATCAAGCCATCAGCGTACACTTTGAAAAGTGATGTATACAGTTTCGGGGTGGTTATGTTGGAGCTGTTGACGGGTCGGAAGCCTTTTGACAGGTGATAACAAACAAGACATTCTGTTTCTTCCATCTGCACCTTGAATTACATTTTTAGCAGCATTTAAATGTTGGCTAATTGATCACACCCAACTTAAATCAGTTCAAAACCGATAGAAGAGCAGTCTCTAGTTGGGTGGGCTGCACCGCATCTCCACAACATAAATGCATTGGAAGATATGGTGGACCCTGCTCTACGGGGATTGTACCCGCCCAAGTCACTTTCTCGTTTTGCTGATGTCATCGCTCTGTGTGTCCAGGTATAACTATGGTTTTAAGTTGCTGCCATTAGGGCTGTCAATGGGCCAGCCTGGGTTGGTGTTGGCCTGGATTTTGAATATTTAATTTCACAGCTTGGGCCCCACCCATTGACAGCTTCTCTTCCTCTATGAATGTTGTCTATTCTTAAAACCAAATAGAACTACTTGCAATTTTGGCTTTTAGACCTTTTTTAAGGCTGCATTTGGATATAGTATGGAATTGAACTGCAATAATTAGTTGAACTAAAATGAAAACTAGTATTGAATTGAACTGCAATAATTAGTTGAAATAAAATTGAAATTACCTAATTGTACTTTTCTTAGCATGCATACCAAGGAACTAGGCTCCAAATTGAAAATACATGCTGCCAAATGAGTCCTAATTGCAATTCAGGGGCAGTTTCCTCGTTAAGAATACCAGAGGAGGTAACTGCAATTTGTTGAACTAATTCCAATTGCAGCCCACTTCCAAGATGAGTGGGTTAGTGCACGCCCTCTCTAGAGGACCCAGGATTGAATTTGGACAGAAACCCAAACCAAAAAAGAAGAAGAAAACTGGTTATTGCAATTCAATTCATTAGTGCCTTAAAATGCAGCCTCTACTAATTTCATTGCTGGTTATAGAATCCTAATTTTTTTTCATAATCAAATGACATCTCTTTGAATTCTTTTCCCAGACGGAGCCAGAATTTCGGCCACTCATGTCAGAGGTGGTGCAATCGCTCGGCCGATGTGCATGAGCATGAACAATAGGGACTGGTTAGTGAAGAACCTGGTGCTTCTAACGGACATGGATGGACCACGGAACCCAATCCATATTTAAGGGAGAGACCGTTTTTCTCGAAAATATCCATACCAAGGGGCCAATTGCATTTGTTTCTTCCCATTGAACTTGCCTGATATCGTCATAGTGTTGCTGATTGTAGCAAGTTATTCTCCTACAATTCATCAAAAAAAAAAAAAGAAAAAGAAAAAGAAAAAGAAAATTATTCTGCATTTTTTCTATGCTCTCTCTCTCTCTCTCTCTCTTAGTGTACAAAAGGATTACGCTTTTAAATTAGACAGCGCATGCTATTTCCAATATTCAACCGTTGATCTGGACTTCATCAATACTTGATTTCTTTTGGTTGTGTTTTCATAATCAATCTGAGAATGATTGATTCTATGAATGCAATTTGATGATGAAATTCAATGGACCATTTTCAGCTTGGAAATGATAAGCTCTTGAGTCACTGTATCTTGAGCACAGTTCAGGAGCTGGGTTTTGCTTGACTTCCAGGCTGGTTGGGTCGACTCAGAAACCGGACTCAGGCTTCAGCTGACCTGACTCAGTATCAAATAGTTATCTCTTAGAGCCCTATAAGCTATACTGCTCCTAGTTGCATAGGTTCACTTGGAGAGTCCAATCTGTCAATCTGAACTGTTCATTAAGTCCAGGACACATTTCATGGGCTACCATAAAAAAAATCAGATTGATTGAACGATACAATGTCTTTAATTTGGCCTTAATTTCTACAACCGTCCATTTTTCAAGCCATGGATCGGATGGTTACAATTGCCTAAGAAGAGTGATTCTTTAGAATCACAACTAATCCATGACAGTTCTAACAAATGGATGGATCAAATTAGTGATTGGACCTATTTTTGTGTAAATGATCTTAACCGTCTAAATTAAAGGCAGCGTGTGGGGCCCTGCCTATCAACATACAGGTTCACGTGCCTGATCAGATCTTTCCATCAGGTGGGCCACATTGTGAGATCTCCTGGACTGAAAATCAGGTTACTTCATGCCTCAGGTTGGGCACCACATGAAAACAAATGGAGGGCCAGAAAAAGAAGGGTTTTTAACCTGCCTGCTTTGGAGGCAGAATATCTAAGCATTATCTCCGAAGTCCACTCAGCTGAAAGCGAATAGCTCCAACACGTGTTCAATATTGGTACGTGTGAGCGCATGTGGATGGGGACGCTGATTAGGATGCGGCTTCGGTGGATCCCTGACTGTCGGGCCCACCGTGGTCTACTTGTTTTATATCTACGCCGTCCATCCGTTTGTCCAGGTTATTTTAGAGCATGAATCCAAAAATGCAGCAGATCCAAATCTTGAGTGGATCACACGACAGGAAATAGCGGTGATTGATCATTAAAAACTTCTCTGGGTCCACAAAGTATTGGATCATGCTGATATTTGTGCGGTACTTACATCCAGGTCTTTGTGACCTTATCAACGGGTTGGATGGCGAATAAACATTCCGGTGGCCCCCTAGAAGTTTCTAAAGGTGGGCGTTCAATCACCACTTTTTCTTGTGGTGTGGTCCACCTGAGATCTGGACCTGCTGCATTTTTGTGTTCATACCTTGAAATAATATTTTTAAACGGATGGACGGCGTGGATATAGGACACATACATCAAGGTGGGCCCCACAGTCAGGGATCCACCAATGCCAGGTTTGGGATTCCAGCCTGCCCCTGCCAGGACGGACACGGTCCAAGCAGGGGCTCTGTGGGGCCACCGTGATGTATTTGTTTTATCCACGCCGTCCATACATTTTTAAAGATGATTTTATGGCATGAGAATAAAAATGATGTAGATCCAAAGCTCAGGTGGACCACAGAGGGGAGATTAAACGCCCACCATTAAAACCTTATTGGAGCCACGGAAGTTTTGATCAAGCTGATAATTGTGTTTTCCCCTCATCAAGGTCAATGTGACCTTGTGAACATGTTAGATGGAAAATAAACATTACGGTGGGCCTTAGGAAGCTTTCAACAGTGGGCATCATTATCACCGCTGCTTCTTGTTTTGTGGTCCACTTGAACCTTGGATCTTACTCAAATGTCGTATCATGATGTAAAATCATCTTTAAAAATGGATGAACGGCGTAGATATAACACATACATCACGGTGAGCCGCACGCAGAACGCAATCCGCGTCCGTGGATGGGAAGGCCCCACACGCGTGTGCCTAAACACACCTGGGAGCGGATTAGGTGTTACCCCTACCGTAGGGCCCAAATTGATGATTTTTTGTATATCCATGCCGTCAATACATTTATATAGACAATTTAAGTAAGGTTTACCAAAAACTATGCAGATTCAAATCTCATGTGGGCCACACCAATGGAAAGAGTGGTGATTGAGTGCCTTACCATAAAAAATTCCAAAGGGCCCATGGTAATGTTTTAATAATTTTTATTTTAAATCCAACCTGTTGATAATATCAAGAAGATATGGATTAAGTGAAAATAGAAATATCAGATCGTTACAAAACTTTTGTAGCCCACAATTTTTTAAAAATATTTATCACTGTTTCTATTGGTATGGTCCACCTGAGACTTGCAGATTATTATGATTTGGTATAGAATACTAAAATGAGATGGAAAAATATATGGACGGTGTGGATATACAAAAAATATATCAAGGTAGGACCCACACGGTTAGTGTAACACCCACTAAACTGTTACCCGGGTAACAGACTAACAGCTAATCCGCTCCCTAATGAAATAGTAGCGTCAAATAAAGGCTGCTCCTGCCATTTCCTTATTCTCTCCACTCCGAATCCGAAACCTTTTGAGAGGAGACTGAAATGGCGTCAAATGACCAAACTACCCCTCCTCCTCGTCCTCCTCCTCCTCCTGAGAACTTAAACGGCTCCTCCTCCGCACCCTTAGAAGAAGGAAAGAGCATCAGTAAAAAGGCCGCAAAGAAAGAGGCCTTGAAAGCTGAGAAAGCCATGAAGCGTCAGCAAGAAGCTGCTGCTACTGCGGCATTGTCTGCAAATTCCCAAGAAGCCGACCCTCTTTCCATAAATTACGGCGATGCCCCACTCGTCGACCTCCAATCGAAGGCGGTCAGCGGCCGGAATTGGACTGATATCCATTCGTTAACTGAGGACTTGAAGGATAAGCAGGTTCTGATCCGTGGGCGGGCCCAGACGATCCGAGTCGTTGGAAAGAACGTGGCGTTCGTTGTCCTGCGGAGGAAGGGTTTCACGGTCCAGTGCGTCGTTACTGTCACTCAGGAGCTTGTCAGTAGGCAGATGGTTAAGTTCGCTGCTGGCCTGAGTAGGGAGTCGATCGTGGATATCGAAGGAATCGTTACCGTTCCTGGAATTCAGATAAAGGGCGCCTCGCAGCAGGTAATTCTGTAATTCTGTGGGTGTATACACACACACACACACACACGTTGATTTTAAAAAAGTAGGGAAATATAAGAATTTTGTTTTTGTATACAATATGCTCCATTTTATTATGATTTAAATACTTGAATTTTGGCTAAGAGCAATGCTTGGCCTGAACTATTGGCATTGTTTGGATGGTGGGCCCCACCTTTTCAGTAATCCAGACCGTTCATCTGGTGGGGCATGTTATGGATGGGCAATTTACTGAAGTTATTTTCCATTGAACATATCAATCATCTAATTGGTGAGCTTTTCCCAATCATCTTTGACCATCAGCTATATCTATCATTGCCATCCATTTGCAAGCCAGCAATTTGGTGCGAGGACTGTCCAAATAGGTGTGGATTGCGAGATGATTGGTCTGGATCACTACAAAGTGGGTGACATCCTCTATGGAATGCTGGTCTGAACTTTGTACTAAAAATGTTGCTAGTTCAGCTGAGCCCGGTATGTTTGTCATTGTAAAGAGACCTTTTACACTAGCCAAGTGCTTATTGCGTATTACTATCACGAGTTTGGTGATCTGTGCACCAACGGATTGAATTCGATTTCAAGAAAAAATCCTAGCAAAGAGGACATCTAGCAAGTAGTCTTAATCTCTACTTCTGTTCTTTCCTAAAGTAACATAACATAATACTTGGAGGGCAATGCCTAGAAATATTGCAGAGTATAGTGGATCATAGTCATGCATGAACTATTGTGCACGTGGCAGCCGGCAGGCACGCATTCAATATAATCCATCCAAATTGTGGGCCCCATTGTTTACAAATCTTAGCAACCGACCGGACTATGCTAATGTTCACATCAATTGGTACTTGCCCATATTAATTTGTACTGTTGATCATTTTCTTTTTAACTGTCCAGTTTATAGCCAATGGTCTATCTTGGTGGGGATCCTCCTAGCAATGGGATTTTAATCTACACCATATTCGCATGGCGGTGCTCAAGTTGGACTGTTTGGATTAAGCATGTCTGCAACATGTATGTTGGATCCTCCAATCAATGTGATTTTGGTCTTATGCCCCATTCGCAGTGGGGCCTTCAAGTTGGACGATTTGGATTGGGTATGTCTGCAGCATTTGTGTTGATGCGTGCTTGAGTATTAACCACAACCATAGGATATCATATGGTTCTTCCAGTAGAAAAAAGTTTGGATGCTTTTAGCCATTTCTTGTTCCCACCTTGGGATCAGAAGTTTATTTCTCTGTATGTTCTTACTTTGGCTGCTTCCATTTTGGTCTTTTGTTTGTTCTTTTTCTCAGCCTTGGGTCAATTCACCAAGTGTTCTTGCCATCAGTGGCAATCAGCATTATTCCACTCTGCTTTTGTTTTACTTAAATAAATGGTGGATGACCCTTAGATTTCAAAATTGCATCACTTTTTCCGCAGGTGGAGGTACAAGTAAGAAAAATCTACTGCATCAGCAAAGCAGTGCCGAATCTGCCTATCAATATTGAGGATGCTGCTCGGAGTGAAAAAGAAATCGAGGATGCTAAGAAGGTATGCACTTTCTAATGAGTTTTTCCCCCCTTTTGGCTTTTATCGAGTGGTTTTCTATATATATATATATAGGTTGAAATTGGGAGCTTTTCTATGTACAATGTAAATAAAGCTCCAAGGAAAAGATCTAATTTTTAAGACAAACGATTATAAACCCAATCCTTACATGAGGAGGTAGTGATGGTAAATAACGAATCTAGGCTCTTCGAGTATGGTAATTGGAATGACTAAAATCCCTTATTCATGCTCAACAGTTTCTTCTGGCACTGTATCTCTAGAACTCAAGCATTTTCAAATTCCCCTCTGTGCATAGCGCACAATGGTTGTGCTAAGGTGGAGTGTAGGGCCTGCTCCAATTGGCATGTGATTCATGTTGGTAAAATCATGGATTTGTTTCCTGCTATCCACAACCAACTACTTGGGCATGACCTTTCATGTGGGTGCTTTGTGTTTCATGTGGATAATCTCTTTATTCATTGCTCATTTGCGAGGAAAATGTGGGGTAGTGTTTCTTCAAACTGTTTGATATGGCTTGGGTGATGCCCGAGTCGGTAGGGGATTCATTCTTGGTTTGGGATGGAGTGGGCCTAGGAAGAATCGCTTTAATTTTGTGGAGTTTATTCTTTTTAGCTTCCCTATAAGCTATATGGGGGGAAAGAAATGGGAGATGCTTCCACAATGCATCTCTTAAGGGAGAGGAAGTTTTTTTGAAAGCTCATCTTTTTGTGCTTGAATGGGCTTCTTATATCAAATCAGTGGATGATTGTAATTTTTCTTTTTTCTTAGGTTGTAATTTTGGCACCATCTAGGCGCCTTTTTATAAAATTTCTTGTTAGGCTTCCAAAAAAAAAAAAAAAAAAAAAAAAGAAAGAAAAAAAAAGAAAAGAAAAAGAAAAAGAAAAAGAAAAAGAAATGAAAATAAAAGAAAAAAACCTCCATGGCCTACTTTGCTTGCTTGTCACCCTTTGGGACTTGAGGAATAATTGGCATGGGGATCAATACTGGGTGGGACCATGTTGGCATGTGAGTGGTGTCAATGTGAGCTTTTGCCATGGTTGGTTCCAAGAGCTTGGTAAAAGAGGAAAGTTGGGTGTCCAAGTGGTCAGCCATTGTGGAACTTCTGCCAATCTTCCATTTAGAAGCCGACCCCAAATTTCTGGGGGCAAGGCTGATGATGATTTTTCTCTTTTCCCTTTTGTTCCTTGCTTCATATGTACCAATCAATCCTTCTCTCCCATTCGTTTAATAGTAGTTTGATGGTTGTAGGCTGGAGAACTGCTTGTCAGTGTTGTTCAAGACACACGTTTAAATTATAGAGTTCTCGACATGCGGACAACTGCTAATCAAGGGATATTCCGAATTCAATCTCAAGTTGGAAATGTAAGTGTATATACTTCTGGGTTAATCTGTCTGTTTAGAACTTTTGGTGGTTGTTTTATATTCGGATGCTTTCTCCTACTCAAGGCATGCATGGTTACAGAGGTTGCGTTCTAGAGAAACCCATCATTTCTGAAAAAAATTGGACTCCCTTCTGCACTCCAGCCTGAGCAAATAAAACTAACTCACAGGTCATCTCTTATTAATCCACCATTTTGCACAAATGATTCAAAGGGCCTGAACACCTGTTTGGGTCTCTGTGCATGGATTTTTTTATTTTTATTTTTTGTGGTCTTGGTCCTTATTGTCAGAATCCCTAGAGTGTCGCTCTAAATGGCGTCCATAATCTGCTCCACTATTCCAGTAGGAGACCCCCACTAGTTCTCTCCTGGGTAACTTCTGGGTCAAGGGCATCATGACCAGCCGCACTACTCATCTGGAGATGCATGGATTCCATTCCAGTGATCACTGACCAAAATAATCCCTCAACGAAAAAGCATTCAGAATGGCTCTAAGTAACTAAAGTAGGTCTAAAATGTGTGGTTGCAAAAATCCTATAAAGGCAAGTTTATCTCTTCCCGAGCCCACAGAAATTTTGCACAGGTACCACGGGCCTTGAAGAATCAAAACACCATCGGCCAGGGCATTATCATCTTCGAAATGACCTTCATAACTTTTACCAGATATATTAGCCTCTCTGAAATGTGTTGCAAATCTGAAATTAAATCGTTGAGTTGACACGATTTGTATGTTTCTAAGGTTCTTTTGTATCATCCAATAAAAAAAGAAGAAGAACAAAAAAAAATCATTTTTACCTTTCCTTGAGACTTGCTCAATGTGCATCCCTGTTTCAACTTAGATAAGGCTTCTCTCGTTCTATCGGTGTGTATGTATGACTTTGACTGTATGCATGTGTGGAAATCTTCTGGAAATTATTCCCATCCCATCCCGTCAGGTTCTTATTTCAAAACCCCTCACTTTTTTCATTTAATTTATTTTCTTGCTTATGAAAATTTCGTATTAGTTGGAAACATATCTAGATCCATGTATGGTGATGGCAGATATTCAGACAGTTTTTGTTATCCGAGGACTTTGTTGAGATCCATACTCCAAAGTTGATAGCAGGCTCAAGTGAAGGTGGCTCAGCTGTTTTCAAGTTGGACTACAAAGGGCAGCCTGCTTGCCTAGCACAGTCACCTCAGCTTCACAAGCAAATGTCGATTTGTGGTGATTTTGGGCGTGTTTTTGAGATTGGTCCTGTTTTCCGAGCAGAGGACTCCTACACACACAGGCATTTGTGTGAGTTTACTGGTCTTGATGTTGAAATGGAGATTGAGGAACACTATTTTGAGGTTAAGTTCGATTTTGAATTTCTTTTGGTGAGCTACGGGAGTCAGTCCATGTAAACTATCCATTCTTGTGGTGAGGATTTGACTGTATTTATGCAGGTCATGGACATTGTGGACCGCTTATTCGTGACAATGTTTGACAGATTGAATGAAAAATGCCAGAAGGAACTTGATGCAATTGGAAAGCAGTATCCTTTCAAACCTTTGAAGGTTGGTATGCTCATTTTGAGTTTCAAAAATTTTGTTTGGTTGATATTGATGTTGAGTTCATTTGACATTATCAGCTTGCCTTCGTTATCATCTGTGGATGTCATAATGAGTACTCCTTTTTCCAGCTGAAAATATACAAGTAATTCTTATTTTCACATTATGTGGTTCTGATTGTTGACGTTTTATTGGGAGTGACAGTACTTGCGGAAGACTTTACGACTTACTTTCCAAGAGGGGGTTCAAATGCTTAAGGTTTGTATTTTTTGTGGGCATCCTAATTTTCTCTTCTGTACATCATCGAGAAAATTTGCATGCTTTGGATCAGTGCTGTTCTCTTGCATGCCTTGATTTGTTAAGTTGGCATTTATTAACATGAATGCTGACATGTCTGTTGCTGTCAGGCAAACCTCGAGATGCCTGAATGCAGAAATGCTAGTATCTATAGATTAGCATATTCCATGCATGAATAGGAAATAACCAAGAATGAATAAACACTTGGAATTCCATGATGTATCTTTGGCTCATGTATTCTTCAATTAGGAAAAGTTTCATTATTTTTTTAAAGGAGAAAAATGGATAAAATAAGGTGTCTCAAATTTCACATTGACAAATGTTCGAGAGCTGTCTTTTATGTTTTGAAATGAAAAAAGAAAAAAGGAATGACCTCTATTTATTTTATTGACAAGCATTTCTTGATGCCAACTATGCTGATGTGACTTGTTTCCATAGGAAGCTGGTGTAGAAGTTGATCCTCTGGGGGATCTAAATACAGAATCAGAGAGAAAATTGGGCCAGCTTGTTCTGGAGAAGTGAGCTGTTTATTCTTTCCCTTTTCTTTGGCAGCTTTCTTTACCACCTTATTTGGATACCCATTTATTTTTCACGCTTAAGTGGAGCAATAATCATCAGACAAAAAGTTGACTTTTTTATTCTGAACTTAGGTATGACACGGAGTTCTACATACTTCATCGCTATCCATTGGCTGTTAGACCATTCTACACCATGCCATGTTATGATGACCCTGCTTATAGTAACTCATTCGATGTTTTCATTCGAGGTAAGAAACTCATGATTCTGTGTGAATATGTGATTCCTGCAGATCAAATACGGATTGATACTGGCATTCAAGAACTTGCTTCTTTCTGATTTCATGGTGGTTCCTTAATACAACTTTCTTCATTAATTATTTAGGTGTTTTGTATACCCCCATTAAGGCTTGTGAGTCTCAGTATGTCCAGTTGCAGACACGTGCATATATGATCATGCAACACTTTTGAATATTTTCTTGCATTTGCACAAATTCCTGCAGCTAGGCATAATAAAAATGCATTTCTCTTCATTAGTAATGCAAGGACAGTGTTTGGGTGTGAGACAGATGAAGTGCCAGACATGGCAATCTTGACAGAGCTGATATATTGACACATCCATAAATTTGTATGATAATATTTAAAGATGCATTATTACTTAAGGGCTGTTTGGTTTGGAGTAATACCAGTGGGTACCATGGTATTTTTTTTTTCCTGACCGGTATTCATTGTAGAAAAAGCAAACACCCAAAAGTAATCATTGCAGTCTTCACTGAAAAGCTAGCTAAAAACTGCAACCAGAAAATATTTTTCCCATAGATGAATATTTTTTCACTACAGCTTATGGCAGGGGGGAGAATTGCAGTATTCATCATCTACCTAAATTGCCCCTAGAGTATCAATTAATAAGAAAATGTGTATCTTTTTCAGTAGGATTGCACTAAGCTATGATACAAACCAAGAAAAACATAGGGATTGTTCAGATTTTGTCCAAATTGCCATCCAAAGTCTTTTTCAATATGGTTACAACAAGCGGTGCAGCAATTTCTCAAAAAATATGGAGTGCCCTTGCAGAATATGATTATTTCTAGGCACCTAGTTTTGCTTCTTCACTTGAATAGCTTGGATTATTTCTAGCACTTGCAAGTTGCAATGTTTGTTTATACAACTATACTGGTATAGGTTGTTTCTTGCTCCTTGGCGTATTCAGACGTACGAAAAGTTGCGTGCAGCATATCCTTGTATTCTTTAATTGTTCGTGCCCTTGCCGAATATGCTTATTTCTAGGCACCTAGTTTTCCTTCTTCACTCGAATAGCTTGGATTATTTCATGCACTTGAAGGTTGCAATGTTTATTTATACAACTATACTGGTATAGGTTGTTTCTTGCTCCTTGGGGTTTTCAGACGTACAAAAAGTTGCATGCAGCATATCCTTGCATTCTTTATTTATTCTTGGACTGTCTAAAACACGCATGTGTTGCCCACATCCCCATCTCTACACCGAACTAAAACCCTCAGTTTCATGCCATGGAACTATATTTTATTTTATTTTATTTTTTTATAGTCCTACTATCTGAGTGATAAAGCAGGGATGCTTTTTAGTTAATTTCTCAGCCAATGTGGCATTTAACTGTTTGAAAGGAAAGATCCAAAATCTTTTCTTAAAGAACACTAGAAATGCTAGATTATTTTCTTCCTCTTAACTTTTAGCTATTTCTCGAAGGTGAGGAGATCATTTCAGGAGCTCAACGCGTACATGTACCCGAGTTTTTGGCTACCCGTGCAGAGGCCTGCGGTATTGATGTCAAGACTATATCAACATACATTGATTCTTTCAGGTGTGCTTTTTCTCCCTTCTTTGCTATATGTTCCATCCCTTGGATTTTTCTTTTCCTTTTTCTTGCCTAGACCATAAAAATAATAATAGTAATAATTTTTTTTTTTTAAAACCTTACTACCACCATTGTAAACTTGTTCATTGTATAGACTATTAGATGACTCTTGATTATAATCAACCTATATAATAGTCTACTACATTGCATCTGGGGGAGTTTATACTCTCATTGCTAGTCCCCAGTCTGGATAAAAGGAGGGTTGCGTCAGGTTGGCAGTTGATGCTAAATTTACGCCAAAACTTCCAACATGTATCTGAATAATATGACTTTCCAAACTCATGCTATAGTGTTCCTTGTAAGCGACGCACTTCCATGAAACTTGGGTATGGTGAGCAATGGCTAAGGGTTGGCTAGGGCTTCCCTAAAAGCAACACGCCACAACATCACATCGTTGCCATGAGAAGTAAGCAAGGGTTCCTGCGTCATTTTGGATAGTGTGGGTAAAAAAGGTAAGTCCAGGAGAACAAGATTCATGTTGCTGAGTGGAGTATAGGAACATTAACAGGTAAGAGTATGGAGTTGGTATATATGATGAAACGAAGGAAAGTTAACATAGCTTGCGTTTAGGAGACCAAGTGGAAAGGGGCAAAAGCTATAGAAATCGATGGATGTAAGCTTTAGTATATAGGAAAAGACAACAATAGAAAATGGGGTGGGGATATTGGTAGATAAAGATTTAAAAGATAAATTTATAGATGTTGGGAGAATAAGTGATAAGCAAGGGAAACCCGAAGAAAGAGAAAAATGAAGAAGACAAAAAAACTATCCAAGCACTCCAACAAAACAAAACCACCTTGGCCTTAAGGGGCCCAATCCCTAAATAAAACCAAAAACCCTCGAGAACATGGCAACTGCTGAAGAAGAGAGGTTTCTGAAACAACGGTTATTGCGTTCAGCCCACACCGCCCAGAGAACCTCAGAGAAGATAGACTGCCACTTTCTTTTTCCTAACGCACCTCCCCACAAATAAAAGTCCTAATGTCCTATCCTAAGGTCCACACTCAAGATGGACTGTGATAAGTGGCCCGGATGACCCAATCATGCTCTCCAAGCCATTTAACTGTCCGATTGTGTCCTCCTCGCAAACCAATGGTCGGATGGTCTACCAATAGCAGCCCATGTGGTCAGATGCACCGATATATGTATGTGGGGACTTCAGCTCGGTCCCCGGGTCCCCATGTAGTCATCATTCATCCATAACGAAACTGATGCTGGGCCTGGGGGCCTCCTTCTCTGGTATACTCGTAATGGTGCCCGGATGTCCTCATCAGGATTCTTGTGGCTGACCCCAATAAGTTGGTTAAGGCTCAAATGATGGTGATGATGATTATGATGACCACCATTGTAGCACCAGTCCTTTCATTTCTAATTCTTCTTTATCAAGCGAAAGTCATAATTTTTAATGAAATTGAAATATTCTAGAGACAAGTCCATTGCGGTGAGGCTGCAGTAGCTTCACGTGGCAAAGCTCTCAGAGAATTTCATTTAGTGTCCAAAACCCTAGTTAAACTAGAAAAGAGGTAACTCCCATCTCCTTGAATGGGAAGAACACTCACCAAGGGGTTGGATAGTCTTCTGGTCATCTAACCATGTGGAGCTTGGTCTGTCAGGCCCCTCTTGTTGATAGACCATGTCCCAAAATCTCCTTCCTGGGACATCTCGTTATCATCATCATTATAGATTTTCTCCTATCAATTCAGTATTGTCTTTTAAATTAATGGAGAAGCTCACGTTGAGATCACCACCCCAACTATTACGTATACACCGGCAAGTGTCAGGAAGAGAAATGCAGAAGATGGCTAGGATCTTCTAGTCTGGGTGATTCTTAGGATACGGTCTATCTATGATGGGATCCAACATTCCAGTGGTCTGGATTGACGAACCATGGGCCACTGCATGTCCTCGAGGCGAGGGTCATATAATGCCTATTCTCTCAAATAGTTATATCCTGGGAAAGAAAGAGAAAAAAAAAAAAAAAAGAAGAAAGGAAAAGAGAGAGACCATCATCACAAATTAACTTCTCTTTTAATGCATAACCAACTGGAATCATAGGTTCAACACTCTCTTGGTCATTGTATCTGAGTGCTAGAAATCCATGAAAGGTATTAATAATGTTAATGAATCAACCAACGTTTCAAGTGAGGAAACCTGTCTTTGCTTTCCCAACACCCATCCGATTCCAATTATCGTAATTATCAGTACTTATTGGTGCCTTTATCATTGTTGTTTTAGAAGTCAGTAAATTGTCTAACTTACTGTTCATCTTTGAATGGCTCTCTTGCTCTTTCTCTCTCCCAAATGATTGCTTATTTTCCTTTTTTTTTTTTTTTTGGTTATCTTTACTTGTTCATTTTGAAGACTTTATAACTTGAACAGAACGGATATTCTACTAATTTCTTAGGTTTGCTTAATTAATCTTTATTTTATGTCTTTACAATTTTTATTTCTAACAGGTACGGAGTCCCTCCACATGGTGGTTTCGGTGTGGGTTTGGAGCGTGTGGTAATGCTCTTCTGTGCTCTGAACAACATCCGCAAAACATCACTTTTCCCACGCGACCCACTCAGGCTAGCCCCCTAATTTCAACGGAGTTTTTTTTTCTGGTTGGGGGGGGGGGGAGACCAGTAATTCGGATTGTCTCTGGGCCTTCTAGAGGGTAGAAGCAATGAAAAATAAGAATAAAAAGAAAAAGAAAAGGAGATTTACAATGGTTTTTGGGGTCCAAACTAGAGTCCCAAATATAGTTATTTTAGATGCCAAAATGATCTTAGTTTATCAATTGATTTAAAGGCGCCCATCATGGGTGGGAGATGCGCCAAAAATCTCCCATATTGGAAGATGGTGAGCCTTTAACCTTTGGCCTATGTTTTGTTCAACATCGGCAGTTGCTTTATTTATTTATTTGTTCTCAACTTTCTGTTTGTACGCTGCAGAATGAAGAGTTGGGATCTCCAATCTGGATTTTTCTGCTCATTCCCCATCTCCTGTGGGCCTGACAGATTGACGGTCTGGACAACAGACCACTGGTTCCATGCACAGCAATCAACTGGACATGCACCATAGTTTGAAAACTCAGGTCGGGTCTACTTGAAGAGTTGACCGAGTCTTTAATCAACTTGAATCGATATTTTTTTTATAATTAAAGTTATAGTATTTAGTACATTTAAAAACCGTGGGACTAGATAATATAATTGAAATAACCAACTTAGACACAAAAGCATAGTGCATATGACAAATATCGTTCTTGGGATTTCTAGGTACATGAATTTTTTGGGATATTTCAAAATTTGAGGTTTTCCTCGGGATATTATTGGGAAAATTTTGTTAAAAATAAAAAATGAGTAGATTAATAAATAGTTTTAAATTTTCAAATATATAATTATTAATGAATTACTCAAACCTTGAATAATTTTCAAGTTAATATCTGGATATATCGTTGGCCTTTTTTTTTTTTCTAAATGTCCTAGTTGCTTTATTTATTTATTTATTCAGTTTAGATTATTGAATCACTAGCCCTGTGCGTGAGCAGTCAACTGCATGTGTACATGAACTCCATTCAAGTCGCTTCTAGCAGGGTCGGGTCCATATTTCTAAAACTTGGCCTAGTCAATTCAACTCAGTGGGATTTCGAGCTCTCATATAAACTTGCTGAATGGCCTGACTTGGTCAGGTCTTTACAAGACTTGTCGAGTCAGGTCTCGACATAGTAAACTAGCTTTTGTTTTGAAAACTAAAAATGCTTTCCAAATTAATTCCAAGAGGCAACTTCATCTATAAAAACAGACAGGAGCTTCCACTACACTATCATGTGTGGTGTATAGTTTAGGCATTTTAATTATTTTATTGGTTTTCAACAGTTTTAAATGCATTTATTTCAAAAAATCAATTATTAAAATGTTGAGTCAATTCGTGAAAGACTCAGTGGAGTCTTTGAGTTGACCCGACCTAGCTAGACATCAACTCGATTCGAGTTTTCAAGCTTTTGAACTATGGTCGGGTCAACTCAAAGGCTCGACCCGTCTTTAATTGACCCGATATGTCATGTCGATAATTAAATTTATAGTATTTAGTGCAGTTAAAAAATGTAGGGAATAAACAAAGTGTACGCTGCACATGATAGTGCAATGGGTCTCCTTTTTGAATGGAGAGTCATGGCCTCACCCGTGGGGGCTACCTTGATGTATGTATTATGTATCCATGCTTTCCAATACGTTTTTCCATATCATTTTATGCATTATACCACAAATGAAACGGATCCAATTATCATGTGTAAAATACCATAAGACACAGTGTTGATTGACCATTAAGGAGCCATAAAAGTTTTGCATCAAGCTACTATTTGTTTTTATCCTTCTCCAGGCGTATGTGACCTTATCAACGGATTGGATGGTAAATAAAAACTACGGAAACATTAAGGTGCGTCCTAAGAAGCTTTTAATGGTAAGATGGTCAATCACTGGTAATTGGATCTCCTTCATTTTTAGGATAATGCCCTGAAATGATATGTAAAAATGGATGGACAGCGTGGATACATAATACATACATCAAGGTGGGGCCCTACTGTAAGGACCGCACCGTCTTGGGCGTGGCCGGGATCTCACCTAATCCGCTCTCTTTTGAATCCTAAAAACAAAAGCCAGATGAGTGGGAAGTGACTCGGTCGAGTCAGTGGTGAGTCAATCAAGTTGGCCGAGTTTTCAAGCTGACTCGAAAAGTCTTGTCAAGTACTGTACGGTGTGCTGGCAAACATCTCATTTTGAGCTGACTCGATCTGAAAAAAATTCATGCTGGCCAGCGAGTTTCGATGAGACGTTCCATGAATATGATACCTGGGTTGGAATCTTGTGATCACCCAGTTCTAGAACCCCCATGATATGATATGTGCTATTTTTTTGCACAATAAGGTAGGCAGAATTTTCTCTGATAACTGTTAAAACACCTGAAATCTGGTGGATCTAGACCATCCATTTAATGGATGATCAAAATGAGAATGCCCTCCTCGACTGTAGAAATTGATAGGTTGGATAAGATTCTCTTCTATGTGGTGGGACTATTACGACGAATACCTAATGTACATTTGATAAGGAAGTTTTAACTTATCCATTAAACTAATCAAATGACTAACAGCTACACAAAAGCTTCTAGAAGGGAACAGACGAACAGTCTTCATTGACAGACAGGTTTGATGTTTTTTAAACTCTTGGATAGTCATTGGATTTTGTAAAAGTGTGCCTCTTTTGCACGAGTGAGGCAAGTGTGCAGCGAGTGCAATCTGCATTAGTCTGTAAAGAGCCAGACACGTGCGTAAATACATAATGTATGGGCTAGTACGTAGCTGGGCCCAGATTGGACCCGGCATAAATATCTTCTATTTTCAAAAGTTTCAGCTTTGAAAAACGCTTTGTAGGGCTGATAGCTGGGCCAAGATCATGAATCGGACCTGAAATCAGGCCCATACATTTCTGCTCCGATTAGATCTAAATAGGATCCCTACCCATGCACGTGGCATCTACCTCAAATCCACACCACCCAATTAGAGGGACCCAATGAATGGTTCAGAACATGCCCCGTGTCTAATCAGAGCTCTTCAAAGGAGACTAGTGTTTTTTTTTTTTTTTCCAAATCTCATGCAGTCTGACAATACTGCATTGGATTTGGGGCCCACCGCGAGAAATCCACTCCGCTTCTCAAGCTCACAGAAGGAAATTAGTCCAGAAACAAGGGAGATCCAAAACTCAGGTGGACCATGCCGTACGAAACAATGGGGATTGAATGCCAGAAACTTTGTAGGGGCCACAGAAGTTTTGAATCAGGATGATATTCGTGCGAACAGTTTATCCCAGTGGTAATAACCTTATTAACGGTTTGGATGATGGTCAGATCCAGGAACTTTTCAACGGTGGACGTTTCCATTTTCACTGTTTCCTGTGGTGTGGCCCACATGAGTTCGGAGCCTGAGAAACTGATAGACAGAGTGGATTTCTCATGGGAATATCTGTGGGGCCAACATAATTTCCACTGACAGGCAATCCGCATCCACTACTCAGTTGTCTGATTTCCCTTGCCTTAATATCAATATCCAGCAGATGGAAGGCGCAAATCTCGCACACGTCTTCTGTATTGACACGTGCATCTTACCAACCTCGACTCCTCCAATAAGCAAACTCGCGAAAAGCATATCCCGGGGACGCGGATTGCGTACTACCCCGCCCGTCCCTAGCTCCGAACGGGCAGTTCTGAGGGCGGGCCCACCATGACGTATCTGTACATCCAAGCGGTCTATACCTTTTCTCAGGTTATTTTAAGGCATGAGCACAAAAATGAGGCAGATCCAACGCTCAAGTGGACCACACCACAGATGACTCTTGCATTTAATGCAACTGACATTTAATGCTTTGTGCATTTTAATGCAACCAAGCTTATTATTTGGTGTGGTCCACTTGAGCGTTGGATCTGACTCATTCTTTTGTTCATGTCTTAAAATAATCTAAGAAAAGGGATTGACGGCTTGGATGTACAGATACATCATGGTGGGCCCGCCCACAGAACTGCCCGTTCGGAGCTTGGCGGGGGTAGTACGCAATCCGCGTCCACATCCCAGCATCTCTCCGTAATTTCATCAAACTTGAGTGGCATTCTCTTCGGCGTGCCCCTACCTTGTAGTCGTGCTTTTGAATACGGTACTTTCCAAGGCAATTAAAAATCTAATAAGACAACGCTTACAAAAGGTAAAAACGCTTGCGTGGTAGCTACCGAGGTCACTTTCTCGAACGTTGATGAAACGACTTAACCTTCATGAAATCTACTCCGTTCATCAATTCTATCATCCCTTTTTTTTTATTTAATCCCAAAAATCAGGTTGATTAGATATTCAGGTGGGCCACCCCAAAGAATTATGAAAACATATAAAGTCACGTAGTATGAACCACCTGAGTTTTTGAACACTGATTTTTTTGGCATTTCTCTCATCCTCATGAGGCACATCAGATGAATGGATTGGATGGTGTATAAACACTTCTGTAGGCCTACATAAAACTAGTGGTGGACGTCCCATCCCAACTTTTTTTTACTTACCCGTGTCTGATCTCAGCTATGGATGGTCATGATTTTCGGGTTCCATGGTGAAGATGAGGCTGCGTACCAGATGGACGGGGTGGATCTGCTGAAAGTTCTGTGACTCTCGGTGCGCGAGTACGCTAGTGCAGCTCCTCACAAAACCCATCCTCTATCTTCGTAAAAACCGAGTTTCATGGCTATAGATAGAAATCCTAGCAGGCAGGCCCCTGGCTTCCCTACCATTTTCGAAGAAACTCAGCAGCGAGCCAGTGGGCCCAGAGCTCCGGTGAGGTGGTGACCACCAGGCTCAAAGGAGCCTTTCTTTTCTATATCCCCATAGAATCCTGATCGTCAGATCTTAATCGACGGATAAGATTGAGCTAGAATCACATTCATGGGGAACTATTGTAGCTCTGAAGAACCAATATCAGGTGATTAGTTTCCGTTCCCGTTTCCTTACAGGGACTTATGTCTTTTTTAAATTTCTGTAGCTCGCGGGTTACACAATCCTTGTATTTTCCCTATGTTTTGTGGAGTAACTGTTCCGGTGGATCTTCGAGAATCCATAACACTGGCAAGACGATTTGCTAACCTACACCCCAGGCCAATGAGACCTTAACGTACGCTACCCACAAAATATAGGTTTCTCAAACACTGTTTCAGGCATCAAAGTACCATCTAGCATCTCATTATTCATATATGTAGGGATTGTAGGGTCCTGATGATCAGATAAGCAGGGTTGCATACACATGGGGCCAATGGTTAGCTGATCCAAGCCACCCATGCCATAGGCCCCACTGATTGGAGAGGTAGTGACTTTCTCCTGTAATCGTACGTTGTGGGGCCCACCATGATGTTTGTGTTATATCCACTCCGTCCATTGGTTGTGCCAGTCCATGTTAGGATGCAATGTAAACAATTAGTCAGATTGAAAACTCAAGTGGCCCACACCACAAGAAACAATGGGGATTGAATGCCCACCGTTGAAATCTTCCTGGGGGCCACAAAAGTTTGGATCAGGCTGATATTTGTGTTCAAATTTTATCGGCGTCTTATGAAGGGATTCAATGCCATATAAACTACTCGGTGGGCCCCAGGAAGGTTCCAACAGTCGGCGTTTCCATCCCCACTGATTCATGTGGTGTGGTGCACTTGAGTTTTGGATTTGCCTCATCTCATGTCCTAAAATGAACTAGTGAAATGGATAGATGGGGTGCATATAACACAAAATCACAGTGGCCCCACAGGTTAGGGTTACAGGGGATTCCTATTACCCTGGGTTATAGGCAAATTGCATCTGATGGAAGGAGTCCCCAAAATCTCCCGGAACGAATGATCCTAACCATTCAATTTTGGCCTCTTTTCTGTTGAATATATGTAGTTGCCACATTTTCCCCCTTAACCATCTATTTCTAGAATTGCTACATCTAAGTGTTAGGGTCAATGTCATCAAATGGCATAAGCGATCCTGTGTGACCCAAGGGAGCCGTGCGCTTATGCAATGGCACAGCTCCCCAAACTTAAAAAACAAAACAAAACAAAACAAAAGAAGAAAACTTATAAAAAATATTTAAAATTTTTTATGAAAAAAAACTGCAAGGGTAGATGGTTTTTTTTTTATTTTATATAAATATAGTTTTATGAGACTATTAGATTATAACTAGTCAACTAAACAACTGCTTAAATGAATGCATATACTAAAAAAAGTGAGAGAAAATGAGTGTATTAAGGGAAAGAGTAAGAGAGTTAAGAGATTGAGAGATGAGAGCATTAAAGTGAGTGTGCGAGTGAGAGAGTAACCCAGTTGTAAAAATACGAGGGTGGGAGTGCCTATTTATAAGCCAAAAATGAGAGAAAATGAAAAAAAGAAGTCCCACTGGTTAGAGATCTACTTGTTGGTTGGTTATGCCATTGCATGCTATGCACGTGATGGCGTGATGGCATAACCACATAACTATGGCTTATACAGTCGCACACTTCTCTGTGTGGCCGCATAAGCCCCAATGACACAATAACCATATATGCCATTGTGGCCTAAGCAGTTTACTGGTCCAAAATAGCATATGCGATGGAGAACATATGACAACACTCATTAGGTTCTTCTAGCCTTGAAGATCTCCAGGGCATCACCCATCCGCAGCAAGGCCCATCACATGAACGGTTCTGATTGGCAAACTAGGGACTCCATGTGTATATAATCATGCACATCAGAAAACTATACATTTATCAATGTGCCAGACCATACGATTCCTCTCATGCATGCATTGCCCATGCCCATAGTAGCAGTCAGCAACAGAAATAGTGGAGCATTAATACTCTGTAACTAGACAATTGTAATTTCTGATCTTCTAACAAACATTATCGCTTTCTTTTTCTTTTCTTTTCTTTTTTTCGCTTTCTTCTTCTTCTTTTTTTTCTTTTAATGGTATAAAAATCCAGTTAAAGCAAACCATCTAGCAGCTACATCTCCAACCAAACCAAAGGATACGATTCTTTCCAATATCAACAACGTTGCAAATGCACCACCTACTCCCAAAGATGTCAACGATTTCCGTCAAGTCAGCGGATATATCAATGTTGACATCTTTACATACAACGAGATGAGACTAGCAACCAAGAACTTCCGGCCAGATCAAATTCTCGGCGAGGGCGGCTTTGGAATCGTCTATAAAGGCTTTATAGATGAGAATGTTAGGTCAGGATACAAGCCCACACAAGTTGCTGTTAAAGAGCTTGATCCAGAGGGCTTCCAGGGCGATAGAGAATGGCTGGTAATTCTCTCTCCTTGCAATCTATTCTCTTATTACCTATTCTTTGATTAGTTGTATGAAGAGAACAGTCTCGAAGCTCATAGACATGAAAGGATGGAATTAACTGTTTCTCGGAGCAACTCATCTGAAACATTGATTTTACCAAAATTAAGTTCATCAATCAACATGTGCTCAGACATTAACCTGTCTTGTTCCTAGTCCTGCATGGAGAGAAGCTGAGAAAAATGTCAGAACATCAGAATGTACAGAGAGAGGGAATGGCAATTTGACTCAAAGTTCAGCTTCGTCAGCTTGATTTGGCGGGGTCGTTGTCTGAGTACATTGTCCAAACTCTGGCTTTCAAAGTTTACTCAGCCAATTATTTTAAGGAATTCAAAAGTTTTCCTATTGACCCTGAGAGGGATAGATTCATAAATTGAGAGATAGGTTTCATAGCCAAATCCAACTGAACAAATGGGGAGAAGAATACCTCAGGTTTTTCAAAGTTCAAACATCTCCAGATTCAAGAAATAGCAGTTGGAATAGCATATGAAACATCCACATGCAAGCATTTGCATGAGCATGTGCACATGCATACACACCACAAAAGCCTAAAGGAGAACTCTCCATGAGCACAGGTTCTTAACCCTTTATTAGGGGTGCAACTCAGGCGGGTTGCGCTCAGGTTGATGGGTCTGGCTGGGAGTCAAACTGAGCGTAACCCGACATCAAGAGGACTCAACCCATAACCTTACCCAACCCGAATTCCAACCAGAAGTGTCCAAACTCAACCTGAATTCCAACAAGAAGTGCCCAATCCAAACCCAACCCGAACTCCACTATAATTGACCCAACCGGCCCGACCCAAATACATGTGATAATTTCCAACCTGACCCAAATTGCTCAACCTAAACCCAACCCAAGGACCTAGACAACCCGACCTGAACTCAAGTTCGGGTTCACCCAACCCAAGCTGCAGGCCTACCCTTTTTAAACTTGTCTAGCTTATTTACTTATGGTGTGTTTGGTTTTCCAATTAAAATGGTGAATGGCTGGAAATGGGTAATGATTACTTGCTCTTGTAATTGTGTGGTGACATCACCTACATTTGACTGCAATGATGAGTTTGCTACCTTGTTTGTTTCAGCAGAAATCACTGTAAAAATGATAATTTTATAAAGTAGAAATTTAATGATTACAATTTCCTTTAGTGGTTTTCTTTACAAATGTATTTGACTTTCGATTTACGAGCCATAATTCTTGTTAAAACAAATACCTTGAAATGATAATGATGGCTCATTTACTTTGCATTACATAGTAAATTGGAAAACCAAACACGTCCTTAATGTATCTAAAAAAAAAAGAAACAGATAGACAAATGAACCTAAAGAACCCAACATCCTGCAAGTTCATTTGCAATATGAAAATACCAACAAAAAAAATGCCGTTTACAGAAGCATTAAGTCAGAAAAGTATAACATATAAAGACAATGTATCTAGGACCATGTTAAAACTGCCTGAGACTAAAAATACTACCAAACACTAAGTGAAAAGATAAGTTTAGGGTTTTCCTGGAGCTGTGTGATGCCTTAAATGCACATGAACCTGTGTTTGACACATGCCAGCATGGCAACTCATTGTTGTAGAAGATTTACGTCCTTGTTGGATCTAGGAACCACTGATAACAGACATGTGGAATCTTGTGGAGTAATCAAGCTTGTTATGATGTTTTTTTTTTTTTTTTTTGTTATAATGATTTGATGCTCTATATGGAAATTGTAAGGTGTGTATTCATAGTCTTTCACTTTTTTGCAGGCAGAGGTCAACTATCTTGGGGAGCTTAGTCACCCAAATCTTGTCAAATTAATTGGCTACTGCTGTGAGGATGAGCACAGACTGTTGGTCTATGAATACATGGCCCGTGGAAGCCTTGAAAAGCAACTTTTCCGACGTAAGTGATTAAAATAATCTGTTACTTAGATTTCTTCTATCAATGTCCAACTCTGTTACTTAATTTAATGAAAGCTCATCCTTTAGTCCTATATATACTGAGTTTCCTAAAATAGCTTTAACTTAGGTATCAGCGTCTGACAAGCATACCATGTATACAACACGCCAGACCTGACAAACCAACAGTGACATGATAACAGTTGAATACAAATAAACATATAAATATTTTTCCATATTGGGTGTGTTTGGTTGCACCAAATATCTTGAAATTTGATGATATTTGATGTTTCCAAATGCACCCTTATAAAACATATGAATGCAATCAAAGTTGGTATTTCAAAGGAAGCAAGATTTGCAATTTTCAGGATCTCATCAATAGAAAAAGGATCAATTGTTTTCAGAATTTGGGTGGTTCAGATCACCATAAGAATATTCTGTTATATCCCGAAGGTGCACAAATTGATAGAGCCCAATGCCAGATTCAAGTAAAACACTTGGTTCATCTCTTTTTTGCTTTGTTCACAGGGGCATCTGCTACACTTCCATGGTCTACTAGAATGAAGATTGCCTTTGGTGCAGCGAAAGGGCTTGCCTTTCTTCATGGAGCAGAAAGGCCAATCATCTACCGTGACTTCAAGACATCAAACATCCTGCTGGATTCTGTTCGTCTATTTTCCATTTCTCTCTCTCTTTTTAATGCATAAATGCAAATTTATTGATAAGAAAACAACAAACAACAAGGAGTAACAGGGCCTGGAAACGAACTGCAGCCAGGACTGAAATAAAAGAACAAGGCAGCATGGTGCTGCAACTGGACAATTACAAAGACAGATGACACACCATCTGCTGTAAAAAAAATTCAATTCAGCCCTGCTTCCCCCCAATTTTAGCGAGCACATCCGCAGCAGAATTTGCCTCTAGGCAAATGAGAGAAGGAAACTTCCTAGTCAATCATGAATTTTCCAGCCCTTGTGGCTCCAACCTTGCTAATTTGATGTCTGGCAGGTTCAGAAATCATTGGCAGATTTTGTTTCTTTTCAAAACAGCATTTCAATAACCATATGGAAACAAAAATAGATGAATCCCTGGGTAATCTCCTTCCATCTACTGATGAATCAAGCAGTTGACTATAATCTTTACACCAATCATGTACTTTCCAAGGCCAATAGGGTAGCCATTGGGCATTGCACAAGGAATTTTTCTTAGAACCTTTTGCATCAGGCATTCTCTACCCCCTTGAATGGTTGTACTTCTTAGTTTTTGCAATAACATTGTTATTTATTAAAAAAATCATTTTTTATCTTTTTGTAATACAGTCATCCACGCTACTAACGTTATTTTTTTATGTACCACTCCCATGATGCAAAACCTTTGTAGATAGTCATTTTGGTTATAAAGGTGTCCATACCTAGAGAAAAGACAATCTAATGAATCAATGCAAAAAACAATACCTGTTCCAATGAAAACCCAGTAATTTTGAATATTAGTTCAAACAAAAACCTTTTGGTAGTTTTTCAAGAGATTGTTTTGGTGCTTCCTGTGTATTATATTCTTTTCTCCAATAGAGTCCTAGAAAGTCATCATTGCATCAACTAATGTTAAGCCCCAACCTTGCAGAATTACAATGCAAAGCTTTCAGACTTTGGACTTGCAAAAGACGGGCCCATGGGAGACCAAACTCATGTTTCCACTCGGGTTATGGGTACTTATGGATATGCTGCTCCAGAGTATGTAATGACAGGCAAGTCTGTTGAGAAGACCAATCCGCTGGGTCCCACATAAAAAATAAAAAATTTCAAAAAAAAAAACCAAAAAAAAAAAACTGAAAATGTGCTGTGTAGGAGATATGGAAAATAGGTTTATTGAAACAAAATATCAAGTGTAATATCTTATTTTCATTTATTATTTATACAAGTAGAGCTAGCACATGCAACACATGTAGATAGATAAAATAGTACGTGAGTTGTGGTAGACAGGATGATGCAACCCAAAGGGATGTAAATGAATCAAATAAAAAGAAAGTATAGGTTGTGAGGAGAACCAACCACCCTCTAGTCAAGAACTAGAGATCACATTTTCCCCTCTTATCCTATTCCAAGCAAAGAAAATCTAACTATAGCAATTTTAAGCGTAATAATGCCAAAAATACATGACAATGAAAACAATGATAATAGTAATTATTATTATAATTCCATGCATCCAAGCATAAAGCTGTTTTTTTTTTTGAAGTAACTAAAATGGAAGAATTTATAAATCGGTTAGTCTTTTCACCCTTACAAAATAAACCCTACTAAGGGTGAAAAGACTAAAACACCCCCCTTTTAGTTACTTCATAGTAACTTTTAAGCATGGATATTCAGGTCATTCGCTTCTCTTTCTTTTTCAAAAAAAAAGAAGGTAAAAGTAAAAATATCTATGCCCACCCATGTGACATGTTGGACCCACACGTATTGATTAAAAAAAACTATATGGGAAGGGCTTGGTTGCATCAGAGGGAGGTGAAACAATTGTAAACATTAGGTTTCTTTTGATGAGCTTTCCCATTATAGTTAGTTCACCATTTAAAAAATTGGTGGTCACACTTCAACCATACACAAAGCATAGTTTTATGACAATGTAAACCATCCAAATTGTTGACCCAACTTTAGATGCAGTGCACCTAAAAGTTACACTGAGAACATTACATTTACCATCTGAAGTTGCCCTTGGAATTCGGACCACTGACTGTTTTACTTCTGATCAACCGTTTGATAACAGTCAATTGGATGGTTAGAAGTTAGAACTGCCTGATAGCATTCATTTTATAGATATGCTCCTCACACAATGAGATCAACAATTTGGGAGGTGGAGATTGCTGCATGCAGGTCCTGAATGCAAGGAGATGTCACCAACATTTTTTAAATGATGGTAAATTACAGGAGTCCAGCCGCCTTTTGTGGATAGAGTTGTGCATTGGCCTAGCATACTGTCATACCTTCTAAATTCCTTAACCCTTTAATCAATTTTAAATGCTTTTTGAGTTTCATATCGGCAAGTTTCAGCAAGCAGAAAAACCGATTGCACAAAGTTTTTTCGCTCACAGCCACTTGTGTAACCAGGTATAGCCTATCATGCATTCAGATATTAGCGTTGACTGTGTTATTATCTCATTTTCTTTTCAACTCCCTTGGTGCATGCATGTTCAAGGCATGCCAGCAAACGGGGCATGAGAAAAATCTTAATTTAGCTGTATTCTCCTTTTGTATCTATCATCTATATGATTTAAAGAAATTTCTTGTTATTTGGATACAGTTTTTCATGATATAACGTGTAACAGCATATTTGTCAATATATCTATCAGCTCCACAAACATCCTGGCACAATGGTTTTATGAGGTTGGATGCCAACCATTAACATAGCTTGTAGCTAAACATGCTAAGATGATTGGCTGTGCACTGCACATGCTTAAAGCATGATTGGAAGCCCAACATCAACATGCATTCTAAGCTTCATGTAGCATGAGAGACCAAAAAGATTAGAGACTGAAGAAACAAATATTGCCATAAATCTAACAATTTGATATAAGTGCCCACTAGTTATTCGAACAATCTATTGTTCTTACCAGTGTCATACATACCATCCACATTTACAGTAAGATCAAGATGGAATTTTTATTCAATTACATTTTGATTAATAGAGAAAACCAAGTTGTCAAACCTACTTGGTATTCAAGCATCACAATTTACAGCCTAAACCATCTATTTCTTGTGACCAGGTCATCTAACAGCTAGAAGTGATGTCTATGGTTTCGGAGTTGTGCTTCTTGAGTTGCTCATTGGAAGAAAAGCATTGGACAAGAGTAGGCCAAGCCGAGAACACAATCTGGTTGAATGGGCCCGCCCCCTCTTGAACCATAACCGTAAGTTGATGAAGATCCTCGATCCAAGAATGGAAGGCCAGTACTCAGTTAAAGCTGCCCAAAAGGTGGCCGCCTTGGCCTACCAGTGCCTCAGCCAAAACCCCAAAGGGAGACCTACCATGAGTGAGGTAGTCGGTATCTTGGACACTTTTCAAACGCTGGCAGGCAGCCAGGAAGATCCATTGATCCAGAGTGGAGGTGGCTTTGTGACACTTTATGAGGTTGGCACAATCACAGCAGGTAATCAGGCAGAAGGTAAGCAACATCCAAGAAAGATTCAGGATGAAAGAGAACGTATTACACATCAAAGGACCAAACCAGCACATGGAAGGAGCAAAAGCAAGCCTCCTATTGATTCTGATCTTTACAGCCCTTAAGATTTCAGTCTCCTGGATGTCAAACCTCAGGAAACAAAATTGCCTTCAGCAAGAAATGGTAGTCAGCAAGCATCTATAGATGAGATTGATCTGCATAAGCTCTGAATTTTTATACAAAGCAATCAATTGTTCCCTTTCTTTCATATATATTGAACTAGGAATTTGGATGTGCAAATTGCATCAGATTTCTCCCTAATGTACAAGCCAGACTCAAATTAAAAACTGGTTTTACAACTTCTATTGGTGACAACCAAAAAGTCCACTATGCTTGGAAATATGTCATACAACATACTAGTACCACATTGGCCTTAATTACCAGGAGAAACAAGCTCAAAGCCTGAAGGCCCTACAAGCCGCAAGATCATGACATGTGACCGGCAACATGAGTAGAATTCTGCAACTCTACACAGGAAACAACGGACGTGCTGAATGCTTGATGACAAGTGAATCTTGTAAAACTGGGTTCTGAGGTCATGAATACCCACTTTCAACAGTAGAAAGAAAGTGGAACAACCTTTGGGAATTCAAGGCGTTACCAGAATTTATGCTGCCAATGATATCTAGAAAAGAGTTCCTTTGTTGTTTGACACAATAAAAGATGAGGTGGTTAATATTCCAGGACAAGATGAAAACACGCACTCATAGAAGGCCCCTTAGATTCAAATGAACCAATGTTCCTTTGATCTATTTCAATATTCTGGGTGGAGAAGCAATGATGGAACTCTGACCTCAAAACTCAAGCCTTACAACCTACAATCTGTTTATGCCTCACAATTAAATTTTCTTGGCGAAGAAATGGTATGGTTTCTAAATGTTTGGTGATGTTTCTGTTAAAAAGAACTTAGTTGGGTGTTTCCCCTTTTAACAACAGGTGTGTGATTCCTTAATGCTATTTTTACAATGGATGGTCTTTGCGTCTGCATCAACTATATCATCTAATTATTTGGACTTACCACAGTAACCAGCACAGCAGTAGAAACAAGAAAGTCTTAACACTGTAACAAGATCTGTCGATATCTTCACCCATTTAGCTGTGGACCATCAAAACGCCATTCAACAATAATTCATTGGTAAATGCATCCATCATATGCATTGAAGATTGGGTCTTGTTGCATGAATATCAATTCATATGCAACTTGAAAAGCAAAATTATGCTAACAGATGAGGCCATCGTGAAGCTGAATTCCTACTTGGGTTGGGCATCTTTCTCCACCTAGCATTAGGTCTCATGTTATTGTTCCTCTATTTCCTGAGCTCAGGTGCTTTTTCCTACAAAGCAAAAAGGAAGAAGAAATAAAGAAGCATATTTTCAATAGAAAGGTTTATCAAACTTGTATACTTTTTCATGGTTGGAATTTTAATACCAACCATTTTTCAATCCTTATTACAAAAGGAACAAAACAAGTTTTATTAAGTTCATCACTTCTTCAAAACAGCTACATGCTCATAATTTCTGACAAAGCCAGACCAATCATGACAAGCATTATTTTCCTCTGTGGATTCTACAATACAGCCTGCTTGGATTCATTGATTTTTATTTTAATTTTTCCGAGGAAAATGGTGTTTTTCAGGAAAAGCCATTTTTAGAATACAATGAGAATAAAGAAAAGGAAAGATGGACAGTGACCATGTTGCTCATATGGCTCAACAGCACATGTGGCACATGTAGGGCGTTTGAAGATGGGAGTGGCACATGTTGCACATGTAGGGTGTTCAAAGATGGGAGTGGCACACATTGCACATGACACATTGGGGTGTATGGCACATTGAAACACAGGTCACTAAAAAGATGGGCGATGGCACATGCTCCATGTCAAGCAATGGCACACGTGTGGTGCTTTCAGATGCATTGGGGCACATTGGCACATTTGGGGCACTTGGATGCATGCACATGTAGGGAACTTAGAAGATGAACAGCTGCACAAGTGACTATCATTTGGGGCACTTCATAAAATAATGAGGTCATTTCCTCTCATTTCCATCAATTTCTTAGAAATGGCGTTTCTTAAGTTTGGGCAAGGAAACGAAAAAAGGGGCATTTTTCAGGAAATAAAGGGAAATGGATGTCTTTCTCGAAAAAATTACAAAAACAACCAACGGAAATGATGTTTCCTCAACTTATATGTCAATGAATCCAAACAAGCCATAGAGAATTATGAACTGAAAGTCTTACTTACTTGGGTGCCCCCCGTTGGGGAAGATTCATGCAACTATAGTCAGGGTAATCAGATGCACTATAGAAGTAAGGAGAACATAGAACTAGGGCTCCAACTTGGTTGTGGGTCAACCCGAACCCAATTGAACCAACCCAAGTTAAGGTCAGGTTGTCAAGGTCCTCGGGTCAGCTTTGGGTTGGAAAAAGCCACCCTGTGTTGAAATCAGGTTGGATTCAACTTGAGAAATTCATGTCCGGTTAGGTTGGGTTGGGAATAATCACAAGTAATTGAGTCGGGTCGGGTTGGATCAAGCATAAAGGAATTCGGGTTAGGCCCCTCAGGTTGGAAGTCGGGTCTGGTCGGGTTGGGTTGGCTCCAGGTCGACCTTTAACCCGACCCAACCTGCCTGAGTTGCACCCCTACTTAGAATGAGTACCTTACTACACAATATATGATCAAACAAACCATGGATCAAAATTCACTACAGACAACTCTGCCTTCTAAAGGATGGGTAGAAGTAATTTTCTGTTAGTTTTTGTGACTTACTGATATTTCATCAAATCTCAGGAATTAAGGTGTTTCCTCTTTAGTATAAAAACTTAAAACTTGGCTCAGACTACATGATGGTGCAAGCCTGCATCATCATTCACTCAAAACTCAGTCAAGAACTAGATCGAGTTTTGCAACTTTAAATAGCTTTTAGTCTTAATCAGGTGGAATTAATTGAGCAAGTTTTCTGAGTACTGTGTCAAGTTTGTAAACACCGGTTCCATTCATTTTGCTGAAAATAGAGTAGATGTAATTTTCTTTTTCTTATCGTTCTCTCTTTCTGTTTCTTTTCTTTCTTTCTTTTTTTTTATTGGTGGAGAAACCAGAGAAAATGGTAATTTGTATAGAAGCCTCACCCCAAACTAGACGCAACTTCAGTGCAAGTTCTGTAATGGATCTCCTGTCTGCAGGATCACAGAAATCCATGGCAGCTGCTTCCTGTATTGCTGACAAGAACTCCCTCCTGGCTTTTGGGGACATAACGAGGTAATCGGGCTTCCTTGTAGTGCTTAAATCCACCACCTGAATTTACGAAGAATGAAAAAGAAAACGTTAGATCATTGACAAAAAATGCCCTCTATGTATAATTTGATATGTTGAGCTCATGCCTGCAAGTACATTGTCCCATTGTTAGAGAGAGAGAGAGAGAGAGAGAGAGAGAGAGAGAGAGCCATCTAGTTAACAGAAAAACACGCATAGAGAAACCTGCACAACTAACAAGAGTTCCAGTGCAATAATAGATACAGATGGAAGAACAAAGTGTGAAATGCTGCAACAACAAAATTCGGGTTCGGGAGAGTGTCTCTTTTAATATGTAAACAAGCATAAATAGGTAGGAAGCGGGAGAGTCCAAAGCAGGAATTCAAAGTGGGAGCAGCACTTAGTTAGAAGGGCCCTTCTACTAAGCTTCCATTGAAGTCTACATTACAAATGGTATACCAGTATTAACTACACAGTACACCAAGTGGAACAGGCAATACAGGATGCCAACTCAGCCCTAGAAAAAACCATATTGGCTCATTTAATCTGACTCAACACAAGTAAAAAGCACAAAAAGGAAGAAATACTGAAAACTACATTAAAACGGCATAGTGCAAGTGCTGCCCTCCATCCCTTCCTTTACATCCGCATGCACGCACACAGAAGAAAAAGAAAAGAAAAGAAGAAGAAGAAGAAGAAGAAGAAGAAGAAAAGACAGACAAGTATGTGAGAAAAAGAAATCACATGTTGTTGTCTTTTATGGAAGTTTCACATATGACTCAACCAAGTCTCATGGCCTCATGTAAATCAGCTGATGTATATGCAATACAGCAAAGCAATCAGCTTTGGACTAGCTACCATTCGAACTCAATTACTTGTAAACCAGACAACTTGAATCAACAATAGGCTCAGATAACTTTTATTCCTAGGCAACCAGTCACAACCTTTGTTTGGTAGCACAAGATAGAAAATATGAGCTAGGCCAAAAAGAAATGCAAGCTAACCTTTTATTTACATAATTACCTGATGCAACCAAGGGATAATGGAGTCCAGAAACCTTTGATCTAGCAGGTTTGATGCCAGAGTCCGGAGAATTTGACCAGCTGTCTCATGTGATAACCTTTCCAATACTGGGCCCGTTCTATCCATAAGCTCTATTAGAACTAGAACATCACCAGAGCTGAGAGCCTCAACAAATGCAGCCTCGAGGTCCCCAGTGCCAAGAAAATCTTTAACACGTTTCCACAAGCTATTCTTACTTTCTAAAATATTTTGCTTGTTGTTAGCAGTACGAGCCAAAGCAGTGCGGTCTGCGGTTCTAATAGATTGACAGTTCCTCTTGCTTTGATTTCCATGATCTATGTTCTTTTCATTCCCATTGGATAATGGATTTCTGACCATATTTACTGTGGGGTCCCTCCACAGCTCCACTCCTTGTTTGACTGAAGTGCTTGATCTGCTCTTTGTGAATGTAGTTTCCTCCCATAGCTCTCTACTTTTCAAAGACAATGATGACATTCTATAACTTGTATCCACAGATGGCCGAGGAGTGCAATTAGAGAGTCTAGGAGATGAAGAGATACTCTGGCTGTTCTTGAAATGCTTGGAGCTGGCCATGTTAGAATGGTTCCTGCTGCCAGTAAGATCTTGTGCTATTGTATCAACTGTGTGCTCTAGACCAAGCACCTTTGACTGCAACATAGTCAAGCCATCCATGGTGCTCCCCATAAAAGCCTGAGCAATACGAGAAGAAGAAAAGGAAAAAGATTAGAAGAAGAAGATTAAGGGTCGTTTGGAACCATGATTTTGGGGGGATTTGAGGGGGTTTCAAATCCCCTGGTTGTTTGGCACCATAAAGTAACTAGGGGTTTCAAATCCCCTCAAAGAGGGGGTTTGAAATCCGCGGTGATAGCTTGGATTGCATCTAAAATCCTTCCAAGAGTTGCATGTGTAATATGTGTGTCACTAGAGTATTAAACTATTGGGCACATGGCCCACTAATGATATCCCAAAGCAACTAGATTATCAATTGCATCACTATAATTACTTTAATATGATGATCAGCAACGTCCAAACATTGTCCATTTAAATCAACAGTTAAAAATCGTTGGTTAGTCAATCGGACATGATCTTGTGCTTGTGGCCCATCTGAGACTTGGAATTTCATCGTTTTCGGGCAAAACATATATTTCAGCGGGCTCATTATAACCATTGTGTCAAACATTACATACATTCAATAATTAGAGATATTAAAGTTGATTTAGTAATTAAATTCAAACCCCTGTAAATATACCATGCATAGCTACTTTTGGATTAAAGTTGATTTCCAATCCAGGGTGTCAAACACAATAGGAGGATTTCAGATCCAGGGAGTTCCAAATCCGCGCTCCCAAATGGGCCCTAAGGCCCACGGGCATGCCATTCTGGCTACGCACAAATATCATCTATATGAAATGTGAATGGTGTTAAAGAATTTACCAGAAACAGAGATTGAAATAGAAGTATTTAGCATTTAAGTGAGCATGAGACAACAGAGAGGAAACATCTTTAATAAAACCCACAGAATGCGACAAACATTTACTTGTACGTATTCAAGAACTTCCCTGGTCAACACTAGGTCTCTTTATTTGTCCATTTGGTTCAGATATTTATAGCTCACCCACAGAAAAGCCAAGTTGTGTTGTCAGGTGTGGCCTAGGTCACTGGACCAGTTCTACTCACCACCAAATAGCTGGAGCAGACTCGCACCAATAATAGATCTATATCATGGGCCAAGAAAAGAAAACATATCACAACAGTTAAGTATCTAACTTCCTTTCCTTTTTCATCCAGAGTGGAATAAGCTCCAAACTAATACACTGAGGATAGTCCAGAGTCAACACTATAACTTAGCTACCAGCAATGTTTTGAATATTGGTATTGTATTGGGCTATCAGCCAATATAACCATATCATAGCCGCATTAGTTCCGTATAATACAGGATACGGGTCTGCATCAGCCTGTTATGAAAAAACTAGACCCCATCGGCACCGATACATCGAACGCATGTCAGTCAAACAAATACAGGCTTAAATAGCCACAATTGGCTCCCATTTTCCACTTTTCCCCTTTTTTCTTCTCCTTTAAATTTTCTACAGGTCGGGTATTGTTTCAAGGCCATTTCTGGCCAGATCAAAAGCTATTTCGAAGATCAAAACAAGCTTTTTTGCCTCAAATCAAAGGATTGAATCCCAGGTACCTGATTTGGAGAAAATTAAAAAAGGTCAAATTTTTATTTATTCTTGCTGGAATCAGTTGTCAAAATCCTACGATTTACAATTTGAGTCGAATCTGAAGCAAAACGATTTGAATTATACCTTGAAACCCTTTTCATATGAATCCTACGATTTATGATTCAAATTATACTTTTTCTCAACTATTTTAATTTTTAAGCTTCACTTGGCTTTGTTTTATGTTTTTAAAATTGGTAGAGGCTTTAAGAATTGTTTAGAAAAAACATTTCAAAAAAAATTGAAAAAAGAATCATTTAGAAAAGGTAAATTGTGTTATTTTGTTCTTTCTAAGAGTTTAAATGATATATATTCTCTTCAAGGTTAAATCATAGAGCTTTTTTTTTAATGATTTCCTACATCTTAACTAGTTAAAACACCAAATTGATGTATGACTTATCCAGAATGTTTTTTTGGATGGTCACAATCCAGTTGACTTGTGTGTATTGTGGAATTATGATTAGAAATCAAAATATCTTTTTTCGTCGGTCTACAAAATCAAATTTCGCTTTCCCAACATGATTCCACGTTCAAGAAAGGTAACAAGAACATATATTACTAAAGGATACTTATATGTTTTTAAGGAAAATTTCTTAAAAGACAGGAAAAAAAAAAGAAGAAGAAGTAAAGATGAATGACATGATATTACTTGGTGCATATTGATGGCAAAAGGATGATTGATGAGTTTTTAATTTTTAATTTTTAATTTTCATATTTTTTTCTAAATTTTAAGAAAATAATTATAAATAAATAAATAAATAAATAAACCTTACCATTTATGATACAATTAGCAATTTGATATAACTCAACTCCTATTACGATTTGCGATACGAAAACGATTTTGACAACATTAGCTGGAATCAAGTCAAATCAGCATGAGAACCCCAAATCGATCAAATCATGCTTCATTTGTGTTTGATTTAGTGATTTCTACAATTTCTTTTCAATGTACAATGGTATTTTTTGAAATTTTCAGAAAAAATAAATTTAAAAACTTTTTTACACTAATTGTTCTAATGATGCATGAAGAGTATTTTGATACTAATATACTATAGGTCTACATATTTCGGAGATGCACTTCTAAAAAAAATTTACAACAAATTTTTTTTTCGTATTTTCGGGCTATTTTTGGGGAATTTTCTGAAAGATTTAAGGTTTTTTTTTTTTTTTTCCAAAATAAGCTTTAGGAAAATGAATCTAATCTTAGATCTAGGTAAATACATGTTGATGAGGACATCATGTCACGTACACCCTTACGTACGTATCAGAGGAAGTGGGCCGCACCGATTTCCCTGTGGCTAGGCAAGTACCTGCGATTGTGCTGAAGACCTCATGTGCATGTGCGAGCATCTGGAAGACCCCACATTGGAAAGATGCACATATGTTGCTTTATGGAGTGATCCAGACCGTTGGATCGGAGGGACGCGACAATCAGGCCATTGGATTGCATGGATCACATGATCAAGCCATTGATTGTTGATCGTCCACATCAGTTTTAGACTTTATCATATTTTAGGATTTAATTTTTTATTATTTTATATTTGGACACATTATGAGAGTTTTAGTTGATTTTATTTAGACTGGCTATTTTCGTTAAAATTCACAAGATGGAGATTATTGTAAATTTTGAAACTTCTTGGATCTATAAAAATAAGGGGGGCATGTGACCTCTCTTCCATTGGATTTTGCGATATATATATATGTGTGTGTGTGTGTGTGTGAGAAAAACTCTTGCTTTCTTCTCTCATCCTCATGCGATTTGAAGATACTTCCATGTGATTTGAAAGGAAGATTGGTGCAAGGCTAATCTTCATCAACGGAGGTGCAAGGTCTCTATTTATCCCCACACCATCTTCTCTTTTCTTCCCCATCCGGGTATTTTCTTCAGATTCTTCATTCTCTCCATCTCAGATCTTCATCTTCTCCTAAACCTTACTTTCTCATACCCATCCACAATCCAAACCCTAACCGACCTACGCCACACGTGTGACCGTATGGCTACACATGTGAATCCCACATTCCCCTTTTGGTTTCCCACCATCATTATATCAAAACCCCTTTCTTCCATCCCCGAAACCCTAACTCTAAACCTAAACTTCCTAATTTCCCAAATTATCCAAACCTTAATTTTCACCCTGGGTTGTATTAGGCTTCCTATTTTGAAATAGACTATACCCTATGCTAATTGGATGTCCTTACATCCATTAGATCTTAGTTTCTTTTTATTTAATGATCTTGTGTTACGATGTTGGTAGCATAGGTCAGAATTATGCATGATTTTCTTTTAATTTTCATGTTATTTGTGATGAATATAGCGATGTTTGTGTTTTTTTGTTAAATATCTTAATTCGGTTATTTGATCTCACATGTTACTTAGTTCATGCATCAGTCCTGCATCACATTTTCTTTAAACATAGATCTACTGTTGGTGCTAGATTTTAATTTATTTTTTATATTTTCAGGCATTTTTTAGGCATTGTTCAAATCTCTCTTCTTCTTTTTTTTCCAAATTTTCTTCGGGAGAACAATAGATTTAGGTTGTTTCAACATATACGTACATTATTTGATCCTAAATCTACAATTGCTGTGGGATTTTAATTTATTTTTGTATTTTTCGGGCCATTTTCACCACTTTTAGGCATTTTTAGATTTATTCTTCTATTTTTTTTTTTTCAAAATTTCTTCGGGGAATGATATATTTAGGTTGTTTAAACATAAATATAAGTTATTTGAACATAAATCTACATTTTATATGCTATATTTTATTTTTAATGTATTTTCGCCCTGTTTTTTACAATTTCCAAAACAAATAATATTTTTTTAAAATATAAATTGTTGATGCATGTAATAAATTGATATGATATATTATTCATGTTTGAATATAAATTGTTGATGTATGTTATAAACCACATGATTGATATGATATACTATTAATAGGTTATAGGCAGCGTTCGAAGTATCAGTATCGCTACAAGTTTCGTTTGCCAGGGATATAGAAACAATATCTTTATCGTTGATAATATCGCCGATTCTTGAAAATGCAGGGAAACATAGGGAAAACAGTGGAATTTTTAATAAAACTTCAGGAGATACCAGTGTTATCGACACCGCTATCGGTGTTATCAGTATCGCCAAGCTGGAGATACAGTTAATATCGGGGATATTTTTATAATATCAGGGATTCTTCAAATAATGGTTATAGGTTACAGACTTACAACATATGATACATCAACATAGCTTTTTACAGACTTACAACATATGATACATAAAAAAAATAAAAATAAAAATGATAAATTCTAGGATATCTCCTTTTTTTTTCCTATTTTTATCATCTTTTTGTGTTTTTCTGTTTTTTATACTAAAAAAATTATGTCCTACTCCTATACAGTCTTATACAAGCCGATATTGATACGCGGCACTATATCATATCAGTTTTTTACCAGGCCGATGCACCCACCAATACCAATATTCGGAACCGTGCCTACTAGAGGTAGGAGGGGTGGTGTAGAAGAGAGGAGAAACAAAAAGAAAACAATAAGCCATTTTAAAGTACTTAAGAATCACGAAATTTTATACCAGAAGCAAAGCTCTAATTAGTTGGGATAAGGCTTAGATGATGGTGATGGGTATTTAGTGATCACAAAATTCTATAGTAGGAGCATTGCCTGAAGGACAAGATTCGTGCAATTATATAGCACATGATAGAAGGCATTGACATCCAATGGAGCCAAAGCAAAATACCTGTATGAGATCCAGTAAGTTCGATTGCTTGGTCTCAATCTCCAAGAGTTTCTGTCGGATGAAAGCCAATTCATTTGTGTAGTGTAGACAACAGCCATGTACACCTCGTGAGCTCAATTCAGTAACTGTTGAATCAAGACTCTTACGCTCCTGCATCCTTCGCAGACTAATATGATCTTCGGTATCAATTTCTTCAGCTGGAGACCTTTGATTCATCCCCATTGCCTTCAATGAATTGCCCTCCTCATGACAGCTATGGGCAACTGTCACTTCCTTAGTCTCAAAACTACCACTTACAATATCTGACATGGAAGAACACTCTGGTTTATCATCCATTGGCACATAATCATACCCAGTATTTTGAACCCTCTTTGCATCTGTACTTGCTCTTTCAAAAGTCTTAGTAACACAACTGCCCTCAGATTCTTCATTATGGGCATCAGCTAAAGAAACAGTAAGAGTCTTTGGAAGTGCTATCTCAATATGCCAATCATTTGTTTTAGAATGATGAGGACTCTGCACATAATTCAGACATGTTTTCCTGACAGCTAAAGGAGTCCTTTTCTTCGTTGAGCTGGTAGAAATGCCACTTACAGCAGAGCGTGAAGAAACTTTTCCTAGAGGGTTATCTTTCCACCCACCATCACTAGCACTAGTAAGATCAGCATAGTCACCTCCACAGAAATTTTCTGGCAGAAGTGTCAAATATTTAAGATTTAAAAAAAAATGAAAAAACCACCTCTTGCTATAAATGGTACATATTAGTTTTTGAGGGGTAAATCAGACTATTTTCAAAGGAAAATTTGTAACCATTTCAAATAATTCGCCATCAAACCTTTTGTTGAGGATCCAGCTTCTGAAGGTTCAGGATAATCGGATCCTGGGAGACTTTTCCAATACTGTATAGCTTGCATAACTGAATCCCTAACCGGTTTAACCTGTAGAACGTAATACGAATCAACTAAGGATGCTAGAATTGATCCTTTGTGAAGGAACCAAACCCACAAACACTATGGGTATATTGAATTGCACTGACCTTATCAAATCGGCAGGATTCAAGTGAAAGAATGCAGGAAGCCCTGAAAGACACCAGCAGAGATCCGCAACTTGCAGCAAGACCTGCCAATGCCACAGATGCAGCTTTTCGTGTTGTCCAGTCATTGCTTTTAAGAGTTTCCTGGATGCTAGTTATTGCTGCAGATAACGCATGTCCAGTTGAAGCACCCCCTGCCTGAAATGTTGAGAAAAGCATTAGAAAGTAAAGCATTTGGGTACAACCAGAAACAGGTATATAAGGACATGAGCTCATCGGAAGCACCTAAAGATGGTTACTGACTGAAGAAAACAGATTATCAACCTGCCTCTTCTATGGGCAAGTGATAGTCAAGCAAAAGGAATCAGGCAAGGTCCAACAGTACAATCACTTCATGGGATCAAGCAATCTTCTCTACAATCATAGAGGAGGAGAAATGCCAATGTGATTTTCTCGATTTTAATATTGTGGAGAAATGCAGGTATTCTTGTGCAATTATTTTAGTTTTTTTCAGTAGAGTTAATTGGTCTTGGTGGAAACTGGAAAGTGATGAACCTTTACAATCGAATCCACAGAAGTAAACAATAGATGTTGGGTAAATATTGAAGACCAAGGACCAGTTCTTTGTGAAATTAGAGGTTTCTCAATACCATTATAAATAACGACACCAAAATACAGAGAAAATAAAATAAAAAAGGAGTGCAAATTAGATATCACACTGACAATTAGTTTCTAACAGAGAAATGTGCCGATTCATGAAGAAAGAGCAACACCTAGGTAAAACTGTAAAAGTCTATCAGGCCAACTTTAAAATGTCGGAAATATATTGGAGACTAAATCAGAAAAATCATAGGAGAAGCAGATTGAATCATACCCTAAAGTCACATGCTAAAGCTTCAGATTCTTTCAACTTTTTTGGATGATCAACAAATAATAGACAAGGCCTACAATTTGAGAGACAGGATTCATGAAGCCAACATAAAATAGCTGGGACCAGTCTATGATGATGATGATGATGATGATGATGATACAACTGGAGACACAGGATTCATGAAGCCAACATCAAATACCGGCTAAATCACCATTATCAATCAAAAGGATGCATAAAATACTCAGCAACAAGAAGAATATGATAAGTCCAAATAGATGACATTGTTTTCAATAGTTTAACATTGTGGGATTCATGAAGCCAACATCAAATACCAGCTAAATCACCATTATCAATCAAAAGGATGCATAAAATACTCGCGAACAAGAAGAATATGATAAGTCCAAATAGATGACAGTATTTTAAATAGTTTAACGTTGTGGCATGTCACTTGAGCTACATAATATGGCTTAGCCTTAACACTATGGAGCTTAGCTTAGCCTTCAAACTACATAGCCTGTGAAAATAGCTTAAGTAGCATGTTACCTACGCTACACACTACGAAGCCTATGCTACACGCTATATAGTCTACGCTACAAGTTATTTTTCAGTAAAACAGAAAAATCCATTAATGTTGTCAATGATTTTTTACATTTTTATTTTCAGTAAAAATCAGCTAATGTTTTCAATGATTTTAGTAATAGAAGTAACAATATTGAATTAGTTTTGTAGCTATTTCCAATGTTGTCAAATCGCATATAATCGCATAAGCCATCAGCCCGGGTTGATCGCTTATGCCATTGCATAATCGCATAAGCGATCACTCAAGCTTATGGCTTTTTTAAAAAATAAAAATAAGTCGAAAAAAGGGTAAATTTTGGAGGAAAAAATCATAAAAAAATTCAATTTTTTAAAACGAAAACTATGTCTAATTACTACAAGTGATTGGATTGAATTTATTTACCTATTTCATTTGGTTTGACTTAGTGTTTCAAATAGCATTTATAGCATATGCTACGTCGTAGCCACAACACTACGTAGTGTAGCAAAATAGCGTAACTCCCCTGTTGCATACGCGACAGCTACATGCTATGTAGCGGTCGTAGCATACGCTACAATGTTTTTTTTTTAAAGCTTTGTTTGTTAAAAATGGTGTAAAACTCACATCACATCATGAAAAGATTAAAATGTAAAGTTAAAATCAAACCTTTCTTTTTTTACTGTCACTTAAAATGGTGATGATCCTTTGTTAAAGTTGGTGTGGAACTCACACATTAAAAAACCTTTAAAGCTAAACTTAAAAGAAAAAGGGTTTCAAATGCATTGATGACATTTGTTTTGTACTTGATACTCTTAACCTATGGGATTTTTATTTCTTTTCCATACATGTGGGTTGTGACTTTTAGTTTCAATTAGACTATTAATTAAAGCGGTTTTCTTAGAAAATTGTTGACATGATAATTATTTGATTTGGTTTATAACTTTAAATACTGAATTGGCTTTTGATAAGTGATAATTATCTTATTTGGTTTATAACTTTAAATATCTAGATTGGCTTTTGATAAGTGACAATTAACAACTTTTTTGAACATGCTTATATTTGAAAAATGAATCATCTTTTAAGCATTTCTATATTTTTTGTGAACATGCTTATTCTTGAAAAACAAAAAATCATTTAGGCATTTTTATATTTTTTGCTCTTTTTTTTTCTTACTATTTATCATGTATTCCCTATTTTTAAATACAAAAAAATAGAAGTATCGTATAGCTCACGGCTACATGCTGCGCTATTTACACTACACACTACAAAAGGCTGAACACTACACAACACGCTACCGCTATTTAAAACATTGGTTTGACTCTTAGACCATTTATACATTGAGTTATACTATATATAACAAAACAAATTTAAACAATCAACAAGTTACACTAAGAAAGAATTATTTATTAAAGACTACAAACATAGAAATTGTATTGATAACTTGAATCTTGATGAGTTGATGAACACAATACAAGTTACAACTTACAATTTACAACTTATTACAATCTACAAGAAATTTGACCGTTGGTTATGCCATCGCATGCTAGATTATAACATGGTTATGCAATTATGGCATCGCAGAACCATGGAATACTTCCTACATTGCACATGCGATTGTGTGATCACACATGACAACACTGGCTATTTCTTTATCTTTATACTTAATGTTTGGCCTATTTTTTCTATTACGTAAGGTTGTCTTTGGTTGCATCAAATATCATGAAATTTCATTGTTAGTAAGTCTAGTTTGATGCAAAATATCATAAAACTCCATGATATTTGGTGCAATCAAGCGCAACCTTAATTAAAAATCTAGAAGTTCTGCTCCATGCTACATTGCGTATGCACTTCAAAGGGGTGAACACTACACTACATGTTATTTGCTATTTAAAACATTGAATGGATCATATCCTAACATCCATTGTAAAATGTTATCCACTTTCTAATATGCCCTTCTATTTTATTTTATATGAATTATATTGAGCATTCAAACGAATCAGATGCTGAAAAGCAGTTTCACCGCTTCAGCATGTTCCATGCATTCAGTTTCATCTCCCTTCAAAATGTAATATGAATTAAATATAAAATCAATAACAAACATCTGAAGCAAAGTAATTTAATTTATAGATTGAATGTACAATTCATGGGAATGTTTATTTTTAATCAAACAAGGTTCGAGTTGAATCGTGATTCAATTTATATAGAAAAAATGGAAACATAACTGAACCATCAAATCAATAGGATTCAGTCAACGAGCTTTGCTGAGCGCACATGCGTCTGCAATAAAGCTTGTGTACATGCCACAAATGTGTCAACATGACATATACATACAAGGTCTAATCCATCCTTCAGGTTGGTCCAACCTTGTACATGTTTTCCCAAAAATAAAATCTGGTCCAATCAGCATGTGGGCCCTGGAAACAGATGGATGGTTAAGAAAACTTCGTCCAAGTTTTTCAGAGTCGTAAATTAGTTTTGCAAATTGTAGCCCACCTGACCAGTGGATCAACCAGATTCTTGGGATAGGTCGAAAATATAGTGGTGCATCTCTGATGGATGGATTGGATCTCGCACGTATGTGCCATGCCAGAAGATGTGTGCCATGTACAAAAGCTTTATTGCACACACGTTTGTGCTACTCGAGCAAATCTCTTGGTCAGCAATGCATAGAGCAACAAAACAACCTGAATAATGCTTCTAATCAACTCGATGAGTGCTGGCTTGGCCATGAAGTGTTGATTTTTAAGCAACTTGATGATGCGAGTCAACATCCGCAGCAAAAGTGCAACTGGAGGATCATTGGCAGTGTCAATGACCTTAGCCAAACACAATGCACAGCCAGACTGCACCTGCCTGTTCTGTTCACCCAGAGCTTCAAACAGAGGCTTCACTAATGCAACAAAAGGCCCATCGCCTTCACCACTGCAGTTGCTTATCTTCGAAGCCAGAACACCCACCGTCTCCACACAGGTATCCTTCACAGCAGAATCCGGATCCTTGAGGCGTTTGACAATGCTGCCTATCATCTTCCCAAGGTGAGGGCCCAGAAGCGCACCATGGAACCTGGCTAATGTACCCATTATCCTCACGCATTCCTTCCGAACAGCACTCTTCTGCTCTGAGTCAGTCTCGATAACACATGAAAGAAATGGTACGGCCTGTTCTGGATTTAATCCTTCAGCAATTCTCTCCAGTTCCTCAGCCCCAATCTGGTATGTGTCTCGATCTGCAAGCTTGTTCAGAGCAAGAACCACCCGATGTTTAAGCTCGAAAATCACCTGCTGTGGGTTGACCCGGCTGCCCACTTTCCCCCTTGAATGCATATGGGACTTCATCCTTGGCACTCCAAAGGACGACAATTGAATTTCTATTGGTTCAATGGATTTCTTAGAGCAGAACGGGGCTCCAACCTTAATTGGATCATCTCAAAATTACAAGCCCCAAATCACTAACAAATCACAAATCTGAAGGGCTTAGAAGAACAACAGAGGGCTACATGAAAGACCCAAATCTAATAAGATACCCATAAGCATTGTAGATGATATCATGAACTCCCTCTTCCATAAAGGCCTACAGTCATCACAACCATAACCAATGCCGTTAATTTCATACAAAGTGAATCAGTGACATGTCTACTAGAAGAGAACAACCAGGAAAAACAGTACAGCAAAATGAGGAGAAACATCTGACCAACACTAATCCCGTGTTTGGATGTACAATCGACTTAAATCTGGAGCGCAAATAACCAAACCAAGTTGTGATTCCGTTCAATCTAAGTTTGACGCGAAACAAAAACAACTATAATTAAAGATAGAGAAATAACCAACTAATTCTAAAACTAACTCATCCAGTTTCTTTCATCTTTGTTATCTCAATCAAAGTCAAATTCACATCAGCCTAAAGAGTACCAACTTGGATTTTAAACAAGGAAAAAGACATTACCAATAGGGAAGAGGATGACATGGGTACTGAATCTGATCCAAGAGAGAGAGAGAGAAAGATACCTGCAAATAAAAAATGGCGTTGGAAAATATCCGAGAAAAGAATCCAGTTTGGCATTTAAACTTTGACCAGACAAAAGATTGCCAGCCAAACTGAAATAGAACGTAATGAGAAACCCAATAAAAAGAAGAAAATCATGAAGAATTTGCAACTTCCGAAGAAAACTTAACCAACCGAAACCTACAGAATATCGAACGGAGGAAAAAAAACAAAAAACAAAAGATTTTCAGAATCCTGTGTCGTACACTCTTTCGTCTGCAAAAGAAATCACAAAACTAAGAAAATGTTGAACAATTTCAAAACATTGGAGAAGAAACACATAAAAACGACAGGAAAAAAAAAACGATAAAAATTCGAGACCAAAAAAAAAAAAAGGAAAATGCAAGAAATTGGGAGGAGCGAAGAAAGAACCCTAGAAATTGCAGAAACATACAAAAACAAAGCAAGGAAAATGCAAGGGAGGAAGGAACAGAAATCGAGAAAAACCGGATCCGATTCAAAGTAAATGAAAAACATATCGAAAAGAAGAACGAATATCAGACAGAAACTCACCTGAGAGAGAGAAAAAAGGAAAAAACCAGAGGATTTTTGAGGATTTTCTCTCCTTTTGAGCTCTCTCTCTCTCTCTCTCTCTCTCTCTCTCTTTCATCCCATCTCTCTAGTTTTTCGCGCTCTCGTTTCGAATTTCTGACTTCCACGGACTGGAAGGGAATTGGGGAATTCAAAGATTACACGCTCGCATTGAGAATCTGGGAACATCGCAGTACACGTGCTAAGATGGAACACGTGTGTAATATCTGGTCCATTCATCTAGTAGAAAAATAATTTTTTAGACTTATATACTCACTGTGAATTGAGTTTCACAAGTAAATGTGATCAACATTCCGAATTTGAAAATGAAGCCATGGCCCACTTGATAAATGTACTAGTTTTGGTTATGGGTTGGGACATGCTCTCAGTGTACCCTGCCGGAGAAATAGTTTAGATACTCTATACATGCTATTTTGTGGATCGTTTTCCGCGAAGCCTTCCATATTACTCACGCGAGCGAGTATCCCTAATATTCCTTAGGGGAACTCTGTAATAGCTTTCGTATACTGTTGGATGAATGCCACGTGGAAAAGATCGGGCGGTTCTGGATCGACTTCCGATTTGAATTTGGTTGACGAGTAGTTGAAAGATCCCGACCTAAAACGAGGCCCGGTACATCTGCGACGTCTGTAGAATATGCTTAATCTTCAACGAGGAGTGTGGGGTCCCATAATATAAGAATAAAATCCAATCCGTTCATAACATGAGACCCACTAATTTAACTCTATATACAAAATTGCATTCATAAAAAATTCGAATATGAGTCACACACAGGGGAGAGTTTTGATGGGCATGCTGACCATTAAAACTTTCTACATTGTCTTTGGGGCCCAAAGAGTCCTTTTCATTCCATCTAATCCATTTATATGATTCGTCCCAACGGAAATATTATACCTTCAAAATTTTAGACGGCTAAAAAATTCAAGTGTGCAATTCCATTTATTCATATGGGTTTTATATGTGATTTTAAGATACTTGAGCCATCTGAGTTTTTAAATCTTCTTGAATTTTTTTTACGAAGGATAAAATGAGGGGATGAATATGATGGACAGATTGGATCTTCTGAAAAAAACATCCTCTGCCACAAATCATGTTGTAGAATAAGCTGATTCTACACACGTTGCAGAGGAACGGGCCTCCCTTAATAATGAGGCGTTACGGACGCGAATTACTGTACCCTCCGCGCCCATAGGAATCTCCTGTCGTTGGAAGATATGTGGGCCCAAAGAGATGACCGTGACAGATCCAGTCCGTCCATCAGTTTCTTAATCTCACAATAGGACATAAACCAAAAATTAGATATATCAAAAACTTAGGTGGACCACTCCACACAAACATCGGAGATTGAACGATCACCATTGGGAACTTCGTGGCGTTGAAGAAGATTTGGATAAGGATGATATTTATGCCTACTGTTTCTCCCAGTGGTAAAACCCTTATTAACGGTTTGGATGGCATATAACATAATGGTCGGCTCCAGAAAAGTTTCAACGGTGGACGTTTCCACTCTCACTGTTTCCCGTCGTATGGCCCACCTGAGTTTGGGATTTGCCTGAATTTTTTACTCCAGTCGTATTACGTGAGCTGGAGAAACTGATGGACAGAGTAGATTTCTCATGGGGATCCAGGTGGAGGAACTTCCTTTGGGACGTGGCACAAGCAATTCGCATCCAGTCTTTACTGTGGAACAACGGTATGGATGTAGGGAAGCATGTAGAGAACGAATCGTGGGCGTTGGATGGTGATCTACGACGTCACTTTCCTTGTCAGCATGAAACGTGCTTTTCACGAGGCTCACGACAATATAGATGAGAGCTGAAAAGATAGAACCCCGAATTATTCATTTTCCGCGATCAATACTCTCTGAAATTCTTCAATGTTGTGATAAATGAGGGGAGCGGAAGAATTACTACGGTGGAGATGATGTGGACCGTGTCGTACAACCATCTGTCCATAGAACACGTGGCAAGACAATGTATCAATCACGACCTTTCATCTAAGTGAGACCCATCATAGATGAAAAAGTATTCTAATGATGAAAATAAAACTGATTTATGGCCAACATTTATGTGGTCCAACCCCCTACCTGTCTCCGGCTGGGAACGGGCAGGAGCTTTGAGTGGCTAACGTAATGCATTGGGCTTATCACACCATTCATCTATTATTTTCATTTTAGGATAGAAGACAAACAATGAGGTAGATCCAAGGCTCAAGCTAACTAACTCTTACCGTTAAAAACTTCTCAGGGCCACAGAAGTTTTGGATGGAGCGCTGATATTTGTGTTTTCTCTTCCAAATAAGTTTACGAAGAGGCCGTGTGGAAGGGGCCACAGAAGTTTTGGATGGAGCTGATTTGTGTTTTCTCTTCATCCAGTTCTAAGTAACTTTTTGAATGGGTTGGATGGAAAATACACATCATGGCAGGCCCTAGAAAAGTTTCAACTGCGCGAATCATTATCATTGTTGCCTCCTGTCGTGTGGTCCATTCGAGCCTTGGAGCTCCTCGTTTTTTATCATATATCCTAAAATGATAGGAAAAATTGGATGGATTATGTGGATAAGATCCATGTACATCACGGTGGCCACTCAAAGGTAAAAAAATGACAGCTACGATTGTCTTCCATGTGTGATTTTCCAAACATTATCCATCCATCCATCCATCACTGGGCCCTTACTATGGGGCTGTCTTGATGTCTCCTCCTTTTTCCACATCATTTTAGGGCATGATCCAAAAATGAAGATCCAATTATCAAATGGACCATATTTTAGAAAATAGTGGTGATTGAGCACCCTACCATTATAAACTTCTTAGGGCACACATTATTATTTCCTTGGTGTTTATTTGCTATCTAATTTGTTTATAATGTCACAAAAGCGACAATAAAGGAGAGAAATATATATAAGCCTGATCTAAAAATTTTATGGCCTATTAATGGTCAATTACTATTAGTAATTAAATCTATTTCATTTTTTGGATAATGCCCTAAAAATGATATAGAAAAATGGATGACCCGGGTGGTTGCATAATACACACAACAAGGTGGCCCACATGGTAAGAGACTCACCTTCTTGAGTGAGGTGGCGTGTCACCTAGCTAGCTCCCACGAGAGCAGAGCAGGTGTGGATTGGTGACCTGGTGTCTCACATAGCTGGATTTTTAACCAAATAACTTTCAAATATGTCTTGGTAGCTATTTTTAAAGGTGTCACAGAGTTATTTCTGACAGCCGCACAAGACCTAATTAAATTCCATCATGTTGTCCTTTGTTGACTATTAATGTTATAGACAGGCTACTTTATGGCTGTTTGATTTTTAATTTCCTTGATAAATATATGGAAATAAGTAATTATGACTTACTCCACCTGTTTGAAAATAGCAGGAATTACGTTTGGAAATTCGGTCCATAAAAAACCATGTCATTACCTATTTAAATATGTGGGGCCCATCATGATATATGTGACTTATCAACACCATCCATTCTTTTTAACATCAGATTTTAAGGCATAAACCCAAAAATGAGGCAAATCCAAAGCTCAAGTAGACCACACCTTAGGGAACAATGATCATGAAGACGTCAACAGTTGAAAGTTGTTTTCTCCCTAGGGCTGACATTGATGTTTATCTGTCATCCAACCTGTTCATAAGGTCACATAGCCATGGATAAAGGGGAAACAAAAATATCAGCTTGATCCAAAACTTCTGGGTTCTTGAGAAGCTTTCAATGATAGAAGTTCAATTCTCATTGTTTCATATGGTGTGGTCCACGTAAGCTTTGGGTCTGCCTTATTTTTCGGCTCATGCGCTAAAATGAGCTGGCTAAAGGGATGGATGTTGTGGATAAGACACACACATCATGGTGGGCCCCACAATTTAACATTTTTATCCACGGGTGATGTGAGGAGTGTTATAAATGAAGGTGACCGGAAATACAATGGTAAATAATTATTACTCGTTTACCTGGAATTACCACAT